>NC_134485.1:209353641-209704995 GCF_040206685.1 Ascaphus truei | reverse complement strand
TGTGCTCTGCACAAAGCGGAAGCCCCGCCTGCTTCCTCTCTGCCTGCAGCCAATCCCCTGCAGCCGGCATGAAGGAGGGATGTGGGGAGTGATGATCGGACGGATGGTGGGGAGGGATAATCGGAGGGATGGTGGGGAGGGATAATCGGAGGGATGGTGGGGAGGGATAATCGGAGGGATGGTGGGGCGTGATGATCGGAGGGATGGCGGGGAGGGATAATCAGAGGGGTGGTGGGGAGGGATAATCACGGCGCCCTTCTAGGCCAGCCACGGCGCACCAGGGCGCCACGGCGCACAGATTGGGAACCACTGCACTAACCATTTGACAAAGACTTTCACCACTGGGGGATGGAGCCGGATGCGAGCTACTGCACCCTCAGCTCCTCGTGGTGAGCAAGCTAAGAAGAGCTAAACTCACTCTGTTGTGCTGTTTCTGAACTTTATTACCAACTTTGCACGAGCAAGCTTTGCATTACCATGTCGGGTGTAAGGTGTCTCGGTATAGACTACCAGGAGGCTTCCTGGTGGTGGAAGTTAATGGGGAGAGCTACTTAAAATGCCTCTGTCCCTGTGGCGACTTCCCCGGCGGAGATGCCAGTTTGACAGCAAAGTGCCCAAGGTGTGAGGCCTCATACCTAAAGCCTACGGTGGCACTGCCTGCTACACCCAATGGATGCAACCTTCCCTCTGAGAAGTGCGGCATGGACTAAGGTCTCGGGAGCGGACGCTCCAGGGGGCTCATGTGTCCCTGTTCCAGAACCGGAACCAATAAAAGATTGCCCAACGAGCTGCTCAATCAATGCCAAAGGTGACTGCCCGGGAAGTGGCTGGGGCGCTTCCGCTGGTGGCGCAGGAGCGGGACCGCTGCCTGCCGATCACCGCCAGCAACTTCGAGGTGTCCCCGTGCTTTTCCCCATGGGGCGTGTCCCTACCTTTTTCATCCGCTGATTACAGCAGTGGATGGCGTTAGGTGGTGATGCTCTGGCCGGAGTATCTTGCAGCGAGGCTGCGGAGAACCACCCCCCTTCAGAGCCGAGCGGCAGTGGAGTCCTGTCTAGATGACGTTACAGTGAGTGACGGTGTGCCCCAAGCAGCGGAGGAGCGCCAGGCCCGTGGCGGCTCCCAGCAAGACTGCAGCGTATGTACCTGCTCCCGACAGACAGGACCACGCGACTACCAGGAGCCAGCAGAGCGATGAGGATCATCATGCTTCTTCATTCCAGGCTCCTGCGGAGGCATCCAGTGAGGGGGGTACCGGTCGGTACTTCTTCCAACGCGGAGGATGTCAACACCCTTCCTGTGCAACTGGAGGATATTGACGCACTTCTACACGGATGACATCTACACCAGTCTGGTGGAACCGGATGCTGATGCCCTCATCGAGATGACCACCGGGGCAGAGAAGGATGCTACAGTGCCAGCTCCCGTGCATACAGCCCTACCTGATTCCGTCCTTCAGCAGTACCATGACCGGGTCAAGGCTGGGGGCCGCAAGGCTCTTATGGACCATGAAACCCACAAAATGCAGAGTGTAACAGGCCGGGGTAGGCCTATCACTAACCTTGGCCCCATTAGAGACACTGAGAAGCCTAAGGCCTTGGCCACTCTTTCCCCACCCAAGAAGAAGGCAGTTAAGCCTACGCAGGACTGGCCAGATTGGGTAGACTTTGATGACTACTAGGATGGGGAAGTAACAGCTGAGAGTTTGATTTCCTTCGGAGGGAAATCAGATAAATCAGAGACATTGGGAGTATCTTCTAGGGCTTCGGAATCTGAGTCAAATGTGTACTTAATCAGTACTACACATGTGGAGTTAGGTGTTACAATGGTGGGACCGCATGTTCCAGGGTTATGTCCCAGACATGAACCAGACACGGTTCATACTAATTATTGGGGACCTAGTAGATCACTGGTTGGAGGAAGGGGAGTTCTCTGCAGAGGAGTCAGCGGAGTCTCTTAAGAGAAGAGAAAAGGAGATCAAGGTGGGGGGCAAACAACTCACACATTTAGTTGAACATTTTTTACACAACACTCACAAAAGCCCTATTCTGGGTGTTGCTGAGCCAGGCCTGTGGCCGTAAAATTGACCAAGATTAGCCATGCAGATAGATTGATAGTACAACGCTTCCGGCAATCCCATGGGTTTGTTAACTATATGTCCCTAAGACCATCATGCGGGAGATAGAGGGTAACAAGGAGGAAAGGCTGATGGATGTCATAAGAGCCTATTTGGCCTAAGTGTTGCTATTCTGTCTCCCACACTGAAGATAGGATAAGTTACCTAATGGGGGTATGGAAGATAGGTTGAGGCATCTACATGGATATGGTAGAGTACTGTACCTGTCTGAGAGAGCTCCCAAGAAGGTGTACTCAGTCAATGTCCCTGACCATGAGGGCAGGCTAGTTTAAAAGCCTGATCCTTCTCATTACTATTGATGGGGTAAAAGGATTCTCCATGTTGGAAGGGATCTGCCATGCCTCATTACTGTGTTACCATGTGTTATGAACTGTATGCATTGTATTGTTATGTTATGACAATTGTTATGCATTTGTTTCAGGTGTTCCAAGCTGAAGGATGGTACACCAAATTTAGGTTCCAAGTGAGACGTTGGATTTTCCACCAGAGCGAGAGTGTAGCCATGCCGGGTTTTGGCTATTAATCTACCCTGCCTAACATGTAAGTCCTGGTAGCCGTGCAGGCAGTGTTAAACCCAATTCAGGTTTTCCCCCGCAGTAAGCAGCTCCCTTAAATGACAAGGGGGGAGAAGGGCTGAGGCCTTTGTTCTGCCCTATTAGGGGCTTAGACCTAGCCCCCTTACCCAGGGTACTTAACTCTTTGCGGTCCTATGTCGGAATATATCCGACAAAATATTTTACCGCTTGTGGTCCAATGTCGGATTTCCTAGTGACCGCTAGATGTCACTATTGTACAAAAAATGACGCGACGAAAGTTTTATTCTGTGGAAGAATTTGCCAGTATATTAGAACAGAGTGATTCTGAATGTGATTTTAGTGATGAAGATGATTATAACCCTGGTAACTCAAGTAACTCAAGTAATTCAGATTCAAGTGACACAGAAAATGAAAATTTCAGTGATGCAAATGAAAATGTTGTGGATGAAAATAAAAATGATGAAGACCTACCTGCTGAACATGTGCAAAATAAAATGTACAAAATAAAATAAATAATTGGAAAATGTACTTTAGTAATGATTCTAATTTTCCAAGACACCGTTTTACTGTTCCCAGCCCAGGAATTCATATCCCAAATGGTACGTGTGAAAAGGAAATTGATTTTTTTTTAGTCAGTTTTTACTGACCAGCTACTTAATCAAATTGTCAGATATGCGATAGAGAAAATACAAAAATGTACTCAATATTCCATTTGGAATACTTGGAAGGAGGTGAATTTGATTGAAATAAAAGCCTTTCTTGGCGTTATAATGAATATGGCTCTAAATTAAAAATCAGAGTTGAAAGAGTTTTTCTCCCAAAATTGGCTCAATTGCTTGCCCTTCTTTACTGATGTGTTTTCAAGAAATAGATTCTTACACATTTTCTGGTTGCTCCATTTGTGCCCTTCACCACCGCAGCAGCCAATGAGGGTTAGACCTAGGGGGAGTAAAATAAAAAATGTGGCAGACTACATAAACAAAAAGTGCAGTGAACTATTTTTACCTGGGGTGAATATAGCAGTAGATGAAAGCACCGTTGGATTCAAGGGCAGAGTACAGTGGAAATGTTACAATCCGCAGAAGCCCACCAAATGGGGACTTCGAGTTTATTGCTTATGTGATAGTGAAACGGGTTACCTATTAGCATTTGTTCCTTATTTCGGGAAAACTACTACGCCCTGACCTTCCATTTACTAGTAGAATTGTCATTCATTTGTGCCATATGCTACTTTCAGTGTCTCAAGGAACAGGTTATCATGTATTTACAGACCGATTTTATACTGGACCTCAACTATGCGAAGAACTATTGCGCCTTGGTATTCACACCACTGGCACTGTTATGACCAACCGCAAAGGTTTGCCACAGGAAATGAAGAGCAAAACAATAAAAGTGCACAAGGTCATTGCATATCAGAAGGAAAATAAAATCATGGCCCTGCAATGGAAAGATAAAATAATTGTATCCATGTGTTCAACGGTGTATACTGCGGGCACAGAAGAAATTCAACGTACAGTTGCCAAAGGCAATTTAGTAACAATTTCAAAGCCAGTTGTTATTTCGGAATACACCAAATACAAGGGTACTGTGGACAGAGCAGACCACTACTACGGAAGTTATGCCTTTCTGCGAAAGTCGGTGAAATGGTGGAGGAAAATGTTCTTTTGGCTGCTTGAAGTCGCAATAGTAAACAGCTTTATGCTATATAATCAAGACCGAAAGCAGAGAAAGTTGAAGGTAGTTACTCACAAAACATTTCGAATGGCATTGATTGAGCAGCTCGTTGGGCAAGTTCGAAATGTCAATGGACGAAAGCAGGGAAGGCCATCAACACAAGACACTGAAGACCGGCTAAATGGTAAACCGCACTTCGTGATGAAAAATGAAAAGAACACTACCAAAGATTGTGCCGTATGTAGCAATAGAAAAATGAAAGGTCAAAGAAGAGAAACTGCCTACTTCTGTGAAACTTGCCCAAGGAAACCTGGCTTACACCCAGGTATATGTTTTAAAAAGTTCCATACAATGAAAAAATATAGAGATTAACATAATATATGGTTTTAGAATAGTATTTATGAATTGCTTTGTAGTTATAAGAAAATATAACTGTGTTGTATAAAATTTAAAAGTATGTGGGTTTTAAAAAAAATTAAATTAGGCCTGCTGGCGCACTTAGTGAAAATTTATTGGACCTCAAAGAGTTAAGGTGCTTCACTTCCCAGATGTAGTCAGTTGTCTCTCCCCTGAGAGAGATTGTCCCACAGAAGAGTGTGCACAGGGCACAGGCCACCTTCCCCCTCCCCCCCCCCCCACCCTACGGGAGTGGGAGTGAGGACTATACCCCCTAATCTATCAGGGAATAGGGGAAGAGCAAGGGCCGATCTTTGGGGCCCATGCCTGGGGGTTGAGTCCAGGGACCATCACAAGGCTGGGAACCAATTTTATGCAGAGTATGCAGAGTATGCAGAGTATGCAGAGTATGCAGAGTATGCAGAGTATGCAGAGTATGCAGAGTATGCAGAGTATGCAGAGTATGCAGAGTATGCAGAGTATGCAGAGTATGCAGAGTATGCAGAGTATGCAGAGTATGCAGAGTATGCAGAGTATGCTGATTGTTGCTGTTGGCAATAAAAGCTGTTCCAGTTTCATAAGATATACTACTGCCTGAGCCTGCAATCTATCAGGGGGAGTATCAGAGGGTTCTCCTGCAAGGATTGCCTCCAGCACTCCTGGAGCCTGCAAGAGATGGAGGCGCTGAACCAAGACTGAGAAAGAACCAGCTGTCACCCCTAAAGCCTGTCCTGTCTTTCCCAATAACGGCGGAACCTCAGAGCTCCTGTGAACCAGCAGGTACCCAGCACTACACACCCTGTAACAGGCAAATCTCTCAGAGGGTGGGGGAAACACAGAATATACAGTATATCACCAACAAGATCTGGGTACATGCTGCAACATTTCAGTGACATTTCTCTAAGCAGAGATTAAGTTGACAATTAGTATCTGGTTTAATTGTAGTAAACACTTGACAATTGTTTTCTCTCAATTCTCTGATTGAAAGCTCACACAGGCTTATTAGGCCTGGGACCCGCTGCACCCGGCGGCGCGGGCGGCTGCACGGGCGTTCCCCACCAGCAGGGGAATCCTCCCGAGCCGGTCCCGGACCCCCCTGGCTGCACAGCTCACAACACGCTGTGATGCATCAGCCGCTACGGGATACAAGAGAATTGTAATCCCTAGCTTCGACGCGTCACGTGGTGTGGCTGTGAGCCAATGAGGAGGGGAGGCTTGGGGAGGAGGAGAGGCTTCAGGGAGCGGGGAGGAGTGTGGAGGGAAAGCAGCGTGAGTGCCTGTCTGTGTGTGTGTCTGTGTATGTGTGTGTCTGAGTGCCTGTTTGTGTATGTGTGTGTATGAGTGCGTGAGTGCCTGCCTCTCTGTGTGTGTGTGTGTGTATGTGTATGAGTGCCTGCGTGTGTGTGTGTGTGTGTGAGAGAGTGCCTGCGTGTGTGTATGAGTGCCTGCGTGCGTGTGTATGAGTGCCTGTGTGTGTGTGTGTTGCTTTATTTACCTTCAATCAGCTGCTCCAGCCCGAGCCCGTGGAGGGAGGGGGGGGGGAGAGTAGCGGGTCCCTCTGCTCAAGCCACGCCCCCCTCCCGCTCAAGCCTCCCACTCCCGCCCACCTCCCGCTCCCTACAGACCGCATATCGCGGTCTGTGTATGTCAGCGCCCCGCCTGTCTGCAGTGCGGGAGCGCTGACGGAGGGAGCGGGGCCTTAGCCTTAGAACGGACATTGCAGTCTTGGTTGCCCCAGAGAGATCTCTGTTAACTTGGGTAGGAATATAATATTGTAGATAGTTGATCCAATAGATCAATGATTGTAGAAGACCCTATGAGAGATAAATAGTTGATGCAAGGGTATGAATCAGACCGCTTGTATGGTGCAATAGTAGCCAGTTGATTCTAATTCCCCAGACTCAAGGGGTTTTTTAAACAACAGAGCTTAAGAATGGTGCTTGGCAGAAGCTCTTCACAGTTTGTTCTGTTTATTGGAGAGCCAACCTAGCTTATTGACTAAATAAAATTAGAATATACCCACTTGACACTTATTTTACTTGGTACTTATTTTACTTCTATTGACCAGATAGTAATAGTTGTATAGGGCTCCTAACAGCACGGCACTTCTCGGACAGGCGTTCCTGCATTCTGAGATCGATCGGTACGCCAAGAGAAATTAACTCCTCATGGTCCATAGGGAGGTCCAAGCTGGTCAGCTCATCTTTTAAGTGCTCCGATAGTCCCTGCCAGAAAGCCGCTACTTGAGCTTCATTATTCCAGCCAGTTTCAGCCCTGAGGGTGCGAAACTCAATGGCGTATTGGCCTACCGTGCGAGTTCCCTGGTGAATCCGCAGGAGTGAAGCTGATGCTGAAGATACTCGTCCTGGAGAGTCAAGCACCAACGAAAGCACGGATGAAAGTAGGGGAATCACTAATCAGGGGCGAGTCCTTCTCCCAGAGGGGAGAGGCCCAGGCCAGTGCCTCGTCAGTGCGAAGAGAAACAATGTAGGCAACCCTGGCTAAGTGCGTGGTGAACATAGATGGTTGTACTGTAATTCAATTTGGATAGAACATTGATTAAGAAATCCCCTGCATGCCATAGGGTCCCCACCATACTGTAGAGGAGTTGGGATCCGAGGTTCTCTGATCGCTGGGGTTAATGGGGGCTGTATCGGAGCCGCATCTGCAGCCCTCAAGTCTGGCTGATGGGTGCCTATGTGTGCGACTAAGTCTTGCACTGCATCACACATCTGTGCCAGTTGTTGCTCGTGTAGGGTGAGGAATTGCTCATCATCCCTTAAGTATTGTCCTTGCAGGATAACGGCTTGTCCTACCTCAGCAGGGTGTCACGGTTGTGCTCGCCACAAACCAGGGTTGGACCGTGTCATGATAATGTCATGAGAGATTGGGTATTTTTAATCCCTTTGGTGCTTGAGGGGTTAATGAGCTACACGTGTGTACAAAATACCAAATGCTGGGTTTGAAACTGGTCAGGACTGTTTTCTGTCTGCTCTGAATTTCAAAGGAACTTACTTGGGGCGAGGGTCCATCCTGGATAGCCCACTCAAGGTGTCAATTGTTTTAATCAAAGAAGAGCAGCTTCAAAGTATTCTGTAGAAAGGGGTGGGGTGATGACGGTGCCTTAAAGTATTGTATCTAAGTCTGGGGGAGTTTGTTACAAGTCAGATCTGACTAGGGGCATGCTTGGATAGCATGTCAGACCTCATCCTCTGAACCAGTGCCTCTCTGGGGAAAATCCATAGCATGTGGTAAGGTACTGTATAGGATTTTCTGTCTTACCCCTTTTGTTTTAAGAAGCTGTTCTGCCTTATACTGTAATTGTATGTTATTGTTTAATACCTTTTCTGTAATTCAAGCACTGTATTGTTATATATATATTAAACCATTTAATAAGTGTAGCCAGGTCACCCTTTGCCCCCTGCGACCCCCTCGGGAGCCTCCGTGGGCACAAGCGATGCCGGGTACTGCCGGAGGACAGCGGCAGACCCGACGGCCATCCCAAGGGTGGGGGCCGTTGCAGGGAGCGGTGCGCTGTCTCCACGAGCAGGCCGGTTGCCGGGGACGCGATCGGGCCGTTGCTAAGGCCGCGGTCGCGTCTCTAAGGTCCCGGCGGCCGGCGAGGAGAGCGCCGCCATTAATTAGCCATTCGCACATGCGCAGTGATCGCGCATGCGCAGTTAGAGCCCCAGAGGCAGGGAAAGTCGCGCGAGGGCCAGAACAGAGTAGGGAAAGGTTGAGGAAGCTCCCTATAGCTCGCGCATGCGCAGGAAAGGCGCGCACGCGGCCCCAATGCCAGGATAGGCTCTATGGGACTACAACTCCCATGGAGCATAGCGAGGGAGGCACCAGGTGCCTCATAAGAGCCAATAGGGCTGCAGGACTGCCCTGGAGGAAAGGATACATTTCGCGGGCTTGCACCACGCTAGTCAGTCAGCGGAGGGACCCTGTGAGGGAAGGAGGTAGGGTACAGGAGAGAGGGACTCCCCTGTATTAGGCCAGCACCCCCTTTGGTCCAGGATAGCTCAGCTCCCCAGTAAGGTGAGTGTTGCCAGAGGCAGCCCTCAGGTTAGGGACCCTGCCACTTACATTAGTGGGAGCTGAGAGAAGGAAGTCTGCAGTTAGAGAGTTGGAGTCAGGGAGCTGTTAGGGAAGTAGGGTGTAGGGAGCGAGTGCAGCTTCTGCCCCATATAGGTACCTACACTCCAGGTAGACCCCAACTCCCCACTAGTTGGGTGGGTAACTGTTCAGAAGGTGATAGAGAGTTGGAGCTAGGGAGCTGTGAGGGAAGAAGGGTGCGGGGAGTGAGAGCAGCTCCTGCACCCCATAGGTACCCACACCCCAGGTAGGCCCCAAGCCCCCACTAGTGTAGTGGGTTAAGTACTGAGGGAGGCCCAAGATAGGGACGCTGCCCTTAGTGTTGTTAGAGTGCTGCCTTGTCAGGGTCACAGCGAGCAGTGCTGTGAGGTCTGATAGGCAGGCACCTTGTTGCGCAGCACGTTGGCTGCAGCCTCCAGTGAGTTACAGCTTGCTGCGGTAGGCACTGGGACTAGTCAGAGAGTAGTGGGTCTGGAGAAGGGCTATAGCTGTTCTAGTCACCTTGAGGTAGCGCTAGGGGTAGGATGCCTGGAGGGATAGCCTGTTAACGAGGTCAGGAATTCTGGAGAGGATCTGCACTAGGCTAGCCAACAGTAGGTAGACGCCCAAGTACTGCATGGAAGAGTACTCTAGTCCATTCCAGATCACTTACCGAAGGGACTTGGGTAGTTGGGGGAGTGGGACAGGTCATTACCCCTGCAGGCCCTAGGAGTTCCCCAAGCCACTACAGGTTGCTGTACTACAGGGACAGGCCCTAGGTTAAGGTTCCTGTCACGTTAGTACCATTTATATAGATAGGGACACAGCGGCTGCTGCTGTTCCTGTGGAAGCGGTTGGACCCACGTTGGGGTCCACAGAGACGATTCCAGAGTGGGACCGCCCTAGTGGTCCGCACGTGCAAGGAGTTCGGTTGGAGGATCAGACGGACTCATCACACGTCTGACCCTTTGAGAAGTTTGTTGCTGACCCGAGCACCGGAGTGCTCGGCAGGTATTATACCATCATATGTGCACCAACAGGCCTAGAGGTTCTTAGTGACTGCGCAGTCACCCATTGACTATCTCTGTAGGAGTACAGGACATTGGGTGGGGTTCTTGGGACACTGGGTGGGATCACCTAGTGTTTGAGAATCGTCCTGCGAGACGTCACTGTTAGTGTCTCACCGTGAGAGAGACACAGGTTATCATTATTATTCGTTAGTAAAGTCCTTAGTTATATAATCACTGTGTGTGTGGTTTCTGATTGGGTTCCTATGTAGGGTCATTCTACACTTCCATAGAATCCTACACAGGTGGAGGCGCTGAAGAAGATTCGTTCCAGAGGATTCACCCCAGGCTCTCACTAGCGGAGGCTCAGACCTCCTGTGAGCCTGCAGGTATACGCACCACACCGGTAACACTACATGTTCTACTCACCCACACTATATATGAGATTGGGTGGGGTGGAATACCCGTTACATTTGGAGGCGCTGCTGAGAGACACCTGGGGTGCCCTGTCCATTTTTTCCAAATTGTCCCGTCCCTATTTTTGTCACCATGTTTGTGAAGTCCGGAGACGAGGTCCTGGCCTGGGCTTTGAGGCAATACCTAGACCCTGGACAGGTAGTGGCGGTAGGAGGCATTCCCGTAACTATACCCAAAATGAAGGTTCGGGAGTATATGTGTAAAATTCCTGAGTGGCCATGGACATGTGTCTTAGATGAGGAGCAAGATCCCACGTCCACATGGAAGACCATTCTTTTTGTAGTAACCCACACTGAGAATATATGCCTGGCAAAGGCACCGTCCGCACTGTTCATGCCCGGGGGCCCCTCAGAAGGGTACCCCCTAGTCTACGCAGACCAAGCAGGATGGCGTTTCCCGCCAAATCAGGAGAGCGCACGTGCTGCTGACTGCCAACCTGCACAGCAAGATGTTGCAACAATCTGTCCGGGATTGGCGCGAAAATCAGAGCCCCTCCCCAGTGATGTGAGTGACTCAGAGCAGAGCCAGAACTACTCACTTGTAGAAAGTGCCCTTCCTACAGATTTCACCAGGGGGAGCAAACACTGTAATCTGCAACCATACGTTGACGCCGTGCTAGACTGTTTGATCTCTGAAGAGGTGTATTCCGATGTTGCGGACCCTGCTGTGGGCCCGTGTGCCCTTCGATGGTCAGTCAGAACTACTGCAGAGGTACCATCGGTCCTAGGCTTGGGACCAGTACCTACAGATGACAAGGGTGAGTCGACTGCCCCAGGGGTGTTGGGGGTGAGCCTCCAGGTGACCGCGGAGCACGATGGCTCCTTAAGTCTGGTCGCCCGGGCGAAGGGCTCCCCTCTGCATCGCGTCCTGGCGGAGGTGTCCTCATTAGAAGATAGCTGTCCAGTGGTGCGAGTGGACCAGTGCCCACTGCCTATCGTGCCAGAAGAAGAGAAACCCATCGCAAGCCAGCCGAGTGGTAAGGAACCCCCTTGCCCCCCACAGGCTCCGATGGAGTTGGCCGTGAAGAAGGCCAGAGTAGCGGCTTCTGAGCGGAGTGTGAGCCCGTGTGCTCCGACACAAGTGATCCCAGGACTGGGATCCAACGCTCCCGAAGTTCGAGTCAGTGAGTGGGCTGTCCCAGAAGAGTTGGGGACAGGTCCCGATACCACCAAGGTGGGAACTGACAGCGTCCCCGAGGACCTGTTGGACACCGTGAATCACCGCAGTGGTAAGGTATCTACCCTTTACCCCCTGCCAGGTGAAATAGAGACTTTGCTGAAAGAGAAGCGGCCCATCCGCCCAGTAGTGGACCGTGGGAAAGGTCTTGGCCGCCTGGCCTGCTGTTTCCAAGGCGTGGATGACCAGGTAAAGACCGGGTTGAAAGACACTGTGCTATTCCTTCCACCAGGGGGAGGAAGTAGTACTGAACCAGTGACTGTCACCCCAGAGTGTGCTCTTCAAGAGAATTTTCTGGGAGAGGCTCACGGATGCAAAAGTGAGGTACCCCCACCTGATCAGTTAGGGGCACCCCACAAATGGTCTCAGCTAGCCTCGGGAATTATGGGGTGTGATGTGACATGTGTTGGTGAGGTTAAAGCCGATCTGTTAAGTGTACAGGGTATGCCATGCCATTTGTCAGTGTGTGAAATTGTGCCCTGTTATGTCGTTCCCCAAGCGAGGGCGTTGGGTGTTTCACCAGGGGGAGAGTGTAGCCAGGTCACCCTTTGCCCCCTGCGACCCCCTCGGGAGCCTCCGTGGGCACAAGCGATGCCGGGTACTGCCGGAGGACAGCGGCAGACCCGACGGCCATCCCAAGGGTGGGGGCCGTTGCAGGGAGCGGTGCGCTGTCTCCACGAGCAGGCCGGTTGCCGGGGACGCGATCGGGCCGTTGCTAAGGCCGCGGTCGCGTCTCTAAGGTCCCGGCGGCCGGCGAGGAGAGCGCCGCCATTAATTAGCCATTCGCACATGCGCAGTGATCGCGCATGCGCAGTTAGAGCCCCAGAGGCAGGGAAAGTCGCGCGAGGGCCAGAACAGAGTAGGGAAAGGTTGAGGAAGCTCCCTATAGCTCGCGCATGCGCAGGAAAGGCGCGCACGCGGCCCCAATGCCAGGATAGGCTCTATGGGACTACAACTCCCATGGAGCATAGCGAGGGAGGCACCAGGTGCCTCATAAGAGCCAATAGGGCTGCAGGACTGCCCTGGAGGAAAGGATACATTTCGCGGGCTTGCACCACGCTAGTCAGTCAGCGGAGGGACCCTGTGAGGGAAGGAGGTAGGGTACAGGAGAGAGGGACTCCCCTGTATTAGGCCAGCACCCCCTTTGGTCCAGGATAGCTCAGCTCCCCAGTAAGGTGAGTGTTGCCAGAGGCAGCCCTCAGGTTAGGGACCCTGCCACTTACATTAGTGGGAGCTGAGAGAAGGAAGTCTGCAGTTAGAGAGTTGGAGTCAGGGAGCTGTTAGGGAAGTAGGGTGTAGGGAGCGAGTGCAGCTTCTGCCCCATATAGGTACCTACACTCCAGGTAGACCCCAACTCCCCACTAGTTGGGTGGGTAACTGTTCAGAAGGTGATAGAGAGTTGGAGCTAGGGAGCTGTGAGGGAAGAAGGGTGCGGGGAGTGAGAGCAGCTCCTGCACCCCATAGGTACCCACACCCCAGGTAGGCCCCAAGCCCCCACTAGTGTAGTGGGTTAAGTACTGAGGGAGGCCCAAGATAGGGACGCTGCCCTTAGTGTTGTTAGAGTGCTGCCTTGTCAGGGTCACAGCGAGCAGTGCTGTGAGGTCTGATAGGCAGGCACCTTGTTGCGCAGCACGTTGGCTGCAGCCTCCAGTGAGTTACAGCTTGCTGCGGTAGGCACTGGGACTAGTCAGAGAGTAGTGGGTCTGGAGAAGGGCTATAGCTGTTCTAGTCACCTTGAGGTAGCGCTAGGGGTAGGATGCCTGGAGGGATAGCCTGTTAACGAGGTCAGGAATTCTGGAGAGGATCTGCACTAGGCTAGCCAACAGTAGGTAGACGCCCAAGTACTGCATGGAAGAGTACTCTAGTCCATTCCAGATCACTTACCGAAGGGACTTGGGTAGTTGGGGGAGTGGGACAGGTCATTACCCCTGCAGGCCCTAGGAGTTCCCCAAGCCACTACAGGTTGCTGTACTACAGGGACAGGCCCTAGGTTAAGGTTCCTGTCACGTTAGTACCATTTATATAGATAGGGACACAGCGGCTGCTGCTGTTCCTGTGGAAGCGGTTGGACCCACGTTGGGGTCCACAGAGACGATTCCAGAGTGGGACCGCCCTAGTGGTCCGCACGTGCAAGGAGTTCGGTTGGAGGATCAGACGGACTCATCACACGTCTGACCCTTTGAGAAGTTTGTTGCTGACCCGAGCACCGGAGTGCTCGGCAGGTATTATACCATCATATGTGCACCAACAGGCCTAGAGGTTCTTAGTGACTGCGCAGTCACCCATTGACTATCTCTGTAGGAGTACAGGACATTGGGTGGGGTTCTTGGGACACTGGGTGGGATCACCTAGTGTTTGGGAATCGTCCTGCGAGACGTCACTGTTAGTGTCTCACCGTGAGAGAGACACAGGTTATCATTATTATTCGTTAGTAAAGTCCTTAGTTATATAATCACTGTGTGTGTGGTTTCTGATTGGGTTCCTATGTAGGGTCATTCTACACTTCCATAGAATCCTACACAGGTGGAGGCGCTGAAGAAGATTCGTTCCAGAGGATTCACCGCAGGCTCTCACTAGCGGAGGCTCAGACCTCCTGTGAGCCTGCAGGTATACGCACCACACCGGTAACACTACATGTTCTACTCACCCACACTATATATGAGATTGGGTGGGGTGGAATACCCGTTACATAAGTAATGCTTTGGGCTCTGAATGAACTTTGTGCACGCTGGAGAGAATAACTTGCTAAATTCAGGCACATGTTACTACAGCTGATTTTGTGTTAAAGTGCATAGTTTTTTCTATAATAAACAGGGACCTGAGGCCCTAGCTGATATTTTAGTCTAAGATCTTTTATCATATCTGCATAACCTCAGGTGGTGGCAGTGGATGGTTATGATGTGCAATTGGGTAGGGGTTAATACTAACTCGCTGGTTCCTTGCAGAGGAGAAAGGGGGGTTGCTAGAGAAGCCTTTGTGTATTAACCCTGGTTGCATATCTAAAGTCACGTGCTCACTTGTGTGCTGTTCGTGGCGGTGGTATATTGGGACGGCTTGAGGAGAGATACAACTCATTTGAGGGACCCCTGAGTGGGTGAAGAGTGGGGCAGCTTGCGGGTTGTGTATTGATCCTTGATCCTGTAAGAGGGGATACTGTCCATTTGACGGACCTTTGCGGAGGTGAAGAGTGGGTGCGCTTGCGAGCGTCGGTATTAACCCTTGTCCCGTATACAGGTCGCGTGCTAGCAGGGGGTCGTACATGACAGACCGCTTGGCTGGGGTGGGGTTATATAAGCACCGACCTTTGACCGCGCAGGCAGATCTGGAATGTGAAATCAATAGTCAAACGAGCCAGGGTCGGGACTGGAGAGAGCAGCGTAGTCAGTGGACGAGCCAGGGTCAGGATTGGAGACATCAGGATAAACGTAGTCCAAGCAGGGAGTCGGCAACAGGAAATCAAGCAGGTCCTCCTGCTTCAGCGTAATTGCTGTAGGTCGGGAACGGGGTTTGCGCAAGTGGCGACCATGGCCCATGGCGCCGGTCTCAGGAAGGAGAAGGCTGACCAGAGTGGGCACACCACCAGGCAGCACTGGTAAACCAATGCTTCAGCACAGGAGTCCAGAACGGGCCTGTGCGAGGAGAGAGAGCTACAGACCTCAGGACTCAGAAGACAGGCCTCTGCTGAGGAAGGGCAGCAGGCCTCAGGGAACAGGGAGCTGAAGTAAACGCTGGAGATCCACCGCTTCAGCACGGGAACCAGGACACGGCCTCTGCAATGGAGAGGGAGCAGCAGGCCGCAGGAACCAGTAGACAGGCCTCTGCTATGGGAAGGGCAGCAGGCCTCAGGGAACAGGGAGCTGAAGTAAACGCTGGAGACCACAGCTTCAGCACAGGAACCAGGACACGGCCTCTGCAATGGAGAGAGAGCAGCAGGCCCCAGGAACCAGGAAACACAGGCCTCAGTGAAGTAGCAGCAGGCCTGGAGGAAACTGGAACTAGTACAACGAACTAGAACAGAAACAGGGATAAGTAACGAGAGATACTGCTGCGGCCGAGTTTATTCGAGCATTTGCCCGGTCTCGGCCGCAGCAGTAACCTGGCGCGCGCCGGAGGGTGCCGGGCACGCGCCGAAGCCGTGGAGGAGCGCCCTCCAATCGGGGCTTTCTCCCTCCGCTCGCCGGGTCCGCCGGGTCCCCCGGAACCCCCTGCCGCCGTCCCCCCCATCGCGAGACACCAGGGCTCCCTCGGGGAGCCCTGGACGCGCATGCAGGGGGCGCAGGCTCCCGATGACGCGTGACCGCGCGTCGGTGACGCGCGGCACGCCGAGGGAGTGGGGCTAGCAAGCCGGGACATGTCCCGGCTTGCGGTACTAGCCCTACTCAAATTAAACGTGTCGCCAGTGTAACAAGCCTGGGGCTTGTGGCAAAACACATGTAACATCCAAGAAGGATTATGCTCGGCAAAGAAGGATTGTGGGAATGCTGTACTTAAAGGCCAGCGGGCCAATCCCCGGAGAAGGGTGTGAGGGCACTGCTCCAATGAGTGAGTACAAGGCTAGGTTGCAGTGATAGCCCACACAGCTGCTGTTGATTGCAAAGAGGGAATTAGTGAGTGGGGCAGCTTGCGGGTTGTGTATTGATCCTTGATCCTGTAAGAGGGGATACTGTCCATTTGACGGACCTTTGCGGAGGTGAAGAGTGGATGCGCTTGCGAGCGTCGGTATTAACCCTTGTCCCGTATACAGGTCGCGTGCTAGCAGGGGGTCGTACATGACAGACCGCTTGGCTGGGGTGGGGTTATATAAGCACCGACCTTTGACCGCGCAGGCAGATCTGGAATGTGAAATCAATAGTCAAACGAGCCAGGGTCGGGACTGGAGAGAGCAGCGTAGTCAGTGGACGAGCCAGGGTCAGGATTGGAGACATCAGGATAAACGTAGTCCAAGCAGGGAGTCGGCAACAGGAAATCAAGCAGGTCCTCCTGCTTCAGCGTAATTGCTGTAGGTCGGGAACGGGGTTTGCGCAAGTGGCGACCATGGCCCATGGCGCCGGTCTCAGGAAGGAGAAGGCTGACCAGAGTGGGCACACCACCAGGCAGCACTGGTAAACCAATGCTTCAGCACAGGAGTCCAGAACGGGCCTGTGCGAGGAGAGAGAGCTACAGACCTCAGGACTCAGAAGACAGGCCTCTGCTGAGGAAGGGCAGCAGGCCTCAGGGAACAGGGAGCTGAAGTAAACGCTGGAGATCCACCGCTTCAGCACGGGAACCAGGACACGGCCTCTGCAATGGAGAGGGAGCAGCAGGCCACAGGAACCAGTAGACAGGCCTCTGCTATGGGAAGGGCAGCAGGCCTCAGGGAACAGGGAGCTGAAGTAAACGCTGGAGACCACAGCTTCAGCACAGGAACCAGGACACGGCCTCTGCAATGGAGAGAGAGCAGCAGGCCCCAGGAACCAGGAAACACAGGCCTCAGTGAAGTAGCAGCAGGCCTGGAGGAAACTGGAACTAGTACAACGAACTAGAACAGAAACAGGGATAAGTAACGAGAGATACTGCTGCGGCCGAGTTTATTCGAGCATTTGCCCGGTCTCGGCCGCAGCAGTAACCTGGCGCGCGCCGGAGGGTGCCGGGCACGCGCCGAAGCCGTGGAGGAGCGCCCTCCAATCGGGGCTTTCTCCCTCCGCTCGCCGGGTCCGCCGGGTCCCCCGGAACCCCCTGCCGCCGTCCCCCCCATCGCGAGACACCAGGGCTCCCTCGGGGAGCCCTGGACGCGCATGCAGGGGGCGCAGGCTCCCGATGACGCGTGACCGCGCGTCGGTGACGCGCGGCACGCCGAGGGAGTGGGGCTAGCAAGCCGGGACATGTCCCGGCTTGCGGTACTAGCCCTACTCAAATTAAACGTGTCGCCAGTGTAACAAGCCTGGGGCTTGTGGCAAAACACATGTAACATCCAAGAAGGATTATGCTCGGCAAAGAAGGATTGTGGGAATGCTGTACTTAAAGGCCAGCGGGCCAATCCCCGGAGAAGGGTGTGAGGGCACTGCTCCAATGAGTGAGTACAAGGCTAGGTTGCAGTGATAGCCCACACAGCTGCTGTTGATTGCAAAGAGGGAATTAGTGAGAACAACAGCACCCTGCAAGGCTACGAGAAAAGCCAGGAGTGGATTCCTGACACGGGGTCCATATTTGGGCCGAGCAAAATTTAACGATGCTCGTGTCAAGCAGGAAGCAGACCCACAGCGCTGAGGTAGGAAGGTGAAAGAACCGACCTGAGCCGAGGGACAGAGTCCTGATAGAGTAGTGAGTCGTAGGCTAAAGGTCACGGCTGGCAGCAGTGTTGCCAAGTCAGTGTGAATGCAGAGGTCGAGACAGGCTGAAGAGAAGGATAGTCGGTGTACATGAGCCGGGTCTGGTAACATGAAAGACAATACACATAAACACATTGCATGAACACAGCAGGAAATTGGAACTTTGCTCGACAACTTCCTGCTCAGAGGGCTGTCCTTTTAAAGGAAGTTGCCAGAGATAAAGATGGACGATTCGGCCATAGAGAATGAGCAAGAGCAAAATCCCAATCCAGAATCTGAAAATCTGGAAAGGATTTTGCCAAACCTCATACTCAGACACTGACATACACCTGCGCAGCGTTTATGGGGTATGTTATGTTGATGTGTTAGGAATATAGTGATCCTTTGCTAAGGGTCACAAGGTACCTAAGGTTTATCCATGCTTGCTCTATTAAAATGGCTACATTATAAACATCATTGTAGTCTATCTCCCAATGCCACGTGCGGTGTACCACCCAGAAATAGAGGACTCAGGCCCCCACCCCAGCAACAGTTATCAGTCTGGGGCCAGGATAAAAAGAGGTTGCATTGGAGGTGCTGCTGAGATTTTTTGTAGTTGGTGTGATACATACAGTACTGTCCCCTAAACATAAACGGTCAGACAAAGGAACAGTTAAAATATACCCGGTAGCCATCCTCAGTCAAGTGTTACTGTGCTCACCATGAGTGCAACCATTTTAAGCGAGTGGTGCGTGCGGGATAGCCTGGATTGTGAGGAGAGAGGAGAGAGAGCTAAGGAGGGGGCCACCATGGAAGAGCTTCACTGTGAGATGTACCACGCTGTCCCTACAATACATCCTCCACGGACACCCCCTGTACCTCACCCGTGGCGCTCATAACAGCCATAGGTGAATTACTGGAAAAGTCCATGCAATCCCACAAGGGAGAAAGTTACTACTGCCGGCTACAGACCTTTTCAGGTGTAAGGCCTACCCCTCCTGGACAGGATGATTTTGAGAACTGGATAGAGCAGGACTCACATGTGGTTCAATAATGGGTGGGATCAGACCAAGAAGAGAGTTCTGGATTGCAGAAAGCCTAAAAAAGGCCCACGTTGGCTATAGTAAGAGCAGTTAGCTTCTGTCCGTTCTCTGTCACCCCTAGCGCATACCTGCACACCTTAGAAAGTACATTCGGGGAACTTCCGGTGACGTCACCCGGTATGGACGGCTGCTAGAGGAGCTCCTGAAACCCGCGGGTTATACAGCGAAAAAAACCCCACTTAAACTCAAAATTTATGGACGAAAATAGTCCCCTCAGATAGACAAACAGAAGGGGAATGTCAAAAACAAAAAAAACGAACAACCAGGCTGTTTCCAAATTTTTCTCACCGTCTCAGCGAGGGAAAGCAAGCACCATGAATCCCCAAGATGGCGGCGGACCGCATGGCGCTACCTCCCAATCGGGGAAAAAGACCCAGCCGAGAGAAAGCCCCTCTACAAGCCCAGAACATGCAATAACCAGGGCATATTTGGAGGAACTGATGGCAGGAATGGCTGCTACCCTCAAAACCTCCTTCCAAACGGAATTGCGGTCTGCAGTGAGCGACATAAGGAAGGAAATCTCAGGGCTAACAGAAAAGACCACTACCCTAGCGAATAAGCTCTCCGAATCCCTACAAAGACAGGGAGAAGCAGAAGAAGAGATCAGCCGCCTGGGTGAAGAGATCTCCCTCCTCAAAGAAGGCATGGAAGAACAAGAAAACCGTGACCAGAGACAAAACATCCGTGTGAGGAATGTTCCAGAGTCAGTCACACAAGAACAGATTCGGCCTTACCTCCTGGAGTTTTTCAATCTGGTCTGCGGGGAGATGGAGGAAAAGGAGATGGAAATGGACAGAGCCCATCGTGCGTTAGGACCCAAGTCTGACGATCCAAAACGCAGAAGGGATATCATAATAAAAATGCATAAATACACCTCAAAAGAAGGAATTATTTCAGCATGCCGAGACATGGGAGAAATAACTTTTCAAAACGAGACACTACAAGTGTACAACGACCTGTCAAAAGCAACAAGAGACCGCAGACGGGAGCTAAAGCCGCTGACTAACCTGCTTCGGGAGAAGGGAATACAGTACAGATGGGGCTTTCCGTTTAAAATCTCGGTGAACAGAAACGGAAAGTTCCTGTCCCTGAAATACCCCGCGGACATGGCCCCATTCGCTAAGGCCTTGGGCCTAACCCCTCCACAGGCATGGCTACCGGGCAACCTGCCATCTGGAGACGCCGCAGGAGACCCACCCCGGACATCGGAGAGGATCGCGGCCCAGCACTCCAAAGACAAGTAAGTAACAGCCGCCACCGCACCCAAACAACACCCCCCTACGTGATCCCGAGGGAGAGAGGAGACCCACAACCACATCGGTGGGCATCCCGTCGGGCCGGAGCAGTACCTGGAGAGAAGCCGCTGACTTCCCGAACAAGACGACACTGGACACCGCTACCCACATTGGACCACGTGTCATCTACTCCCGCGATGGCACCGAGGCTGATCCCGCCAGCCGAGTTGAAATCCTGGTCCACACTCGACTCGACCGGATGGAACAGGATCGTGGTTTCCCCAATGCCGGTTTGCGATGAGAGCCTGGCTCCAGGCCTTGTTCTGCTATGCCCCGATCTCCAGTCTTTCAGATTAGGCCGCAGGGGTGTTCGCTCCACCCCCCCCTCCAGCCGGTAGTCCCGATCCCACGGGATGATTTTTTTTGGCCCACGGGGGGGGGGGGGGGGGGGGGGGTACGGCCCATCAACAAGTAAGCAGCAGAGCCCGAACCAACAAAAACGCATTGGCTCAAGAGACGGAGGACAACTGCGACCCCGAGGACCCAGTTCACCCGATTTGTTTTAAAGGACGCACAAACACAAGTTGAGGTTTTGCGCCCTGGAGGCCGTGAGTAATATAATAAAATGCTATATCATAGAAAGTACCCCGCGCCCCCCCCCCCGTCTCAGCCTTAACCCAAGCACATAGCCCCCCGCCCTCCCCCCCCTCCCCATCCTCCCCCCCCTCTCCTTCACACGTCCCCCCCTTCCCCCCGCACTCCTCCTCTCACCCCCCCCCCCCACCCTGGTCCCCTTTCCCACCCCCCCCCCCAGCCCCCACCCTCCCCCTCACCCCCAAAACCCAGGTCCATAGTACATGGGAGTGATATATATAAACCCATGAATCACTAAACTGCGCAATACCCAATAAATCAACAAATTTGTAAACTAACTGCACAGGTCACAGCATGAAAAATAGCCCTAGTCATCCTCCCCTTCTCCCCCCCTCCCCCCACACACCTTTGCCAGCAAACTCACTGATCGCCAAAAGGTTTACAATACAAATGTGAAACAGATAGGAACGACAATGGTACTGTATAAAAGCCGAAAAGTATATATAACGTGTGGAATGCCCCTATGCCTCCCCTTATACTTCCCCCCTCTAGAACGACACCCAGAGGAAGTAAAAGTACATAGAAAAGCCATAAGTATCCTCGCTGATCTCTAAACAGCACATAGCATACTTATGGGACAGAGTGATATAACAGATGTAACATACAAAAATGTGAAATGCCTGTACTGCCTGAAATGTTCCGTCAACCTGACCCCCTCCTGTACAAAAATGCAAAATGTTTAAACTGCCTGAATCACACCTTCACCTCCCCTATCTTCCCTCACCTGTGGATTGAGGATCTACGTAAAAAAGGGGTTAAGTAAATTCTATAGAGGGTTTGGACCCCTCAGACGTCCAACGGTGGACTGACCCGGAATCACCCCAGAAGGGCTCTTATAGCCCAAATGCCGGCTGTTTTTAAAGCTGGCAAAAGTTTGTTGAAGCCTTTTCAAGGCCTCGTTACAACCTATTTCTATCAGCTGACTCTGTCCCAGCTGATCTCCGCCCTACCCCCGTTGACCCTCCACCACGCCCTCCCCCCTCAGCTTAAAATAGCTACTCTAGCCAAAAAAAACTCGCAACTCCCACACCTACAGAGATATAAGCTAGACTCAGACTTACTGAATCAGGGCCTCTCAAATGGGAAAGATGAGGCCTTACGGTACCTTCTAAAAAAGAACCCAAATGGCTAGCCAAACCACAATTAAATTCACCTCACTCAATGTGAAGGGCCTCCAGAATAACCGAAAAAGGAGGCTAGCACTCCAAGATATGAAAAGATCAGGGGGGGACATCATATTTCTACAGGAGACCCACTTCACATCACAAGACCCCCCAAATTTATTCAAAAAAGTGTTCCCAATGTGTTTTTTCGCATCATTTACTAGCAAAAAGAGGGGTGTAGCTGTCCTGATCAGACAGGGCACCCCATTCAATCATATCAAAACTGCGGACCCAGAGGGTAGATTCCTAGTGGTATATGGCTCCTTAGCGGGCTCAGCGATCGCTCTTATCAATGTATATGCCCCAAACGAGAACCAAACCGAATTCCTAAAGAAAGTACTCGATGGCATAGACCCGGATATCTGTCATCGATGATAGTGGGAGGGGACCTAAACATGGTCCTCAACCCTACCGAGGACAGATCGACCACAATGGGTCCACCCCGTACAACCCCCTCCCAGATCACAGGGAAAAGGTTTAGGGGAATCTTGAGCGAGTTTTCACTGGTGGACATCTGGAGAACCCAACACCAGGGCCAGAGAGACTATACTTTCTACTCAGCACCTCACCAGACCTACTCTCGAATAGACCACTTTCTGGCCACAAAAAATGTGGTGGCGGCAACAACTGACTCCGACATAGGACCGATCACATGGATCTGATCATGCCCCGATTACCATAACCTTGACAACACCCTTCGAAAAGACAATAAATTACTCATGGAGGCTAAATGACTCACTACTCAACCATCCTGAGATAGAAAGAGAGATCAGAGCTGCCATTCGAGACTACTTTTTTTTTAACTCAGGATCCGTCTCCTCACCAGCAATCCTGTGGGAAGCCCATAAGGCAACCATTAGAGGGAAATTCATCTCCATCGCATCCCACAGGAAAAAAGCCCGCCAAAAACTAATAAAGGAGCTCACGGATGATATCAAAATAATAGAACAAACTCATAAAGCTAACCCCTCAAAAAAAATATATAAAACATTGACAACAGCTAGAGCAAAACTTAGACAAATCCAGCTGGAGGATGTTGAGAAAGCCCTCAAATGGACCAACCAACAATATTATGATAAAGGGAACAAGGCAGACAGACTTCTAGCGACTAAATTAAGAGGGGTGCATAAACGGTCCCAAATCACGGCGATCAAGAGTAGGTCTGGTGAGATACAACATAGTGACAATAAAATAGCAGCCGAATTCACAAAATTTTACACCGAACTTTATAACTTAAGATCCAAAAAGGGCCGCCCCGAATCAGTAGCATCCGAATTAATAGCACAATACTTAGATAAGTGTCAGCTCCCCACATTAACGGAGGAGGAAAACACAGTCCTCAATGCTGAGATTTCAAAAGAGGAACTGGAAGAGGCGGTCAAATCATTAAAAATCACTAAGTCTCCTGGCCCAGATGGCTTCACTAATGTCTACTATAAGAGATTCTTGCCAGTATTATCCACGCATCTCCTAAGAATATTTAACGATTTTATGGAAGGAAATCAAATCCCTACGTCAATGTCCCTGGCCACCCTGGCCATAATACACAAAGAAGGCAGGGACCCGATGCAATGTGGAAGCTACCGTCCAATCTCCCTGCTTAATTGTGATCTCAAACTATATAGCAAAATACTCGCAAATAGATTGAATACCATTTTAACAAGATTAATAGATAAAAACCAAGTGGGATTCGTAGCAGGCAGACAGGCCTCGGACAATACCCGAAAGATAATTGACATTATTGAACATGTCCATCTCACAGGGACCAAAGCACTACTCCTTAGCTTGGTGTCAGGGTTCTGCTCGCCACAAACCAGGACCGGACCGCGAGGCTGAGGTGGGGTTGTAAAAGCACCGACCTGAGACCGCGCAGGCTGATCCGGATTGCGCAGTTCGTAGTCATATGTCGCAGGATCAGGATTGGAGAAGACAGCGTCGTCGTTGTAGAAGCCAGGGTCAGGACAGGAGACATCAGGATAAACATTGTTCAGGCAAGAGTTCGGCAACAGGTAGTCAGGAGAGCCCCGCTTCAGCTTAGGAGCGCGGGGTTGGCCTCTGCGCGAGCGACGACCATGGCCCATGGTACTGGTCACAGGAGATGGTAGGCAGACCAGAGTAGCACACCGCTTTGCTGCACGGGTGCACCAGTGCTACAGCGCAAGAGTCCTGAGCGGGCTAGGGAATCCTCTGTCTCAGCGCAGGAACCAGGACACGGCCTCTCTAGATTAGGGAAAGAGTAGGCCCCAGGAACCAGGAAGCTGAAGATACACAGGGAAACCTCCGCTTCAGTGCAGGAATCCAGGAGACTGAAGAACGCAGGGACGAAACATCCGCTTCAGTGCAGGAATCCAGGAGGCTGAGGGACGCAGGGACGAAAACCTCTGCTTCAGCACAGGAGAACAGGAGTGGACCGCTGCGTGAATATAGCAGCCGGTCACAGGAAACAAGGAGCTGAAGTGAACAAGAAGAGTACTCAGCTACAACACAGGAGACTGGAGCAGACCACTGCGTGAATATAGCAGCCGGCCTAAGGAAACCTGGAGCTGCAGACAACAAGGAGAATATTCCGCTTCAGCATGAGAGACAGGAACAAGCGAGGGCTTGTGGCAGAACAGATAGTGACATCCAGGAAGGACTATGCTCGGCAGGGAGCATTATGGGAAGACAATACTTAAAGGCCAGCGGGCCAATCCCCGGAGGGGGGTGTGAAGGTACTGCTCCAATGAATGAATGCAAGTCTAGGTTGCAGTGATAGGCTGCACAGCTGCAGTAGATACCAGAGGGAGTGTGTATAGCTTTGGTGAGTGAATCCAGGCTGCAGCAAACATCAGGAGAGGTGCTCCAGGACTGCACACGTCTGCAAGGTAAGGCAACCAGTAAACTGCGGAGCGGATTCCTTACAGTACCCCCCCCTTCACGCGAGACCTCCGGGCGAACATGAGCACACCTAGAGTTTGGGGACCGGGAATTGTTGCTGAACCGTCTAGGATTGGGGTTAGAGTCGTGGTCCAGAGACTCGTGGTTAGTCCTTAGTGTACCCCCACCCCCCGGTGAGAACTGCGGCCAGACAGGACCATCCATGGGTCTTGGGGACATTGAGTTGTTCCTAAAATTCTTTAGGTGGAAAGGGCATTCGTAAACGAGCAGTTCTGTGGTGAGTACAGTTCTAGGATATGAGATTGATGGAAGAAACATCTTTGGTACATGGCTCGCCTCGCAAAATGACTTGGAAATCCTGGGCTGTGAAGAACCAGAGGGTTCCAGAGCAGAAACGGCAGGAGAACCCCTACAGGAAGCCCAGTCTTTAATAAATGAACCGGACTCTAGGATCAGCGGCCCTGATAGTTGATCGAATACACCAGGAGGAACTTTGTAACAGAAAAAGTCTTGGCTGACCACTGCATGTTGGAATTTGCGAGGAATTTTTCCTCTAGAAGGCTCCCAGGTAATGGTTAGTAAGGGTATAGGTTGGTTGGAAGCATCTCCCGGTATTGGTATGGAAGGTGACAAGGCAAGCAGTAAACCAGGCATAGGGACCGAAATCTTGGGATACGTACAGAGTATTTCCAACTGAGAGGAAATAACAGGGGCAACCGAAAATTCCGAGGGACAAAACCATGGTTTAGCAGGAGCAGAGAAGCAAACAACAGTAGAGCTCTCCAATACTGGGAAATCTTCATTGGGAGATAATATTGTCAGTGAATCAGGAATAGTCCTTGGGATCTTTAAATCAGTAGCTTGAGAAAAAGGCAGAGCCAGGGTAGTGGTGGGAGGGAAGCTAACATCAGAAGCTGAAGTCTGTACCTCAGTGACAGGGCCCTGAGAATCAACAAGCAGCAAGTATGAACTATGAAAACTCTTAATGACAGGCACCTTAGGAGTACAAGGAGTCTTTTCCGAAACTGCAATGGCCCTAACCACAGGGGTACCTAACCTGACAAAAACATGAATTGGTGTGTTTTCTAGTGCAAAATCTCTGATCACAGGACTCCTAACCGATAGTGAGGGTGTCTGGGTTTGATTAGAGAAAAAATCAGATGTATTGATAAGTGACTTAGAAACAATTACTGAGGTTCTAGATTTGCTGGACATGTGAGAAAAAATACCCTTTAAGACAGGAGTTTTCATTTCTTCCCAGAGTAATCCCATGTTTGCTGGGGCATATTTAGACACAGTACTGAGGGACTGGGTTTCAGCAAAGGCAGGACAGCTAAATAGCTCAGATTTAAACCCCAGGACTTGTAATATATGCATGGTGACCTCAGACAGTACTAAGGAAGTGACCACAGATATGCTGATCCCTGGAGAATTAGCCTGGACAGAGAAATCAGGGGGACCCCCAATCAGGATACTCCTTGTAGGAAGAGCTTCAGAATCAGAAGGAGAATCATTACCTCTCAGAGTCTCAAAACTAGTAAGACACAATTCAGCGAAAAGGGATACAGTGTGCAAGCTTTTTACTAATCTATATGAAAAAGCGTCAATTTGGGGAGAAAACCGTGCGTCAGCAAACATTCCTGGGAACATAATATGAACCCCAGGAGGGACATACAGACTACTGTATGCTTTTAACCCTAAGCTTAAAGAGGAGGAGAACTCAGACAGTACACGGGGGTGAATCATAACTGTACTGGTCTCTGAAGTAGGTATTTGGTAAGGAATGTCTGGGAAACCAGAAATTACTGCAGACTCCATAATGTGGGAACTATGCGCTGAAGCAGGGATCACGCTATGTGGGCGACAGGCTGGTTCAGCGAAACACCCGGGAGAAGGAACTCTGCGAGCAAGCTTAGGGAAAAACCTGACTCCTGAATACATTTATCAGGAACCGTGACTTTAGCCGAAGTCTCCGGAGACGAAACTGCGGAAACTTGAGCTGAAGCAGGGGATTTATAGCAAAGAATATCTAGGGACTCCGTACGGTTATGGGAATCCCTCAATGCAACCTCTGCTGTCTGACTTGTGGACTCATTCTCTGAGGCTAAAACGAAGGCATTAACTTGGAGGCAGCAAGAATTTACAGGGGTTAATGCAGACAATGCCTGAGAGTAAAACATAGGTAATCTTGTCTCTGTATTAGGACAGACCAGGAATCTCTCCTCTGAAGCTAGGGGCGTGACCATGGCTGACAGAGAACAGGGATTTACCAAAGGAAACTCAGAGAGCTGCCCCTCAGGGGTTAATACAGAAATGACCCTGGGAACAGAACTTAGGGATTCTTTCTCTGACGGGGAAAGCGCACAGGACTGCCTAGCAGAGTTTAAAGCTGGAAAACCCTCAAGAGCTGGAGTGACAGATTCGGAGTTAGAAATAGGGGAACAAAGGGACTTATTCTCTGATAGTAGAACCTTAGTGTTGGCTAGTGAAACATATGTATTCTCCAGGGGAACCTCACAGGACTGCTCGGCAGGGGTTAAAGCTGGAAAACCCTCAAGACCTAGAGAAAGGACTTCTGAGCTAGAAATAGGAGAACTAATGAACTTATTCTCTGATACAAGAACATTAGGGCTGGGTAGAGCAACATATGTATTCTCCAGGGGGACCTCACAGGACTGATCGGCAGGGGTTAACGAAAACATATCATTGGTGTCAGGGAACCCGGGCATACACTCAGGGCAAGGATCCGTGGTAGACCAGGGATACAGCCAAGCGGCAGCGAAGCTGGCGAGGGGAGGATCCTGTTCCTTTATGCAAATGTCCAATGTCATGGAAAGGATATGGAGTGTTTTTTGGGCATCAGCCAACATGAGGAGAGGGTCCTCTTTTGCTATATAAATGTCTAAAGACAAGGCCAGGGAAGAGAGTTCCTTTTGGGCGTCGTCCAATTCTAAAGGGTACACATTTTCCCAAGTTAAAGGGTAACCAGGAAAGCAAATACAAGCGGCCAGCGATTGTTTTAAGTCCCGGAGGCGGTAAACCTTCATCATGAGATCATTACGGCATTTGTTTTGCAAAGGGGTTAAACCTACAAACACAATCAGATCTTCAATCAGGGGTATTATCTCACATAGAAATTGGTATTCACACTGGGACTGGTTTACAGGCTGGGACAGGCTTTCAGACAGAAACTTACCAACCCTCACCACAGGGCGGTCCGAGTTTGTGTGGCCGAGCATACTGTCAGGGTTCTGCTCGCCACAAACCAGGACCGGACCGCGAGGCTGAGGTGGGGTTGTAAAAGCACCGACCTGAGACCGCGCAGGCTGATCCGGATTGTGCAGTTCGTAGTCATATGTCGCAGGATCAGGATTGGAGAAGACAGCGTCGTCGTTGTAGAAGCCAGGGTCAGGACAGGAGACATCAGGATAAACATTGTTCAGGCAAGAGTTCGGCAACAGGTAGTCAGGAGAGCCCCGCTTCAGCTTAGGAGCGCGGGGTTGGCCTCTGCGCGAGCGACGACCATGGCCCATGGTACTGGTCACAGGAGATGGTAGGCAGACCAGAGTAGCACACCGCTTTGCTGCACGGGTGCACCAGTGCTACAGCGCAAGAGTCCTGAGCGGGCTAGGGAATCCTCTGTCTCAGCGCAGGAACCAGGACACGGCCTCTCTAGATTAGGGAAAGAGTAGGCCCCAGGAACCAGGAAGCTGAAGATACACAGGGAAACCTCCGCTTCAGTGCAGGAATCCAGGAGACTGAAGAACGCAGGGACGAAACATCCGCTTCAGTGCAGGAATCCAGGAGGCTGAGGGACGCAGGGACGAAAACCTCTGCTTCAGCACAGGAGAACAGGAGTGGACCGCTGCGTGAATATAGCAGCCGGTCACAGGAAACAAGGAGCTGAAGTGAACAAGAAGAGTACTCAGCTACAACACAGGAGACTGGAGCAGACCGCTGCGTGAATATAGCAGCCGGCCTAAGGAAACCTGGAGCTGCAGACAACAAGGAGAATACTCCGCTTCAGCATGAGAGACAGGAACAAGCGAGGGCTTGTGGCAGAACAGATAGTGACATCCAGGAAGGACTATGCTCGGCAGGGAGCATTATGGGAAGACAATACTTAAAGGCCAGCGGGCCAATCCCCGGAGGGGGGTGTGAAGGTACTGCTCCAATGAATGAATGCAAGTCTAGGTTGCAGTGATAGGCTGCACAGCTGCAGTAGATACCAGAGGGAGTGTGTATAGCTTTGGTGAGTGAATCCAGGCTGCAGCAAACATCAGGAGAGGTGCTCCAGGACTGCACACGTCTGCAAGGTAAGGCAACCAGTAAACTGCGGAGCGGATTCCTTACACTTGGACGCAGAGAAGGCGTTCGATAGAATAGACTGGCTATTCATGGACCATGTTATGCGCAAATTCGGCTTCAAAGACGCATATCTAGAAGGAGTCCGTAGATTATATCAAAATCCATCTGCAACAGTAAAACTACCAGGGGGCAGTAACCAGAGATTTGAGATTACTAATGGAACTCGACAGGGATGCCCCCTATCTCCTCTTCTCTTTGCATTAACCATAGAACCCCTAGCAGCGGCAATAAGAACCAATAGAGACATCAAAGAAATAGAAATTGGACACAGGCAGCACAAAATATCACTATTCGCAGATGATGTCATTTTAACCCTGACACAACCCCAAACATCCCTACCTAACCTCCAAAAAGAACTCCGAGATTTTGGAGATATATCAGGCTATAAAATCAATAACGATAAATCGGAAGCATTAAATTTAAGCCTGCCAGAGCCAGAGGTGAAACTCCTCAAATTAAACTTTAATTACCATTGGAGCTCCTCGAGTATCAAATATCTGGGAGTAAAGATAGCGAGGAACTACCAATCCCTATATCAACAAAATTACCCGACCCTGTTCCGGAAAATTAAACAAGACTTAGCGAAATGGGGAGGATATCAAATATCATGGATCGGGAGAATGATCTCAGTTAAAATGAACATACTCCCCAGATTATTATATTATTTCCAGACGCTCCCGGTCCACATCCCTGGCTCAGAATTAAAAAATATACAAAAACTAATCTTCCACTTCATTTGGCAGGGTAAGAAACCCAGAACCGCTAGGACAGTTCTCCTGGCATCAAGGGGTAGAGGAGGACTTGGTGTCCCAGACATCACCAAATACTACCTAGCCGCACAATTGCGACAGGTGGTAGTCTGGAATGCCAACCCAAACCAATACTGTTGGCTAGATATAGAATCATACTACGCCAGGACGCCTTCACTACCAGCTTGCCTTTGGTCCCTGAGCAGGGAAGACATGCAGAATAGTAAACTTAAATTAGGCCCAATGAGACACACATGGGAGACCTGGACGAGATGCAAATATAAATTTAAGCTCACTTCGCCCCAATCCCAACTCATACCAATTCACAAAAATCCGAAATTCCCTCCTGGTTGTGAGCCCAGACAATTGGACCAATTCAAAGCAAAAAATATTAGAGCGATCGCTGACCTCTTGAGTATTGGAGAATTCCTGAGCTATCAAAATCTACAAACCAAATATGAAATAGCAAGGTTGGACGTGTTCAAGTATCTACAAATTCGGCACTTTATTCGAACCTTATCCCTAACGTTGAAATTTCCCCATCTCACAGTTTTTGAGCGGCTCTGTCGAGAAACAGGCCACCAGAAAGGTCTTATAACACAAATGTACGCAGAATTGGAAAGGGCTATAGAAGCCCCCACACATGACTATATGCTGCATTGGGCAGCAGAATTGGGAATAGTTATAGACCGAGAGGACTGGGAAAGAATTTGGGAGAATGCCTCAGGAACTTCCATATGTACCACAATCAAAGAAAATATATATAAAATACTGTTCCGCTGGTATCTTACCCCAGTTAGAATAAACCAAATCTACCCCCAGGCGTCCGATCTATGCTGGAGAGGTTGCGGTCAAAAGGGGGACATGGCACACATTTGGTGGACATGTCCGGAAATTCAAAAATACTGGGGAACCACTCAAAAATTAATAGAAGAGGTCACCGGCCTCAAAATCCCTGTTGACCCGCTGACCTACCTGTTGGCCAGGCCCCTAGAAAATGTGGACCGACCAACAAGTAAATTAATCTCCTTCATCCTAACAGCGGCTAGATGTGCAGTGGCGGCCGCCTGGAAGAAAGTGTCTCCCCCCTCAAAACAAACGATAAAAAATAGGATACAAGAGGTAATGAATATGGAGAAACTATCGGCCTTTTTGAAAAGATCCACGGACTCCTTTAATAAAACATGGGACCCGTGGCTAACCCATATGGCACCCCCACGTCCCTAACCCAAAAATGAAAAGTAAAAAGAACGAGTCTAGAAACTCCAATAGAAATATTCTGAGGACGCGATAAGCAACAGGTATCCCCCCCTCCTCACCTTCCCTTCTCCCCCTTTCCATACTCTTACTCTCTGTTTCCATACTCGCGCCCCCCTCACAACCCCAGGAGGGTCAGGGGGGCGATGAGCTTTCCTCTTTCTTTCTGGTTTCTTTAACCAAAAAATGGAGAAAACTTGTATTAGGCTGTATTAACATATATGACATGTACAATGTGAAATAAGTATTTGCCTAATAAAAATTTTTGAAAAAAAAAAAAAAAGAAAGTACATTCGGGGCTACCGGAAGTGGAGAAGAGCTCTTTTTTAGTTCAGGGGGATGTATTAACAGGAAAGGGGAGAAATTATCGGAATTTCTACACAGGTTAGAAGTGGCCCTTCAAAAGGTTGTGAGGAACAAAGGAGTCTCTGCTTACAGGGTTGATCGCACCAGTACAGGGGTCCCCAAGGGAAATGTAATGACGCTATACCGGTAACTCCGAGGAAGGAAAGAGACACCCCCTAAATTCTGAGAGTGCTTAAGAGTGATAAGGTATGAGGAACAACAGTTGACTGTGAGACCACACATATTGAAATCAAATAAGAGTGTCGTGGATAGCAGCCAGTGGGGATCCGGCAACAGTGCTGCCGACATGTGTCCGGTAAAACAAAAAGGGTGTGTGCCGAGCATATGTGTTGTAATTGAAACTTCTTAGTATTTTGTCACTGAAATTGTAATTCCTTTTTTATGATTTTGATTGAATGAAAGACTTAAAAAAATAAAATTTTCAGCAGAAATTTGATAGTATTAGTTGGAAAAGTGTACCGCGCACCAAATTGTGATCTTAGAAAATTCACCATAAGTGAATCAAATATTTATGACACTAAAATAGTGTTAGAAACACATTAAATAATGTTCAAAAAAATTAAATAAATGTTCAATAAAATAAATAGTGAAAGTGAATGTTAAACAAATAATGACTTAAGTATCTAAAATAACATCAGTGAAGTGGTAGGATACAAATGTAACCTTAAATACAGGGCGTCTGCAGCTAATCTGATGATGGCTCAGCATCTAGGTTCTGGTATAGGAGAAAAAAAGACAACGCACGACTCATAGTGTATTAAACAAATTTAAAGTGCAAATTTCGAGCAGGTAAGTATTGCACGTACAAGATATTACTATCATTCAGGAATTACATGTCAGGTACATGTTACCCCTTTGGACAATGCGTTTCAGGAAATCAGCAACTCCAAGCGTCCGCTGCGGTTCTGTCCAGAATCGCCGAAGAGGGATCCTCACGAGATGTCTGTGTTGATACTGAGGCCAATGTAGATAGCCTCCGGTAATAGTCCGTTGGTAAGGGGCATGCAAAATGGAACTTGCACAATATTGCAGGGAATATGTTGGAAGTGTTGGGAGTTCCCTGCAATATTGTGCAAGTTCCATTTTGCATGCCCCTTACCAACCTATAATTATCGATTATTTATTTTGTTAATTAGTATGGTTTGTAGTTGATCACTTCCTATCACCACTCCCCTTTGCACATGTGCAGGTGGTGCTGGCCGATTATCGTGGACACATGCGCGCAACATAATTAGAACGTGTGCGCATGCGCAGATGGTACATAACACTTCTGCACACGCTCGGCCAAATGTTCATCTCCTTCCTTGCTGATCCAGCTGCCCTGCAGCTGCTTCGTAGCCCCAGACATCCACCGGAGCTACCGCCCATGCTCCCAGCCTCCACACCCATGCTCCAAGCCTTCCCTGCATGCTCCAATCCCCTCCTTTCTCCTGCTCCCCACACCTCCATCCACTTCCCCGCACCTCCTCTCCTGCTGACTAGATGCACCTTTGCTCCCGGCCAGCGTCTTCCCCCACCCATCTTGGATGAGAATTCCCCCACCTTTATCAGCCATACGTATAACTAGATCGGCATTAGATTTCAATTTCTCCCGAGAATTAAGATTGGATATACGAGAATGTTTACGTATACATAACTGCATGGTCTTCCTCTACCAGTCTGCAAAAGGTATCCACGAAGTGACCCTAGGACTGGTAAGGATAAAATGCAAAGGTGGGTTTGAAACCAGAAGGAAGTACTGGAGTGCATCAAAATCCACCACGCTCCCATTGTCCAACAGATCACCAATCAAGAGAGAATTTGTCTGGATTACTTCCAATTTGCTCCCTACACAGAGGGAAATATTCTTGGTTAAATTTAGAGATGGGCAAATAGTTTTTGAGAATTTGGAGAGTTTTATTTATTGTAAAATAAAGCATTTCAATGTAGTGTGTGCCCAGCATTGTGGCAGATGGCACAGTGCATATGTTTGTCCCTGTACTATTATACCGTAGCTATTTTTGTGCATATCCATCATGCAGCACCAAAATGAGTGCATAAACCTGTAGTAGCTTCTTCCCCTGTGCTTCCTTCAAAAGCAGACTACTTCCACTTCCTGGTTGACAGTTTCATGTTCCTTGTGGAGCAAACCTGAGATACCTCCTGTGAGATACGCTAATAGCTAGATTAGTTACATACGTTTGAGCAGCGAGCAACTCGAAAGTAGGATGTGACAATAATACTCCATATCAGCTGGCTTAGCTCACACTGCTAAAGCAGTGGCCTAAAAAAGCAGTGCTTGCGGATTCTAGTTCTGTTGGGTCCGACACCATTCTAATGATTAGGTTGGTACTTTAGGCTTATTATGAACTCTATATGTTGGTATGGAAATTATTTTAGAAAGTGTGGGACAGGACTCATTTAAATATACTTTGCATAGCCATTAGTATATCTCTCAGGTGTGCTTTTTTTCAGCACAGGCATGTCTCCCTAATTTATTTGTAGGGACGTTTGAGGGTATTTATACACAACTTTCGACTGCTAATAAAATTGGAAAGGTGTGTGTGCGAGTGCGTTTATAACAAAAAGCAAACAGATTCAATTCTAAAAGAAAAATAATACGTCAGATTGCAGTGAATGGTGAATTTTAATGAATCCGGATGGCTTTTCAAGTACAGAATAGATTTTGGCAAAATAATCTGTGGAATTCCGGGAACCGAATTTCTACAGTTTTGCCCATCCCTACTTAAAATGTGTGCGCAATATTAATGTTCTTAAAAATTTGTTAAGATCTATGTGCAGATCAAATTCTTTAGGCGAAGGCGACGTGCAAAGGGGAAAGGCTTTTACAGAGTAGACTCATATGCTAAAGCGTCAAAACCGTATTGGACAAATTGAAAATACCATTCTCCCCAAGGGTACCTAGATCTGGATCTTTTTGTTTTTATTGGAGGACTTCTTTCCTCCTCATTTCCCTCCCCTTGATGTTCTCTTTTCCTTATCCCTGGACTCCCTTGGAAGTGTAAGAGGGGTGGATGTTTTACTCTCTGTCTAAGGTAAACTTTTGTCCTTGGATGACTGTCACTTTAAAAGGGTCATCGTGCTCTCCTTTTCTATTGTCAAACATCAATTCATAGGGTGCTGACTCCAGAGGCTGAAATCTATTACTTAGTGTCAACTCATTCCTAGAATAGGTGGATTTGGGTCTTGTATCTTTTATTGGAAAAATTCTATCTACCCATATTATTCCTAGATCCTTTATTATCTGAATCAAGTCTGCCTTTGGTTCTGTTAATATTATCCCTTTTGTATATTGTTGAAAAAGGGCTTAAGACTTGTATGTATCTTGAACCTCTCTAGGGGTTTGATAATTGAATCGTCTAAGCAGTATCTTTAAGGGATGGGTTCCCCTATCCTAGTTACATGAACGTTTTTTTTTTGTGTCCCAATCTCGATTTTCATGAGCATATAATCAAGTTTATCTATTTTTTTTTCATTTTTGATACTCAATCTGATTTTCATATTTCATTAAACTTGTATTAAGCTCTAAAATGTTTTGAGATACATGCTTTACATCAGAAATTTTCAGTATATTACCCTTTAAGAGGACAATCTCCTTATCAATTCCTATTTCTTTTCATGGATCCAAAGTTTCATCAGACTGAATGAACACTGGTCCAAGACCCCAGTCCATTCATCCAGAAATGTGTGGTCATTAATGCCAAAAGTGAGAGTTTTAGAGACCCTCAGACCCCCATAGGCATTCTAATAAAGATATTATCTACACACTACTTGTTTTCACGATGATGTCACCTTTGAAAAGGTACATTTTTGTTTAGGACTGAACGTTGGTGGAATGTATTGTTTGCACCTGAACCTCTCTTTATGCCATTTGTGATACGATGTTGTAACTGGTACTAATGAAGCTGAGAGAACATTTCATCTACAACTTTCTTTTTCAATCACTATTATATTCGTCTATTACTGGTTGATAAAATTGAAGCACCAGATTAGCAAATCAATAATTTAAGTCGATAATAAACACATTTAAAAAAAATCTTTAACGAATTAGGACTCGTCGGATCTGCTGACGCCTTCAGCACTAGAGGGTTTACGTGGCTAAAACGCTAGTATTTAAGGTTAGATCTATATCTAGGGAACTGACTGGAAAGCTGGTACAGTATGTTAAATCTATACCAAGGCATCAGGCTGGAAAGCAGATAATTGGTACTACTGTTCTGAATCAGGGAATGTGCTTGGATGTAGTTGTTTTAAGAAACAGGTTGGCCAGATTAAATTGTAAGGAAGAAAGTGCAGAGTACTATGTCATAGTGTGAGAAATACGAGCATGTGATGTAAAATGCAAAAGGCCAGATATTCAATATGCAGTGAAGCGAATTTTCCATGCATGTCAATGGCAGTTAACATGGGACCACGTTGCAATACTCGATATTGGAGCTTAGATAAGCCTGGCCTTTGCACTGTACCACTATAAGAAAATAACCACCACATTTGTACAGGTTTCTCCAAGTATAATATATCATTACTTTATCTGCTTTTTATTCTCCCAAGTTAATTTATGCAAATGAACTTTACAAAAACCTTTTTTCAGCGTATCTTATATTTGGTTCTGCACTCTTCTCCCCAACAGCACCCAGACACTTACACGCCACAGGACTATAGAGTACCCCATTATAGGATCTGGTTACCCATCAGCGCTGTAAATACCACCCGTTAGGAACCACTGATTTGCATCGAAATAAAATCTCAAAACACATTTTAGCAATGATCAAGTAAAATTGCTTTTATTTCTGTAATTTTTAATAAGTATAAAACAAACCACCTCAACGTTGTGTGAACAAATTGGATCACAAGGCGTGTGTATGCAATGAACCCTTGTAATGCTTCACAATGCACATGGTCATTTAACATTAGATGGAGTACACCATTTAGGAAACAGAATTCATTTTCTGGAAAAATATCTCTCATAATAAAATAGGATACCTTGTTTTATTTTCTTCTTCAAAAAATAACATTTGATTTAATCAACGTTGATTTACCTCATTATGAAGCACCTGCAGCGTGACAGCCAATTAGGTGGCTAATTTGTCTGGCTCGCCCCCTACTTGTAATCTCATGCACAGTAGTTTCCAAGCCCTCAAAAATACCAATGTGCTCCTCCTCTGTCATCACATTGTCAGGAGAGCAGACTTTCCAGGCTACATATCAAGCTCCCGAAATGTGTGTCTTGATACTTAAACTTATTATCTTCCTCTGCTCTCACTAAATGTAGTAAATGTCATAGTCTTCTTACAATTTACATGGATCTGTTGGACAGGCATATTTACACCACCCTAGACATAGCAACTTTTTAGGATTGAGATTAAAAGGAGAAACACATACAACATGGTACATCCTACATTAATATTTGCATTGCCGAATTCAACAGTAATGGCTCTTCTTGTTCAATTTTAGCATCATGCAAATCAGTCAATTAACACTGCATTGACATTCCAAAATAAACGGTCAAAAATATCTCTCAGAACATTATGTTAATGACAAATACATTTTAGAAGCTGGATACATGGCCTATTTGGTATCTTCATTTTTTAAACATATTTAATATACAACACCATGGAAATGTACAAATTTGAAATTAGTAGGTGCATCATAATGAGACATTGGTGGTATTAGGGATGACTTTTATGGCAGCTTACAGACCAGAATGATCAAGGCTACTATTTTTACATATGGTCCAAGAGTATTTAAAATGGCCCCAACACTGCTGATGTGTGAAACAGGCAAGAGAGTAAATCCTCTCAGCTGGACTGGCACCAATATGATACATGTGCAACTTACAAAAGCATAGACACACAATTTGCGGTTCAACATTGTAGGCCTCAAGTGAATAAGAAGCCTCCAGCGACTTCAGGTGAGCACTTTGGCTTTTGCATTCTTGGACACGACTGCCCCATCTTATAGTATAAGAGATATCACTTCATGATGTATGGAGCACACAGAACCATGCAGCTTCTTAAAGAAATACATGATGGAAGCTACAATCTTACACACGACAATGTACATTATTTACTAAAGTCTCCCACATGCCAAACTGGGGCAAAACCAGTGTAATTGTATTTGGACTAGATTTTACAATAGAAAAAAACACCAATTGCTTTCAATGAGATCCCTTTCCCTAGATAAATACAGTGCTAATTTTTTGCACTGGTTTTACTGTAATCTACAACCACAAAACTTTAGTTTCTCTCTTATATTATGAAATACCCCCATAGAAAGTATAACATTATCTAGTGAGGTAATGGGGTCAATTTATTTACCTCTTCCAAATCTTCAACATGAATAACATGTTTTACATGAATTACAGTAACATGAATGACATCTGCCAGCATGTCACCATTAAATGATCTGTCATGACATCCTTGAGTTTGCCTAATATATATATATATATATATATATATATATATATATATATATATTTTTTATATATATATATATATATATATATATTCCAGCTGGTTAATCTACATTGTCTGTAATTATAACTCCCAGAAGCTCCGTTTCACTCTTAACTCAACACTTCATATGCTTAGTGGCTTCATATGCTTAGTGGCTCTTTGATATTTCCTCTTTAGTGTGGTTATCTGGTGTCAACTCAACTCCTGCAGCCTTTTAGTCATGTAACATCATAAAAAAGGTGGGGTGTACAGGAAACAGTGTGGATTCAGTGACAAATATCTGCAATATTACTCAAACAGGCACAATGCTTTAACAAACACTTTGTCCATCGGTGGACTAAGTTAGTATCTTTAACATGTAAGCAACGTGTCAGAGACACAAGTCAGGTGGCAAGTATCTCTCATGCTTATCACAACTGCATGCTTATTTTGAAGAACACATACAGTAAAGCACACATTTGTGGTCCACCCTTTCTTTGCTTAACCCATTTGCTGCAAGAGAGGCCAGAAAAATAATGAGATTTTCTTTTAAATAAAATATAATTCGGAAACTATAGCATGCACACTCAATTACGCTCTTCACCTCACCACAACCTTCAGGTACAGTACGATTTGGAAACGGTACTCAACATCTTTGTTACTAGAGGGGCCATCAAAAACAAATGTGTGTGTGTGCCATCTACAGATTCTTAGCTGATTTCTCTGCTCTCTACAGATTCTTAGCTGTTTGCCTCTGCTCTCTACAGATTCTTAGCTGTTTGCCTCTGCTCTCTACAGATTCTTAGCTGATTTCTCTGCTCTCAACAGATTCTTAGCTGTTTGCCTCTGCTCTCAACAGATTCTTAGCTTTTTGCCTCTGCTCTCTACAGATTATTAGCTGTTTGCCTCTGCTCTCTACAGATTATTAGCCGTTTGCCTCTGCTCTCTACAGATTATTAGCTGTTTGGATCCTGCTATCAAACCTGCTGTATACTGGCTCTAGATATAGATTTTATAGACCTTTTTATTCTTCACTCAAGACTTTATTAGCCTGTTACGGATATTTCTCAATGTGTTGATGGCTCTGCTGACAAGTTACCTATTGATGTTTCCATTTGACAAGTCCAGGAACAATATACAGTTTTAGGAAATGCTATTGAGGGGTTAGAAAGTGGTGCTGTACCATGGGTTCTTAGCTCCAACAAAATGCTAAATGTTACAGGCAAACACATTCTTTACATGAATAAAAAAAACAGGCTATAACAATATGGTCAATGCATGAACCATTACAGAGTAAGAAAATGCACTGGCCTGCAGACAAGGTGAAAAGAATAAAGCTAGCCCTGTAATATTTACAGATTTTGTTGTGGCAATAGGTTTTGAGTGCACAGCTAATTCACCTGTAATATGGTGAGACATGGCAGGAAATATAGAGAGTACTGTACACTGTGTTTTATTCCAAAAGACTTCAAAATGACAGTTGTGCTCAAACAGGAAAGGCGGGAATCACAGCAGAAATCGCTCCATAAACTACAATATAGAACATGATCCTGTAGCACTCGTTAACTTAATGACCAGAGTCAAATAGACATTTCAAGTCTTTTAATAATGCAGACATAGTGCACAACGTTTCAGGGAAATCCCTTCTACAGGTGGCCCACAAACAGGTCTGTGTATGTGTTTAAACCTGAAGAAGGGCTTTCCCTTCCCAAATGTCTATTTGACTCTGGTCACGAAGTTAATGAGTGCATCAGGATCCTCTTCTACACTGTTATTTAATCCTCACTGTTGAAAGTTCAGCAGCCTACAGTTCAGTTGTATGATTTACCGCATTACTGTATCTCCTACTGTACTCTTGGATTTCCCACACATGAAAATAACCAGGCGACATTTTATGGAGCGGCAAAGCTTTTCCAGCCAATCTGCGAGATTTTCTGCGAAGCATCCCACTAATAATGCTTACAAAACATTACAGCATGGACAAAGAGAGAACAAAACACAAAGGCATCACATAAACCACAGCCTAAGGCCGCGATTATAGTGCCTGCGGTGGCGCATCACATACATGGTGTCAAATGATGCTGCACATAGTGGGTGTGACCGCGTGGAAGCGCGACGGAGCGGCTGTATCCAGAGACGACAAAATTATTTGTTTTAGATGCGCCGGCCGCGTCACATGCCGCCGGCATTATAATTGCGGTATTATGGGTTGTGACAATTCTACATTGTATACAAAATACAGCAACTATAGCAGAAGTGTTTCACACATGGGTCACCACCAGCATCACTGCATCATGACAACAGTTTTGCGGCTTTTTATCCCTTATCAGATTTTTCCCCAATCCACAAACAATTAGCTATTCCAATAAAGTGATATTAATGCATGTGATCAGTGTAAATTCATACAAAAAAAAAATCCTTTCACCCTCCCCAAATCAAAAATAACATATTTTGTACTCTTTAAAACGTTCACTCGGCCTATACAAATATCATTTAAAGAACAAACATAAAAACAAATCAAAATTCCACTCCAAAACAGAAATAAAAAGCATTTTACATTTCTGTAACAAAGAAAATGAATAATATTTTTTTGGTCAAACCTTTCCTGTTACCATTTCTACAAGGTGTTTTGTAAAGTATTATAAATCCTTAAATACAGTATATATTATTAATTACAGTAACATCTCATGCATTTTTTCTGTACAATGAATCAGCTCAGTAGTATAACAAGTGTATACATTCCTAAGGGTCTGGTGTGCAATGGGAGATATTTTAGAGAGGATGAAAACGCAAACATTAGGTCTATTTGTTTATATATATATTTTATGGCAAACATATGTAATGTAATGTAACCTTAAATACAGGGCGTCTGCAGCTAATCTGATGATGGCTCAGCATCTAGGTTCTGGTATAGGAGAAAAAAAGACAACGCACGACTCATAGTGTATTAAACAAATGTAAAGTGCAAATTGCGAGCAGGTAAGTATTGCACGTACAAGATATTACTATCATTCAGGAATTACATGTCAGGTACATGTTACCCCTTTGGACAATGCGTTTCAGGAAATCAGCAACTCCAAGCGTCCGCTGCGGTTCTGTCCAGAATCGCCGAAGAGGGATCCTCACGAGATGTCTGTGTTGATCCTGAGTCCAATGTAGATAGCCTTCGGTAATAGTCCGTTGGTAAGGGGCATGCAAAATGGAACTTGCACAATATTGCAGGGAATATGTTGGAAGTGTTGGGAGTTCCCTGCAATATTGTGCAAGTTCCATTTTGCATGCCCCTTACCAACCTATAATTATCGATTATTTATTTTGTTAATTAGTATGGTTTGTAGTTGATCACTCCCTATCACCACTCCCCTTTGCACATGTGCAGGTGGCGCTGGCCGATTATCGTGGACACATGCGCGCAACATAATTAGAACGTGTGCGCATGCGCAGATGGTACATAACACTTCTGCACACACTCGGCCAAATGTTCATCTCCTTCCTTGCTGATCCCGCTGCCCTGCAGCTGCTTCGTAGCCCCAGACATCCACCAGAGCTACCGCCCATGCTCCCAGCCTCCACACCCATGCTCCAAGCCTTCCCTGCATGCTCCAATCCCCTCCTTTCTCCTGCTCCCCACACCTCCATCCACTTTCCCGCACCGCCTCTCCTGCTGACTAGATGCACCTTTGCTCCCGGCCAGCGTCTTCCCCCAACCATCTTGGATGAGAATTCCCCCACCTTTATCAGCCATACGTATAACTAGATCGGCATTAGATTTCAATTTCTCCCGAGAATTAAGATTGGATATACGAGAATGTTTACGTATACATAACTGCATGGTCTTCCTCTACCAGTCTGCCAAAGGTATCCACGAAGTGACCCTTGGACTGGTAAGGATAAAATGCAAAGGTGGGTTTGAAACCAGAAGGAAGTACTGGAGTGCATCAAAATCCACCACGCTCCCATTGTCCAACAGATCACCAATCAAGAGAGAATTTGTCTGGATTACTTCCAATTTGCTCCCTACACAGAGGGAAATATTCTTGGTTAAATTTAGAGATGGGCAAATAGTTTTTGAGAATTTGGAGAGTTTTATTTATTGTAAAATAAAGCATTTCAATGTAGTGTGTGCCCAGCATTGTGGCAGATGGCATAGTGCATATGTTTGTCCCTGTACTATTATACCGTAGCTATTTTTGTGCATATCCATCATGCAGCACCAAAATGAGTGCATAAACCTGTAGTAGCTTCTTCCCCTGTGCTTCCTTCAAAAGCAGACTACTTCCACTTCCTGGTTGACAGTTTCATGTTCCTTGTGGAGCAAACCTGAGATACCTCCTGTGAGATACGCTAATAGCTAGATTAGTTACATACGTTTGAGCAGCGAGCAACTCGAAAGTAGGATGTGACAATAATACTCCATATCAGCTGGCTTAGCTCACACTGCTAAAGCAGTGGCCTAAAAAAGCAGTGCTTGCGGATTCTAGTTCTGTTGGGTCCGACACCATTTTAATGATTAGGTTGGTACTTTAGGCTTATTATGAACTCTATATGTTGGTATGGAAATTATTTTAGAAAGTGTGGGACAGGACTCATTTAAATATACTTTGCATAGCCATTAGTATATCTCTCAGGTGTGCTTTTTTTCAGCATAGGCATGTCTCCCTAATTTATTTGTAGGGACGTTTGAGGGTATTTATACACAACTTTCGACTGCTAATAAAATTGGAAAGGTGTGTGTGCGAGTGCGTTTATAACAAAAAGCAAATAGATTCAATTCTAAAAGAAAAATAATACGTCAGATTGCAGTGAATGGTGAATTTTAATGAATCCGGATGGCTTTTCAAGTACAGAATGGATTTTGGCAAAATAATCTGTGGAATTCCGGGAACCGAATTTCTACAGTTTTGCCCATCCCTACTTAAAATGTGTGCGCAATATTAATGTTCTTAAAAATTTGTTAAGATCTATGTGCAGATAAAATTCTTTAGGCGAAGACGACGTGCAAAGGGGAAAGGCTTTTACAGAGTAGACTCATATGCTAAAGCGTCAAAACCATATTGGACAAATTGAAAATACCATTCTCCCTAAGGGTACCTAGATCTGGATCTTTTTGTTTTTATTGGAGGACTTCTTTCCTCCTCATTTCCCTCCCCTTGATGTTCTCTTTTCCTTATCCCTGGACTCCCTTGGAAGTGTAAGAGGGGTGGATGTTTTACTCTCTGTCTAGGGTAAACTTTTGTCCTTGGATGACTGTCACTTTAAAAGGGTCATCGTGCTCTCCTTTTCTATTGTCAAACATCAATTCATAGGGTGCTGACTCCAGAGGCTGAAATCTATTACTTAGTGTCAACTCATTCCTAGAATAGGTGGATTTGGGTCTTGTATCTTTTATTGGAAAAATTCTATCTACCCATATTATTCCTAGATCCTTTATTATCTGAATCAAGTCTGCCTTTGGTTCTGTTAATATTATCCCTATTGTATATTGTTGAAAAAGGGCTTAAGACTTGTATGTATCTTGAACCTCTCTAGGGGTTTGATAATTGAATCGTCTAAGCAGTGTCTTTAAGGGATGGGTTCCCCTATCCTAGTTACATGAACGGTTATTTTTTGTGTCCCAATCTTGATTTTCATGAGCATATAATCAAGTTTATCTATTTTTTTTTCATTTTTGATACTCAATCTGATTTTCATATTTCATTAAACTTGTATTAAGCTCTAAAATGTTTTGAGATACATGCTTTACATCAGAAATTTTCAGTATATCACCCTTTAAGAGGACAATCTCCTTATCAATTCCTATTTCTTTTCATGGATCCAAAGTTTCATCAGACTGAATGAACACTGGTCCAAGACCCCAGTCCATTCATCCAGAAATGTGTGGTCATTAATGCCAAAAGTGAGAGTTTTAGAGACCCTCAGACCCCCATAGGCATTCTAATAAAGATATTATCTACACACTACTTGTTTTCACGATGATGTCACCTTTGAAAAGGTACATTTTTGTTTAGGACTGAACGTTGGTGGAATGTATTGTTTGCACCTGAACCTCTCTTTATGCCATTTGTGATACGATGTTGTAACTGGTACTAATGAAGCTGAGAGAACATTTCATCTACAACTTTCTTTTTCAATCACTATTATATTCGTCTATTACTGGTTGATAAAATTGAAGCACCAGATTAGCAAATCAATAATTTAAGTCGATAATAAACACATTAAAAAAAAATCTTTAACGAATTAGGACTCGTCAGATCTGCTGACGCCTTCAGCACTAGAGGGTTTACGTGGCTAAAACGCTAGTATTTAAGGTTAGATCTATATCTAGGGAACTGACTGGAAAGCTGGTACAGTATGTTGAATCTATACCAAGGCATCAGGCTGTAAAGCAGATAATTGGTACTACTGTTCTGAATCAGGGAATGTGCTTGGATGTAGTTGTTTTAAGAAACAGGTTGGCCAGATTAAATTGTAAGGAAGAAAGTGCAGAGTACTATGTCATAGTGTGAGAAATACGAGCATGTGATGTAAAATGCAAAAGGCCAGATGTTCAATATGCAGTGAAGCGAATTTTCCATGCATGTCAATGGCAGTTAACATGGGATCACGTTGCAATACTCGATATTGGAGCTTAGATAAGCCTGGCCTTTGCTCTGTGCCACTATAAGAAAATAACCACCACATTTGTACAGGTTTCTCCAAGTATAATATATCATTACTTTATCTGCTTTTTATTCTCCCAAGTTAATTTATGCAAATGAACTTTACAAAAACCTTTATTCAGCGTATCTTATATTTGGTTCTGCACTCTTCTCCCCAACAGCACCCAGACACTTACACGCCACAGGACTATAGAGCACCACATTATAGGATCTGGTTACCCATCAGCGCTGTAAATACCACCCGTTAGGAACCACTGATTTGCATCGAAATAAAATCTCAAAACACATTTTAGCAATGATCAAGTACAATTGCTTTTATTTCTGTAATTTTTAATAAGTATAAAACAAACCACCTCAACGTTGTGTGAACAAATTGGATCACAAGGCGTGTGTATGCAATGAACCCTTGTAATGCTTCACAATGCACATGGTCATTTAACATTAGATGGAGTACACCATTTAGGAAACAGAATTCATTTTCTGGAAAAATATCTCTCATAATAAAATAGGATACCTTGTTTTATTTTCTTCTTCAAAAAATAACATTTGATTTAATCAACGTTGATTTACCTCATTATGAAGCACCTGCAGCGTGACAGCCAATTAGGTGGCTAATTTGTCTGCCTCGCCCCCTACTTGTAATCTCATGCACAGTAGTTTCCAAGCCCTCAAAAATACCAATGTGCTCCTCCTCTGTCATCACATTGTCAGGAGAGCAGACTTTCCAGGCTACATATCAAGCTCCCGAAATGTGTGTCTTGATACTTAAACTTATTATCTTCCTCTGCTCTCACTAAATGTAGTAAATGTCATAGTCTTCTTACAATTTACATGGATCTGTTGGACAGGCATATTTACACCACCCTAGACATAGAAACTTTTTAGGATTGAGATTAAAAGGAGAAACACATACAACATGGTACATCCTACATTAATATTTGCATTGCCGAATTCAACAGTAATGGCTCTTCTTGTTCAATTTTAGCATCATGCAAATCAGTCAATTAACACTGCATTGACATTCCAAAATAAACAGTCAAAAATATCTCTCAGAACATTATGTTAATGACAAATACAGTTTAGAAGCTGGATACATGGCCTATTTGGTATCTTCATTTTTTAAACATATTTAATATACAACACCATGGAAATGTACAAATTTGAAATTAGTAGGTGCATCATAATGAGACATTGGTGGTATTAGGGATGACTTTTATGGCAGCTTACAGACCAGAATGATCAAGGCTACTATTTTTACATATGGTCCAAGAGGATTTAAAATGGCCCCAACACTGCTGATGTGTGAAACAGGCAAGAGAGTAAATCCTCTCAGCTGGACTGGCACCAATATGATACATGTGCAACTTACAAAAGCATAGACACACAATTTGCGGTTCAACATTGTAGGCCTCAAGTGAATAAGAAGCCTCCAGCGACTTCAGGTGAGCACTTTGGCTTTTGCATTCTTGGACACGACTGCCCCATCTTATAGTATAAGAGATATCACTTCATGATGTATGGAGCACACAGAACCATGCAGCTTCTTAAAGAAATACATGATGGAAGCTACAATCTTACACACGACAATGTACATTATTTACTAAAGTCTCCCACATGCCAAACTGGGGCAAAACCAGTGTAATTGTATTTGGACTAGATTTTACAATAGAAAAAAACACCAATTGCTTTCAATGAGATCCCTTTCCCTAGATAAATACAGTGCTAATTTTTTGCACTGGTTTTACTGTAATCTACAACCACAAAACTTTAGTTTCTCTCTTATATTATGAAATACCCCCATAGAAAGTATAACATTATCTAGTGAGGTAATGGGGTCAATTTATTTACCTCTTCCAAATCTTCAACATGAATAACATGTTTTACATGAATTACAGTAACATGAATGACATCTGCCAGCATGTCACCATTAAATGATCTGTCATGACATCCTTGAGTTTGCCTAATATATATATATATATATATATATATATATATATATATATATATTCCAGCTGGTTAATCTACATTGTCTGTAATTATAACTCCCAGAAGCTCCGTTTCACTCTTAACTCAACACTTCATATGCTTAGTGGCTTCATATGCTTAGTGGCTCTTTGATATTTCCTCTTTAGTGTGGTTATCTGGTGTCAACTCAACTCCTGCAGCCTTTTAGTCATGTAACATCATAAAAAAGGTGGGGTGTACAGGAAACAGTGTGGATTCAGTGACAAATATCTGCAATATTACTCAAACAGGCACAATGCTTTAACAAACACTTTGTCCATCGGTGGACTAAGTTAGTATCTTTAACATGTAAGCAACGTGTCAGAGACACAAGTCAGGTGGCAGGTATATCTCATGCTTATCACAACTGCATGCTTATTTTGAAGAACACATACAGTAAAGCACACATTTGTGGTCCACCCTTTCTTTGCTTAACCCATTTGCTGCAAGAGAGGCCAGAAAAATAATGAGATTTTCTTTTAAATAAAATATAATTCGGAAACTATAGCATGCACACTCAATTACGCTCTTCACCTCACCACAACCTTCAGGTACAGTACGATTTGGAAACGGTACTCAACATCTTTGTTACTAGAGGGGCCATCAAAAACAAATGTGTGTGTGTGCCATCTACAGATTCTTAGCTGATTTCTCTGCTCTCTACAGATTCTTAGCTGTTTGCCTCTGCTCTCTACAGATTCTTAGCTGTTTGCCTCTGCTCTCTACAGATTCTTAGCTGATTTCTCTGCTCTCAACAGATTCTTAGCTGTTTGCCTCTGCTCTCAACAGATTCTTAGCTTTTTGCCTCTGCTCTCTACAGATTATTAGCTGTTTGCCTCTGCTCTCTACAGATTATTAGCCGTTTGCCTCTGCTCTCTACAGATTATTAGCTGTTTGGATCCTGCTATCAAACCTGCTGTATACTGGCTCTAGATATAGATTTTATAGACCTTTTTATTCTTCACTCAAGACTTTATTAGCCTGTTACGGATATTTCTCAATGGGTTGATGGCTCTGCTGACAAGTTACCTATTGATGTTTCCATTTGACAAGTCCAGGAACAATATACAGTTTTAGGAAATGCTATTGAGGGGTTAGAAAGTGGTGCTGTACCATGGGTTCTTAGCTCCAACAAAATGCTAAATGTTACAGGCAAACACATTCTTTACATGAATAAAAAAAACAGGCTATAACAATATGGTCAATGCATGAACCATTACAGAGTAAGAAAATGCACTGGCCTGCAGACAAGGTGAAAAGAATAAAGCTAGCCCTGTAATATTTACAGATTTTGTTGTGGCAATAGGTTTTGAGTGCACAGCTAATTCACCTGTAATATGGTGAGACATGGCAGGAAATATAGAGAGTACTGTACACTGTGTTTTATTCCAAAAGACTTCAAAATGACAGTTGTGCTCAAACAGGAAAGGCGGGAATCACAGCAGAAATCGCTCCATAAACTACAATATAGAACATGATCCTGTAGCACTCGTTAACTTAATGACCAGAGTCAAATAGACATTTCAAGTCTTTTAATAATGCAGACATAGTGCACAACGTTTCAGGGAAATCCCTTCTACAGGTGGCCCACAAACAGGTCTGTGTATGTGTTTAAACCTGAAGAAGGACTTTCCCTTCCCAAATGTCTATTTGACTCTGGTCACGAAGTTAATGAGTGCATCAGGATCCTCTTCTACACTGTTATTTAGTCCTCACTGTTGAAAGTTCAGCAGCCTACAGTTCAGATGTATGATTTACCGCATTACTGTATCTCCTACTGTACTCTTGGATTTCCCACACATGAAAATAACCAGGCGACATTTTATGGAGCGGCAAAGCTTTTCCAGCCAATCTGCGAGATTTTCTGCGAAGCATCCCACTAATAATGCTTACAAAACATTACAGCATGGACAAAGAGAGAACAAAACACAAAGGCATCACATAAACCACAGCCTAAGGCCGCGATTATAGTGCCGGCGGTGGCGCATCAAATACATGGTGTCAAATGATGCTGCACATAGTGGGTGTGACCGCGTGGAAGCGCGACGGAGCGGCTGTATCCAGAGACGACAAAATTATTTGTTTTAGATGCGCCGGCCGCGTCACGTGCCGCCGGCATTATAATTGCGGTATTATGGGTTGTGACAATTCTACATTGTATACAAAATACAGCAACTATAGCAGAAGTGTTTCACACATGGGTCACCACCAGCATCACTGCATCATGACAACAGTTTTGCGGCTTTTTATCCCTTATCAGATTTTTCCCCAATCCACAAACAATTAGCTATTCCAATAAAGTGATATTAATGCATGTGATCAGTGTAAATTCATACAAAAAAAAATCCTTTCACCCTCCCCAAATCAAAAATAACATATTTTTTACTCTTTAAAACGTTCACTCGGCCTATACAAATATCATTTAAAGAACAAACATAAAAACAAATCAAAATTCCACTCCAAAACAGAAATAAAAAGCATTTTACATTTCTGTAACAAAGAAAATGAATAATATTTTTTGGTCAAACCTTTCCTGTTACCATTTCTACAAGGTGTTTTGTAAAGTATTATAAATCCTTAAATACAGTATATATTATTAATTACAGTAACATCTCATGCATTTTTTTCTGTACAATGAATCAGCTCAGTAGTATAACAAGTGTATACATTCCTAAGGGTCTGGTGTGCAATGGGAGATATTTTAGAGAGGATGAAAACGCAAACATTAGGTCTATTTGTTTATATATATTTTTTATGGCAAACAATGATATACAGAAGTTACTGTTTATGTCCCGTTTCCTTTCTGGCAACTTTTTTTTTTTTTTACTAGAAACCCAGGGTTTTGTACGCTTTTGAGATGTCACAAGAGAATAATGTCACTATTGTACCACAAAACATAGCACAGGTTAAATACATTGAGGAAAATGGTCATATCCCGCAGAAGGCCTTTTGCAGCTAGTGTAGCCTCCTAAGCATCAGTGAACAGGTATTCAAATGGATAAATGTCAGATCTTAGGATGTCATGGAAAAGCCAGATGCATATTACAGGAGAAGTTTACATGTATGATCTGGATATTCCTCATGATGCAATATAAATTATACCTATAGTATGCACTGTTAACCATCTAAAATAGCCTTGGTTTTGTAAACAGTACCTGCTGAGCCCTCTGTTCATTTATGATGTTAAGAGGCCAGCAGGGTCAAATAGGAAACAGAGCTGCAGACAGGGCAATGCTCTGTAAATGTATACTACTTTCAATATATATTTTCCCAGCTACTGTGTAGGGAAATAATTGTATGCAGGTAATCAACATAATTTAAGTGAGTTGCACATTCCCTTACAGATGGGAGGAAAACATTAAATTAAACTCAATGCCAGTTTGAATGAGTTTTAATATACGGATCATCCTTTACTTTCTATAGCAGGTTTTAGCATACGTCCCAGCAGTGCAAGATCTTTGTTTGTGATCATTTGCTGCCAATATTCCCAGTAGTTTGAGCAGCAAACTGTAACAATAGGTAATGGTACAGTACCCACTGATAGCAGGATTCATTGTTCTGTAGCTGCTGAGTTACACTGACTAAAGGATTGATTGAAACTGAAAGGCAGCCATTTAGTGAACCCTGGGAAGCAGGATCTTTGCTGATCGATCAGGAGAGAACACATTAATTGGCAGTTTAGGTCATTCGTTTTCAATAAAGGTAATCAAAGGCTGCATACAGTATATTAAAACAAAAAAGTATTTTTTTTTTTATATTTTTAAAAGTGCTGCTTGAACTGCCTCTTTAATGCAGTTATGAAAAATATGCTTTTTGAAACCAAGCAAATTTTTTAGGAATTTTAATATTAACAAAGGACATATCTGATGCATAATCCCTTTTTTTTAAATGTACATATTTTGGAGTCTCATAAGATGTAAATTCAAGGATGGGAAGACTTAACATGGCATAATTTGAAGCAAATGTACAATCTTTTCAGTGGAACACAATTTGTTGCAGAACACTCCAGCATTAAAGCTGAAGAAATTAACATTTCATCTGACACTGGGTTAGTTGGATGTTCCATGCACAAAGCATAAGTAAAGAAAGCCTTCAAAGTGGACCAAATAGATATAATTAGCTTCCTAACTCTTTAGGCGTAGGTGATTGACTCCACTGATGTTGTCATCTTGTTGCACATTAGTGACATTACAGCTACAAAGGAAATCTCAAGATCTTGTGAAAGCCCAGCATAGTATTTATAGATCAAAAAATAGAGAGCATGTCCCCAAAGAATAGTGCTACTAAAACCCTGGACAAGCGAAATGGGCAAAAATGTGCAGAGACTATGTAAAGTACCCCTTTTAATTAGTAGAGACTCGGTGGAATGAATATGACTGCTTTGGGAAAGTGGTATAATAAGCCACAGCACAAACCAGAGAGCAAAGGGGACAGACAGGGCGGAAGGAGATGCCAATGGCCCCATAGTAAGCAGTGCCACCGGCAAATCCCGAACCCTGACTAACACCCAACAGCGAGCCTGGTAAATGTGTCGGTGTGTAACAATTCCCAACCTGATTAGGTTACAGCAAATATTCAGCATAGAAGCAGGCAACGAACAATTCAGCTGGTAGAGTACTCACGGACCCAGCGCTGCAGGAGAATCAGTCTATTCGTCCAGGTGTGTGTCCCTCATGGGTAAGTAACACACGAAGATAAAGGAGAGAACATCACAAAATAGAGAGAACTGGAGGCAAATGGCTCAAAACATAACAAAATAGTTTATTGAACCATCAAGCCGACAAAAGGTTTAAAATCAGAACCTATAAGAGTTTCGGATTTTAAACTTTTTATCGGCTTGATGCTTCAATACACGATTTTATTTATATGTTTGATCCATTTGCCTGCAGTTCTCTCTATTTTTGCGTTGCTCTCTCCTTTCTCTTCGTTTGTTAGTATTTATAGATCTACTGTATGATGTTTTGCAGAAGTAGCTCTGAGGACACAATGAGTTGAAGCTTCCCTTGGCCATGTACATTTTATGTACTAAACACCACAACAGGTAAAACTACCTTACTTCTGCTGTTTACAGTATGTGCCTTTTAACCCTTTGCAACCAAACAGGATTGGCTTACGTTCTTCTTGCATTGCTTTGCATGTCCTACTACAAACAAGTTCAAGCGAAATAAAAAGGTAACAAAGCAGCTGGCAAAGCAGAAATTTCATGTTACTTTTGTTGGTGTCAGAAGAAACGAAAGCTTCAAAGGTTTAAGGGAAGCAGTATCTAAATATAACACAATTGATGTTTGAACAAGCAACTACAGAAGTTTGAAATAAGATCTAGAGGGTGTTACGGCAGGTGCATGCAGCCGTATGTGACAGATTCAAAGCTTTATAGTAGAATTGCATGGTTGTGGGATTCAACGTGACAATAGGTAGGTTCATACCTGAAATGCAATGCTGTAATAACATGACACCGACTGTAATAAATCACTACATTAGTAGCGACACATTCCCTCTTTTGTTCCGTTTGAGAGTGAGGTTGGGAACATAAAAGGACACCTGAAGCGGTGACTTTTGTGGGGAAAAAAAACATGTAACAGTTGACAATTGGTTCTGTCTCGCATATTATTCCAGTTCCAGACGGCATACAAATTTTAGGTGGTTTAGTTGCTGACTATACCTGGTATAATCTAAAATGTTGAAACATGCAATATGGCTTTAAGACCCGATGGCTGCTTAATACTAAGCAGTGTTAACATTCACTTCAAATGCACTCAAGGTGGACGAAGGTTTTGCACGGTTTAGTAAATCTGACCTAAGCTTTAATCCTCTCAATAAAATAAATCTTGGTATGAATGTGATAAGGTTTAATAAATTACCCTAAATTCCCCAGCCTGTGGTTTAGTCTATAGAAAGTAAGTGAAAATGCAGTCACACTGTAATAGCTGAACAAGAACTGGTGCTAGGGTATGGCTGAAGAGGCAAACAATTAAGACTTACGTTGGAAAAAGTCTCATGCTGATATGGATGAAAGGACAACATTTCCCACCAGGCAGAACTGTACAGATAAATATATTCTGAGGAGCGGTAGAGTATGGGCAATTTTTACCAAGACCATCTAAACTTTCACATAGCCAATGTCACAGATGATCATTGCTATATGATGCACATTAGTACAAGTGAATCTGACACCTCATATAACAATGTACACCTTTTGGCAATGGTATACAGTATTAGAGTTTGGCAGACTACTGTCTTGTCTGTGAACCGAATATGAAACCTGCAGCATCTGATTTCTATACATCTTGACTACAACACCTGCAGGGTGCTTCTCCTCTCCCATGGCGGTGGATTCATGCTGTGCAAACACTTTCTTGGTAACCACCATCTAATGCACGTAGTGGCTTCCCCTTCGGTTTCATCATTTCACGTGTATGCCAGCACTATTGGACTTTAAATCTCTTCAAATTGTCTTGACATAAACATCTTGCGTTTATAAGAGTTATTTCGCGTTTGCAGATTCAATCCTAAATGGCCCCTTTACAATGACTAATTTTTACCCCCCCAACCACAATTTAGCTGTCCAGTTATTGCACCTTTTATGTACAGAAAAAAAGCCACACACAAATATTTCAGTATTTTTTGACATTTCACCCGCATTTGTCTAATAGTTGGAGACATGCAAGTCCTGCTGTTCTCTTCAGATCTTTAAATATGCAGGAGACTTCAGTTTGAATTGCAACTTGAGGATCCTTTACTTAGAAATGTTGTTGTCTGAGTGTCGTGAATGTCTTTTCCTCTCGTCCTGCAGAAGCAAAAATAGAACATGCGCATAAGAGACACACTCGACTTCGACAACCAGGCTCTTTTTGTGACACTAGACAAATTGTTACTAACTTTCCAAAATTACATTCATACAAGAATATTTCATTATGAGTTATATGACACAGTATTATGTAATGATTTCATAAATGGCTATATGGCAGTCCTAAAAGATATAGCTTTCATGGGTGAGTACATTATACACTATATTGCTTCTGGCCATGTACAGTACTAATATATACGGTGTATTGCACTGACGCTTATTGGTGTAGTTATGCAACTATCCTTTATACTATTAATTAGTGTCGGTGTCATTAATTTCAATACATTAGTCAAATACATTTTTGCTTTGAAACATTACTCTTGCTTCATTATTATGTTCTGAGTGCTGGGAAGCCTATGTGTACTGTATTTATGTCCATCTCTTACCCAGTACCGGGGCCCATGCAAGGGTATTTGACGCCCTGGGCCAGGGGTCTCCAAACTCAGTCCTCATGGGATACCAACAGGCCGGCTTTTATGGATATCCCTGTTTCAGCACAGATGGCTCAGTCTTTGACTGAGCCCCCTGTGCTGAAACAGGGATATCCATAAAAGCCGGCCTGTTGGCGGCCCTTGAGTTCTGAGTTTGGAGACCTCTGGCCTAGGCGAACCTTCAGCTTGATGCACACCCCTTCCACCCCCCACACAAACTCACAGACAATTAACGTTCAGATTTAAAAAAAAATATCTTACCAAAACATTCAAATGTTATACCCAATACATTCATTCAAACACCACCCCCTCATTTTACACCTCTCTCCCATTTTACCCCTCTCCCCCTCATTTTACCCTATCTCTCCCTCATTTTACCCCCTCTCTCACCCCCACTCGCATTTTACCCCTCCCCCCACATTTTATCCCTCTCCCCCTCTGTCATATTATGTTCTGAGTGCTGGGAAGCCTATGTGTATTTATGGCACTCTCTCTTACCCAGTACCAGGGCCGGTACAAGGGTATTTGACGCCCTAGGCGAACCTTCAGCTTGATGCACCCTCCCCCCCACCCATCATTCTCATATGGAAATATTAAAAGAAGATAGAGGGCTGAGTGGCTCAGTATGTAAACAATAATGACTTTGGAAACAATGACACTGACTTTGAAGTAGGTGAGTCTGATAAAATCCCGGGGTCGGCTTCTTGTGACCTTGGGCAAGTCACTTTATGTCCCCGTGCCTCAGGCACCACTCAGATTGTAAACTCATCTGAGCAGGGACTGTGTCGGTAAAATGCTATGTACTGTGCTGCCATCGTCCTATACGTGCATGACTGATGTAAATAACGCATTTGTAACTATGTCTCTCCGCTTGCGCACAGCTTCGGTACAGGTAAGGAGCCGATATTGTGCTGACAGGTGCATGCGTGAGCTGCCGTTTGCCTATTGGGCGATATGTCCTGACTCGCGAGTGTTCTTAAAGTAAGTGTCCTTAAACCGGGGTATGTCTGTATATTGTCCCACTAGGAGTAAAATGTTACATGAAATTAGGGTATTATTGTTACACAGAGTCGCAGAGCAGATGGAGATGTAGAATACGATTGAGTAGAGATGTAGAAGAAACATGCTAATTGACAGGTGTCAGCTGTCTTGTACCTATGGCCTATGATGGGAGAACAATCACCTGTACAACTTTGTGACATTTGCCGAGCAATTTATTGCACATAATAGGTTGACTCGTGTGGGGAGTCACTTCCCCTCTGACAGGCACGCAAATATAATGAACCCAAATTATTCCATACTGCCTGGTACAAATGGATGTCAATGCAGGGTTTTATTTTCTGTGCTCGTCTTGCAGAGTGTCAGATCTTTCTGCTAAACCGGTGCAAGTTTCTGGACAAGCTTAAAAAATCACCATAAAGGTTTCAGAGACCGCTTGTTGCACATCAGATTTTTGGATCTAATAGATCTAAAAAAAATGCTATTGCAATCTACAAAACTGTACAAACAACATCCATAAGGAATACTCACGTTGGTTCAATAGCTGTACAGATTACCCTGCCCTGGTAGTCTGTTTCCCCAAAAGTAAAAAGTGGCATACAGTCTACATTAACTATTTATTGTAGATAAACAATATTTTTAGAACACTACCGTAAATTGTGTGTGCATGTATAATTTTATTTATATAACGCCAATAGTGTGCGCAGCGCTTCACAAACTTACAATACAAGGTAAATAAAGTACAAACAATGGGGATACGCGCTGCAGGTAAATGACAAGATAAGGCAAAGGGAGGCCCTGTCCCAAAGAGCATAATCTAAGTAGTACATCTTATTTTCCTCTTGAGGACAATATGTAGCCAGGATTAAATGTATCCAATGATGATGGATATAGCACCACAGCTGACACAAAGACAGAAGGAAGAAAAGCAGTAAAGTCAATAGATTCCATGGCTTGTGCAATGTGCATACAGATGCAGCATCTCAGCTGCCACAGTGCATGTACTGGTGGACAGAGTGCAAAGGGTTCACCGTCCGTGGCACAGTGCTTGGCAGGGGATAATAGCTGATCAGGATTAACACAGCGAGTGTCCCTGCTTCTGAAGGGGACTCCTGCTGTGTGAATCCTTTCGGGCTGTATCAGTCTGTAAGAGACGCGCAGTAAGAATAGACAGAACCAGTCACTCTCCCTGAGCGCCTCTAACATGCGATCGCCCAGCTTTTATTTTACTAACACAGTATCAAAGTAAGGGGTCTCCGGAGCTGAACCGCATTATTTTCAGCCTCTGGGACCCCTGCTTCCCGAGTTACAGACCCCGGTATGGGGTCCCGGTATCTCCACCATGTTTAAATGTCCTGGTCACGTGACCAAGACATTTAAACAATGCAGAGAGGTACCTGCACCCCATACTGGGGCCTGTAACTCAGGAATAAGGGCGTCCCAGAGGCTGAAAATAATGCGGTGATTAAGGGGTTACAGGTCAGTAGTTAGTTTTAATATTTTACTGTCGCTGCCCACTGAAGAAGAGGAGGACACAGAGGAAGATGAGGAGGACACAGAGGAAGAAGAGGAGGACACAGAGGAAGATGAGGAGGACGGCCCTCATCCTGCAGGGAAAAATGCAACTTTTATTTACTATATGCTTGCTTGGTAATGTTTTGGTTATGTTTTATTTTTTAATGGACAAATGTGCTATTATCCAGATTTGGATAATAGGCATACTGCCCGTTACAGTACTGTATGTGTTGGGGGGGGGGGGGGGGGGGTTGTTGGGTGTATAGGGGGTGAGTAGTAGGTTGCCCATTCATTGCCATTTGGGGTTATCTTTGCTCCAATTGAGGGCATAGGTAACGACACTGGCAATCAACGGGTTTATTGACTAGTATTGGTGTTTGTATTGTATTTTAATGTTTATTGGGGATAGAGGGGGTGCGTGAAGGGAGTTGTTGCCCAGGGGTGGCTAGTGGGAGGGGTTACCCCTTCATTGCCTTAGTGGTTACTACCATTAAGGTAATGACGGGGTTAATCCTTCCCGCAACCTTTCCGGTAGGCCTAACACCCCCTTCATCCACCCCCTCTACCCCCCCAAAAAAAACAGGTACTCTGGCTTAGCCCCTTCATTACTTTAGCGGCTAGCCTCTAAGGTAATAAAGCTGCATATATTTTAATAGTATTGAAGCAGGGGGTGTCCAGAGTTGAACCACATTAATTTCAGCCCCAGGGACCCCCTGCTTCCCAAGTTACTGGCCCGGGTATGGGGTGCTGGTATCTCCGCCATGTTTAAATTCTCCCACGTCATGTGACCGGGGCATTTAAACAATGCAGAGAGATACCGGCACCCCATACCGATGCCTGTAACTCGGGAAGCAGGGGGTCCCCGAGGCTGAAATTAAAGCAGCTCAGCTCTGGAGACCTGCTTCAATAATATGTTATTAAAATAAACGCAGCGCAATCGCCTGTTAGAGGCGCACAGGGAGAGTGACTGATTCTGTCTACTCTTCCTGCGCGTTTCTTACAGACTGATGCGGTCCGGTAGGATTCACACAGTGGGAGTCCCATTCAGAAGCAGGGACCCCAACTGTGTTAATCCTAATGGGCCATTAGTCTGTCTGCGGGGATTCTGCGAGCACACGGGACCAGACCCGTACCCGAGCCGGAATCAGTGCCCACTGCACGACAAACCATTGTGCTACATCTGTACCTAATGTATTATAGCAAAACACACAATTTGTCCTATTGTATGTAGCACTGGGGCTTTTTGTCTTTTGTTATATACATGAGGTCAAAATCCCAGTACACACACCTAGATTTGTGCCAAAAGGAATGCTACTGGGATTGAGACCTCCTATACTGTATATAATAAAAAGACAAAAAGCCCCAGTGCTACATACAATATGACACATTTTGTCTTTTGTGATATACATTAGGTAACAAACATAGTAGAACTACTTTTGATACAAATATACTGTACAGGCATACCCCGCATTAACGTACGCAATGGGACCGGAGCACGTATGTAAAGCAAAAATGTACTTAAAGTGAAGCAGTACCTTTTCCCACTTATCGATGCATGTACTGTACTGCAATCGTCCTATACGTGCATAACTGATGTAAATAACGCATTTGTAACAGGCTCTATAGTCTCCCCGCTTGCGCACAGCTTCGGTACAGGTAGGGAGCTGGTATTGCTGTTCAGGACGTGCTGACAGGCGCATGCGTGAGCTGCCATTTGCCTATTGGGCGATATGTACTTACTCGCGAGTGTACTTAAAGTGAGTGTACTTAAAGCGGGGTATGCCTGTATATGGAGTGATAGGTTTGGGTTCCCAATTTACAGCGGCTGTATGCGTTTGTGGAACGTGTACCACATTGTTCACTGGTAAATGTTTACCTTTGAGTTTCACTAATGTTGACAGCAATGTCCTTGGAAACTCTGGCAAGAAAAACATGCCAGTCTGTGATAGTTTATGGTCATGGGTTGTATATATCCTGTCCTTTTCTATTTATAGCTCTGCTGGCATTCATTCCCATTTTAGGATGACAAAAACATAAAACGGGAAATGCATGTTATAGCACATAACTTCTAGCCTCACTGGACTACTGCTTTGTCATCAAATAAATATTTCTGCAGTTGCTAGCATTGAAATAAAAAAAAAAAGACTTTGAATGCATTCTATTAAATTAACAACAACAAAAAAAGTGTTCTTTATTGAAAGCCCAATGAGTTTACTGACATTTTGACTCTACATGCAGAGCCTTCATCCGGGTTTTATATATATATATATATATATATATATATATATATATATATATATATATATATATAGCCCTCCTCAGGGTTCATATGTAAAGGCATGTATATGTATGTATATATATATATATATATATATATATATATATATATATATAGATATATGTATATATCTATATATATATATATATATATATATATATATATATATATATATATATATATATATATACACACACATACATGCCTTTACATATGAACCCTGAGGAGGGCTGTGCTTCTGCAGCCAAAATATCAGTAAATTGATTGGGCACGGTAACAGACTTATCACTGTTTGAGAGAAACGGACTTAAAATCCAGCAGTGTGCTGGTTAATTGCACACAATTGAACACTCCACCTGACTGATTAGGACTTTTACAAAAGCCTGATGTGATAAACAGGAGATAGATTCCTTAGCTCACATTTGGGCTGACATAAGGAGGACTGCAGAGATTTTCCTCAGCACACAAGGTGCTGCAATGAGGAGAGAGTCTTGAAGCACACTGGACTGTATGTTGACAGCAAGACATGAGGGGACAAGACCTCTATACCTGGACACGGACATTTCCATAGTACACAAGAGTGCTGAGCCTGGAGAGCAGCGAGGCCTTTCCCTACAGCTACAACATCAGAAACAGATCAGAGACTTTGTTGTGCATATATTATACGCGCAAGCGCAGTAGCCACCGGCTCGGCACGCATGCTCAGCAGCAGCCGCCGGGCAGCTCATGCACAGGAGCAACAGCAACCCAACCACACTTGGGAGGCAGAGGCACCACATACACACACACACACACACACACACACACACACACACACACACACACACACACACACACACAGACACACAGAGCCACACACAAGGATTCACAGTTAGTATAAATATCTAAAACAGAGGGCGTGTGTCACTGCGTTGTCACTGAAATAGTGTTTTGATTTTTAATTAAAAACATGACCATCACAAATAGAGTTTCTGTGACAAAACGGTGACAAAAGACAAAGCAGTTTCACTTAAAATTCACGTGCTCGACACACACACACACACTTTTTTTGCATAATTTAAGATTGTCTTGGAATTTTTTATTGTTTCTAAATACTGAGACCACTACCCAAGGAGCCGCTCACATTATGATATTCTTCACTGACATACATGTATTTTATCTACAATAGTGCAGCGATCTTATCTCTTATGCTGCACTGAGGACATTGGATACATGTTGCTATAACCACAATGAATGTCCTTACTTTATTGAATACAGTATAATACATAGTTGTTGCAGGGTACATGCAACTACACACGCGGTTTTCTTGACAAGGCTGTTTTATTTTGCCTTGAAAAATATACAGCACACAAAACAAAAATAGCTCTTTTTCAGCAACAAACGAAAATGGCTTTTCCTTCAGCAAACCGAACAAAACAGTTTCTCTTTAGCAGACATATATATATATATATATATATATATATATATATATATATATATATATATATATATATATATATATGCAGATACCCTTTTTCTATGCAGGGGACAGACCGTTCACAGTATCACTACTTTGCTACTCAGACCTTGTTTTCAGGAATCACTTTAGCAGCTTACTCCTCTCTCATCAACAGCCTCCCTCTGTCTACAGCCTGGGTTTTAACACACCTTGATTAGGCAGCTGGGATCCAACTAATTATCCTGAGGTTCCCAGCTGAAGTTAACCTAGTCAGTGCTGCACTGCAGACTAGACATAGGTTTTCCAGGCATATAACTGGTGGCTTTTGTTTACCCTGTCACAATAGTCATGACAGAAACAGCTTTGGATTAATTACATTGATTACTTTTCATAACATGAATGTGGTCAGTGCATGAGTCAAAGTAGCTTTAGAAAAGTAGTGGTATTCTGGCTGATTGAAGAAAGGTCTAAGGCTATGAAATTGGGGTAGAGCTGGCTTGTATTTTACCAATATTTTTTGATGTACAGTAACAAACAGAAAAAGAAGGAAATAAAACTCTTTTTCTTTAAAAAGAAAAGTGGGATTATAAGTGCGGAAATTAAAAAGTTAGTGGTACTCTGGGTTTGTGAATAGAAAGGTAGTTATACTCCGTATCCTAGTACAGTTGCAGCAGGCATAATTGCACCAGCTGGCGCATGCTATGGAGCGTTCATCTCGCCTCTTTTTCATGCACGGTAATCCTCTTAGAATGGCGTCTGCTCCCCTTAGATCGTTATATGTGCCCTGCTGAAACGTGCCAGCAGTAGCAATAACGGCTGCTACATCGCTACTATCACTTCAAGCACAGGATTAATGTCTTATTAAACAAAATTGATTAACACGTGTCTCATAATAATATGTATGTCTATACATAAAAATAATTAGGATTTGCTATTGTTTAACTGCCAAAATTTCTCTTTATCTGTTATATCAATACATGCTCTGTCTGTGATACAGACACAATGTATAAACATGCATTTTCCTGTGAAACCCCCATTCTCCAAATCTCATAACTTTTGACACACAAATGGCTTTGAGCTGGCAGTGTTCATGTGGTTACAGTTACTGTAATACTACATTCCAGGAAGCACTAATCCTTTAATACTGAATGTTTTAAACGCCTGGTTACCATTTAACAAAGAATTCTGATATTGAAGATTTATATTCATGTGCATCCAGGAATGCTGAAAACTTTATTCAGTGCTATATATGTAACCAAAAAAACAAGTCAAAAGCCCCAGGCAAAGGTCCCAGACATAAAAGCTTATATATTAAATAGTACGAATGACCTATTGAGTGGCCATTGTTTTTAATCAGCCGCACACGAGAAAGGGAGGGGGCTAATTGACACAGATCAACACTTTTGCTCTGCCTTTCACTGTACAGGCATACCCCGGTTTAAGGACACTCACTTTAAGTACACTCGCGAGTAAGGACATATTTTCAATAGCCCCATACCCCTGTGTCCATACGCTCGCTTCGCGAGTACGGACACTTATTCTGCCCTACAGACCGCCGTAATAGTGACGCGCTGATTCCCCTCGCCCAATAGGCAAACGGCAGCTCGCGCATGCGCGGTCAGCACGTCCTGAACAGCAATACCGGCTCCCTACCTGTACCGAAGCATCGACAAGTGGGAAAAAAAGGTGTTGCTTCACTTTAAGTACATTTTCGCTTTACATACATGCTCTGGACCACTGCGTACGTTAATGTGGGGTATGCCTGTACTGTAAATTGCTCCATATTGACACTGTGTTTATATACTGGATGTGATGATTTGGGGGACACAAAGGGGTCTAAGTACTGAGACAATCTTGGAAGAAGATTGACGCAAAGAATGTAATTTTTTTTGTCAGTGTATCAAGGCCTTCGCTTTCATTTTTGCTGCAGGTGCATCAACTTGTCGTTAGGGGGGGTTCAGAGAAGCGTTGCATAGGTTTTAAATGAACTGTGCACCTCTGTGCATCACTTTCTTATTCTTTCTACAGTACATGCGAGAAAAATGTGCCAGAACTGAGATGTTCTCTCTGGCATGATATCGTGCAATATATTGTTGGATACTGACTGCCATGGCATTTCCACTAAAACCAATAGAAACTGTGTGTGTGTTGAGGTAAAGAGAACGTTTACAGTTAGTGTTAGGACCTGTAGAAAGCGCATACCTTGGAGTGGTTACAGGCTTAAAACATATTTGACTAAAGAATTTGATTAAATGACCTTCACTTATGAGAAGACAGATAAATATTTAACTCTATAATTTGTCATATTGTATGTTGCATTGGGGATTTTTGTCTTTTGTTGTATACATTATGTCCCACTCCCAGCAGCAGTCTTTTTGGCTCAAATGTATACAGTGTGGTGTGTGGGGTTTGGGTTCTGAGCTTGCAGGGGTTGTGTGTGTGTGAATGCATGTTTGTGTGTGTATGTGTGTGTATGTGTGTGTACAGTATGGGTGTGCATGTTTAGGTATGTGGTGTGTGTGTGTATATATATGTATATATATATATATATATATATATATATATATATATATATACACATACACATACAGACACATTAAAAATTCATTAATTATGAATATGATATTTAAGCAGAATCCTAAAAGAGTCAAAAACATAAGAATACCAACCCAGTCTGGTCTAGACTTCTGCAGGGTTTCCCTGCTGTCCCATTCCAAGACTGTTCTACGGACTTCAGTAGACCTGGTGCAAGAAATAAATAAAATACGGTCAAATACAAATCCATCCATGCATGTAGAAATGTCACACAGACCATTATCTGTACAATCTGGTGGGGTAAAAAAAAAAAAAACACTGAACAACAACACTCCACCTTCTCATTCTAACTGTGCACTCAGCTTCTGAATGTGGTAGAGTATATGAATTCCACATATTAACTCTAAACACAGTAACTACACACAGGGACACAACACCACATGGGTCAGAGAACACAAGCGTGAATAGGACCAGTCAATTCAACAAATGTTTAGATGTGCCGGGAAAATACCAGGTGCACAGGAGTTGGTGGCAAGGTGCGGGAGAACTTTCTGACAAGAAAAGGCAAATATAATCTAGATTTGTCCGAATCTACAAATAGCTGGAGCAGGTATCACTTCATGTTCTCAACGTTGTTAGGGCCATGCAACAGAATGTCAGACCCAGCAGAACACAGTGTGTTTGTGCTTAATCTGGAGTTCTTGGAGCTTGTAGTATGCCACAATTTATAGTAAGGATAGGACATACTGTACAGTCTTAATGAACCGGTTTTAAAATAACCTTTGCCTTAGAAAATATTTTTTTTGGGTGGGGGGGGGGGGAGGGAAGGGGGTAAGAGTGACAAAGCCTGTTTTTGTTTATTTAAATCCAGTACATATGTACCGTTTATTTTTTTGTTTTTCCTGACATTTTAAATGATGTATTTATTAAATAAATCAGTATTTCCCAACACAGAAAATAGCCGCCATTGGGCAACTTCTATATACTGTATTAAAAAAAAAAAATTAGACTGACAAGAAAACGTCTTTGTCTCTTTGCTAGAGTAAGAAAGGGTAAAAAAATAGTCACTGTTATGAGAATAAAATAAAAAAAGCTGTATAAAAGCCTATATTATGTGGTAAAAAAAAGTTACAACTTCACAGGTATTATATACACTCAACAGCTACATTCCAATGGGTTTTTTTTCTTCCTTCTTTTCTACTTGATTGTGTAAGATCTCCCATTAGTTTCCATGTAGCTGATAGCTACATTTTCTTCTTACCAGTGTGGAATATTTTTTTTTAATGGGAGAAATACATGATGGCCCACATACAGGACGTATACTTTAATGCTATGTGTATATTCTCTGTGGCTACTCCCTAAAATTCTTGAATCTATAAAGGCAAATATGTTGTTTGTGTAGCGATTAGTAATATATCAATGTTTAATGGTATAGGGTCAATTAGCCTCTTCACTGGTAAAGTGGCAGAAACACAATGCAGAGTGCGCGGGCAGCAAGACAATGCAGAGTGCGCGGGCAGCAAGACAATGCAGAGTCCGCGGGCAGCAAGACAATGCAGAGTCCGCGGGCAGCAAGACAATGCATAGTGCGCGGGCAGCAAGACAATGCAGAGTCCGCAGGCAGCGAAACAATGCAGAGTCCGCGGGCAGCGAAACAATGCAGAGTCCGCGGGCAGCGAAACAATGCAAAGTCCGCGAGCAGCAAGACAATGCAGAGTGCGTGGGCAGCGAAACAATGCAGAGTCCGCGGGCAGTAAGACAATGCAGAGTCCGCGGGCAGCGAAACAATGCAGAGTCTGCGGGCAGCAAGACAATGCAGAGTCCGCAGGCAGCGAAACAATGCAAAGTCCGCGGGCAGCAAGACAATGCAGAGTGCGTGGGCAGCGAAACAATGCAGAGTCCGCTGGCAGCAAGACAATGCAGAGTCCGCGGGCAGCGAAACAATGCAGAGTGCGCGGGCAGCAAGACAATGCAGAGTCCGCAGGCAGCGAAACAATGCAGAGTGCGCGGGCAGCAAGACAATGCAGAGTCCGCGGGCAGCGAAACAATGCAAAGTCCGCGGGCAGCAAGACAATGCAGAGTCCGCGGGCAGCGAAACAATGCAGAGTCCGCGGGCAGCAAGACAATGCAGAGTCGCGGGCAGCAAGACAATGCAGAGTCCGCGGGCAGCAAGACAATGCAGAGTCCGCGGACAGCAAGACAATGCAGAGTCCGCGGGCAGCAAAACAATGCAGAGTCCGCGGGCAGCGAAACAATGCAGAGTGCGTGGGCAGCAAGACAATGCAGAGTCCGCGGGCAGCAAGACAATGCAGAGTCCGCGGGCAGCAAGACAATGCAGAGTCCGCGGGCAGCAAGACAATGCAGAGTGCGTGGGCAGCGAAACAATGCAGAGTCCGCGGGCAGCAAAGGGTTTAAAACATGTAACAACCAGAAATCACTGCACTGAGCAAATGTGGTCCCCCCCCCCCCAACCATCTCCTTGTGCAAGGTCAGTAACAGTGAACAAACTTCTACTACATTCACCTCCAAGCAGTTCTTTAAATCTGCGGTACTCTTCATTTGAAATAAATAGTCAACAGGGTTTAAGAAAAATTTCATCTTTATTTTGTCTAAGTTGGTTTCTTATCACTTCATCATATTCTATATATTTTTTGACAGTGCGTTTTCACACTTCTAAGAAAGTATGCACTAAAATTCAAGTGATTGGGTGTTTAAAAGATGGCCTCCACCGAGAATCACTATTAAAATGAAATGCCATGTTGATGTTAATGGGAGCGACAAAGATTTTGAGTTTTAGAAAAAAAAAGGGGTCCAAAAACTATGAAAGGCAAAAAGATTAATGGCCATACTAACTAAATGGTGCTAAGCCATGACACCTTCTGATGCCGAAATGTATCTTGTGGAATAGCAGTGCTTGGAGAATATTGGACTAAGTCTGAGTATTTTCTTTAGATTTATCTGAATACTGTACCACATTGGAACCAATACTGTATGAAACAACTCAACTCATCAGGTGCCAGAAACATTGGCTTATTTATTTCCAATGCCTTTACCAATCTCTAGTGGTTAGGTGTTAGAAGAGCATCTGAATGATTTGTAATACTCAATACTGTATAAACACATATTAATATTAGTCTATTATGTATATGGTAGAAGTGCTATACCCTTATGTGTGGTCATTAGTAGGTGAATAATACATTAATACACAAGAAATGGTCCTTGTAATACATTTACCTATATTACAACCAGATCATTAATTCTGTATAGAGCCAGGTCCTCCACTTGTTGATTTTGTAAGATGTAAGAAATGTAACACTGTTGTCCCATTTTGAAATGTATACATGCAATAGTTAGTTTGGCCCAGGTTAAAGAAAAAAATGTTTCTTATAAAGGTGAACTCCATAACCTGCCATTGGATGACAGAAGCCAAACAAAAAAAATTGAGAAAAAGTGTTCGGGGAACAGGGCATTGTGATAACTTATCTCTAAAGCCAAATTAGGAAGAAGGAAATTCACATATGATTGGTAATGATGCCTATTATATAGAACTCAATAAGGATATCGGAGTTTATTATCATCATTTAGTTATTCCAATTTCATATAAGCTTGTACAACTCCGTATTCCTCGGCGTCTCAGCACTAAATGACCTCTTAAAGTAGGAGACCCGCCTGTACGGTTTAATATTTTTTTTTACAGGATTGAACCAGGAACCCTCAGGAGCTGAACCATGTTATTTTCTATCTCCAGTGATTCCTCCACCATCCACGGTGTGGGATACTTACCAGTACAGTTACCAGTAGTCTCGCTTCCTTCAGGAAAATCAAAATGGCTACCAAATCTTACGGGGTTCCCGCTGGCCAATAGTAAGCTGCAACATCATGTGTTGCAGCTTTCTATTGGACCGTCAGTATCTCTGGAACCAGGGGATCTCCGGAGCTGAAAATAACACATTTCATCTCCGAATCACCCCCTGGTTCCCATCCTGTAAAAAGAGCAATGTTGTTTTCTGGCAGAACTGCTGCTTTAAGCTGCGAGCATGACCAGCGACAGAGCACTTAGAGCACTTAGCGCTTTTGCTGCAAGAGAGGCTGTTTTAAGCAGTGGCTCAATATATCTATATTGTTTTACTTTAAATTCCACATGCACAAATGTATAAAAATACACTTTTTGCAATAAAAGTTTGAACAAGCTACAGTAACAGCACAACAACCATGAAGACATTGTAAAGCAAAACCACATGCTTAACGAGCTGTTGTTCTTACCTACTAAGTGATGGCGAGAGACATATTTGAGCACTTCATCAAGCAGGATAACAGGCAATGAAATCTTCAAAACTACGAACCACTGCGGCCAGTTCAGGGGAATCACTTGAAAAATGAGCTGCAGGATGGAAGATACACACATTTATTTCATGCTCTATGATCTGCAATACAAAATGCCAACATCCTGCATGAAGTGCAGCCGCTCTGCACAGTATGCGACGGCAGAGACTATTTTACTAATTTGTGTTAATTACTGGTATTGCAATGGATACAACACTCACCTTAAGTGAACCAGTCAGGTTCCATCGGATCAGCACAGATATGAGCATTAAAATAAACTTTGTAATAATAATAATAAATAAAATAATACAAATAGCATATGTACAGGCCAAGTAGCATTTTATGTTTAGTGAGAAAAACCACTGCACAATTAACATACAGTATAACAATACCACCGATGGAGTAATCTGCTGTAGGACTAATGTCTAATATCAATGTAAACATCATGTTTCAAATGCCCACTAAGGGATGTGTCTCATTCCTCGGTGTCATTCTGTGTTTAGGGTCCCTTGTGATAGGAATAACATTGCACAGGTTGTTTGGTGGTAACTTTGCAATCAATTACTACTATTTATAAACTTTCAGCGTAGACACAAGTCATTTCTGCCATGTTTATTTGTGCACTGTCCTTTAACCCAAACTATCAATAAACAAAAAAGTGTCTCTTTTTATACTTTTGCTTTCCCCGTTAGTATTTGAATTCAATAAGATGCATTAGAGGTAGAAAGTAAAGGGCAACAGATATACTGTAAATACCGATTGAATTTAGGACCACTATTGTGTTACTTTACAATACACTGTAGTTAGGGATTCCGAATGCCGAGGGTTTCTTTTTTTGTAAAATCAGTGTTTATTTTTTTTGGTTGTTTATCGGTGCATCGGTTCCATTATTTAGCATGTGTGTCCTACCTGTGGCTGGGCTGCTACTAGATGTGGAACTCTAGGAATTGTGCTTAATTTATGATTTTAACTGCGGTGGTGTTTTTCGAGAGTTTTTTGGTTAAACCCCTAAATATATTGCAGCATATTGCTCTCTGAAGGTAGGTATGCCCATGTCGCCTTTTTCCTGTTGAAGGACACTATCCTAACCACACTACTTACTGGCATTGGCTGCACGTAAAGGATCAGGAAGTGCAGAGCCATAGACATGATGATCGCTCCAAGAAGCCAGAGGTTGAGCCACGGTGGCATCCTCAGCAAAGACTGATTCTCAGAGAGGCTGCAAAGATTAGAAGAAAAGGTAAGTGAATCCCTGCGTCAGTAGCAATGCTATTGTAACCCCTCTACTTTTAGCTCGAAGACTTAACTATTGTTGGGATGGGAGCCTGTGTCTCTATTATTAACTTACTGGGCCACACGTGGCCTACGGTCAGGCAGCAAGAAGAATACAGATATGGTATAATAGTGATACAAGTTTACTTATACACTAATCACTAAAGTATCCCGTGGTCCTCATATGAGGGTAACCACACACATCATATAAGTACAACAGAATCCCCAATAATGCTGCGCGGGCGTGAATCAGAGTCAGTGGTTTATTAGCCACCCAATCCTGGGTATGTTGGCTTGTGATGGTGCCGGAACACCGTGGGAGCTCATTGTGTACTAACTGTTGCAGGTCTGTACTTCAATAAGAGTACTTTGGTAGCGCTGTGCTGTATAGCCATTGAGGGTCCCCTCTGACGGCGATTGAACTCTCATCCACGTCATGCACTGTATTTCTCTGCTCCTAATGTCAGGTGCGCACTCTGCAATCCTTGACCGAACCTAATCTGACTCAACATATCCGCCCCCCTTTTTAAAGGCTCCTGTCCATCATGGTCCTTCCTCTTCCACAGCCATTATTATTGGCTGCTCTCATGTCCATTACAGACACATGTCCATAACACATTGGAGAGGAACCTGCCAGGGGCAGTGTGAGTGTGTGTAGAGCTCATCACACAGGGGGTTACATCCTCCCCCTGCTAAAAATGTTGATGTCCCCAGTCCTTGTGACACATGTCCTGTGAGTCCTTGTGACACATGACATAGCTACCTAAAACATATCTTCCTCTCTAGTTACATAGAATCATAGGTACAGTGGAATCAACATACACAACATTTTTACAGATTGCGGTACTGTTACACTACATGGTCCCACAGCTCCCAGGGTCACCTATCTCTAGGGTCATAGGTACTACCCATCTAGTTGTACTAACCCCAGGAACATCTGTAGACACCTCTAGAGAATCATAGGTCAGTCTCATGGGGCTCTAGTCTCCCTTTTAGATGTGGCGAGTACACTGAAGGTACTACTGTTATTTCTTCTTGCTTTTAAGAAGATTCACATGGTACTGGTGGATCGTGTTCTGCAGGTCCTACACTTGAGTGAGGCTTGCAACTATCGAGCACTACTGTATCTTCAGTTTCGCAATACTGTTCATTGGGACTCACTGGGGTGAATTCCTCTGCTTCAGGATCCAACTCAATCGTAACATCTGTTTCTCTGTCCTGAGTTCCTGCTGTCGTATTGGGGACACCTCTTGAGGAGGATACCGCTCTTCCTAATCCAGCATATTGGACAGGTGCCTTAACATTCTCCATCCTTGGTATCCCTCATCCCTATCTGGCCTACAGTGGTTTGGTGGGCTACCCCCAGGACTCTGTCCTCGTTTTAGTCGATCACTTCTCATACGTTGACTTGCTACTCTTGGAATAATTTCTCTCAGGGCATCACACTAACTGCTATTGGCAGAAGATGATTCCTATGCAGATTATTTTCTGGCCCACTCCCGTTTTCGGCCATACTTGATATACTGGTAGTCCTTTTAATTTCTCTACTACCATATAAGGCTCTGGTTTCCAGAGATTCGCTATTTTGTGTTTACCAGGTATTCCCAGATTTCGAATAAGGACTCTATCATGCACTTGCAGCTTTTGCCATGATGGCTTATATTTCCTGGATTGTTCATATCAGCAGCAATAGTGGCCAGTCTGTATGCTTCTTGCAACTGTTCCTTGAGCTGCTGTACATAATGGATGTACGTGGTTGGGGATGTGCCATCTGCTGTCACTTAAACACAGGTCGATGGGTAATCAGGCTTCCCATCCAAACAAAGTAAGAGGGCAAATACCCTGCAGAGTCATTCCGGGGGCAATTATATGCATGTACCAGGTGGTGCACATGGTGCACGCCATTCTTACTTCCCTTGAGTATTTAATGTGCCCATCATATTCAATGTGGTCCTGTTGAATCACTTGGGTTGAGGATCCCCCTGTGGGTTGTAAGGCATTGTTAATTATTTTTTTTATCCCAGAGGCGCAGTAGTTGATTAGTCGGCTCTCAGCATCTTTATCAATACTTTGTTGAGAATGCTTGAGCATACCGGGTGAAGTGGTCCGTGACCACTAGGATATTACTGGTATTCCTTCAGCCAGGCTCCAAGGACCGGAAGTCCATACAGACCAAATCCAGTGGTCCACTGCTGGTGATATTTGTCAATGGTGCGGCCCTTGTAGGCAGTCTTTCTAGGCACACACCTTCCACAGTTGCAATATTCTACATCCCGAGTATTTCGGGGACAGTAGAATTTGTCTCTCACGAATCCCAATGTCTTGTCTGTGCCCAGGTGGCTATGATAGTCATGGAGAGAACGGAGAACTACCTGCTTATACTTGTAAGGAAGTTACGGTGTGTTGTGACTCCTTTGCTACTCTGTTTTAAGAGGAGGACTTTCAGGGTGCATTTCGGTGACCATCCTGGTCGATTTCTGTTGCCTCAAGGTTGACCATACTTCCGTCAAACCAAGCTCTGTCTGTTGAGCTTTTGCTAGATCCTGTCGGTTTAACCGAGGAAACCCCTCCATAGTTAACTCTGCAGGGGGAGAGGATGCCAGGGGTACGGCAGTGGGGGATATCCCCAGATTGTTAGCCACTTGGTTCAGATTTGCAGTCATGACCTGTCTTGGCATCTCAATTTGCTTACACAATGCATGCACTACGGCTGTGGTAATTTCGTCCCATTGTCCATTTATACCTCGAGTATCTCTGTCAATTCGATGTTTTGCTTCCCTGGCCCGTATTTCAGCCTAAAATTGTAGGTAGCTAAGGCTGCTGACCACCTGTGACCATTGGCATCCATCTTCTCTGATGATGGAATGTATGATAAGTGTAAGCAAGTGGTTTGTTGACTGTGCGCACTATGAAGGTGGCTCCATAAAGATAGTTGCACAGCTTGTCCACTACTGCCCATTTCAAAGCCAAGAATTCAAGTTCGCTCAGTGGGTAGTTCCTCTTTGAAGGCGCCAACCCAGACTCTCGAATGCCACAGGTCTCAGCCCCTGAGGGTGCTTCTGAAACAGTACTGCTCCTAACCCCTCTAGGCTAACATATACATAAAATACATAGGGTTTTTGTGGATCAAACGCGAGCACTGGTGCATTAGTGAGACAGGCCTTTATGGCTTGGAAAGCCTTTGCGCACTTAGAAGTCCACCTGTCTCCAAATGGCTTGTTCCTTTTGAAACGGTCTTGATTGGTGGCTCCAGCAACTGTTCTGCGTCCTCTGGGTGGCGGGTAACTTTTTCTTAGTTGCATCAACGGCTGTACTATAGCGGAGAAATTATTCATGCACCGTATGTAATATACACAGAACACCAGAAAGGATTGCAATTCTGTGAGTGGTTAGGGCCTAGGCCAGGATGCATTGGCCTCTAATTTAGAGGGGTCAGTAGCTACTCCCTTTTCAGACACAATGTGTTCCACATATGTGATAGACGTCCAGCAGAACTGACACAATTTTAGTCCACTCTCAGATCTAGTAACTTCATCAGGCCCCTTGTATTCTTCCAAGGTCTTCCCAAACACTATTAGGTCATCCAGATACACCAGAACTTGTCATAGATTCATATCACCTACAACACGTTCCATCAGCCCCTGATACTCCTTGGGGCATGTGCTCAAATTGATAGAACCTTAATAGGCATACAAAGCTGTCTTCTCTTTATCTTGATTGCCCATAGTGATCTGATAATATCCGCTGCGGAGGTCCAAGACCAAAAACCCTTTGTTCCCGATGAGACAATCCAATGTATCGTCAATATGCAGCATGGCAGGCCATATTGATCCAGATTGGTCTTTTTGTTCAGTGTGTGGAAATCAATGCACATTCTTACTGCCCCATTTTTCTTCAGGGCCACCACTATGGGTGATCGGTATAGTCTCTGGGATTCCGAGATTATGCCAGCCCCATTAGATCCTGGAGATGTCACCTCACATCTTCCACATCAGCCGGGCCAATCTCTGTGACCTTTCCCTGAAAGGGCGAGCATCACGAAGGCGAATATTGTGTTCCGCACATGGGCTTTTCCTTCATCCCATTCTTGAGAGGAGAAAACCTCTGGCCTACATGCCATCTTCTCTTCCAGTGTTTTGGAGCAAGACTGTCTCGAAAAATTGAACATAGCTGGGGTTAATCTATTCCCATGGCATTTTGTCATCCCTGCGAGGCACATGACTTCGGCACTATCCAGGTGAGCAACCACTATGCCTCTTCATATACATACATCATGGGTGATCTCGTTTCTTACTTCTACTCAGTGTGCATACAAAAGCATAGGAAGTGCTGCCGCTCTCCAAATGTATAAAGAATATATACATATAGGGTGCATACGGGAGTAATATGAACATAGAGGGAGGAGGGAGGTTAATAAGATAACCAAAAAGAATCCTATGTGCACTCACTATCAACGTTAAAGGGCTAGGAAAAATTCAATCCTTGGGAAAACCCTATAGCCACTCACTAAATATAATCTAAATTCTTTATTTAACATATATACAAAAAAAGACAAACATGTCGTGTATAAAAGAAACAGGGAATTCATGCAGGAGTGTAGATAACCTGTATAATTGTAACTGACAGGCAAACTGTCCATTCCTATGTAGTTAGGTAGGGGACATAGGATATAAAGGGTGATACATCAATCATCATATATTTGCCCAGTCTCACCTTATAACACATGAAAACATACCTAGGAGTATATGTAATCAGTTAGTGAATACTAGGTGTATTGAGTCACTTGGAGTCACCTTAATACGCTTCTCAGACTTGTGCTTGACTAATACCTGTATCTTGTGTATACAGAAATTCATTAGTCAATGCACTATTTCCTGTTTAAAAACGGAAAAACTTCTTTAGTTGGTTAAACAGATGTCCCTTAGAGGAAATACCACATATTCTTATAGGATATATACTCATACCATTTGATGCAGTATATCATCATCAACACCCATGAGAATAACATAAATAGTAGCGGTATCACATTCCTCTCATCATAGTTGTATTCAACTGTAATGCGTAACAGTCACACATAGGGATTCAATGCATAGGCAGAACTATAAGCCATAACCGTATGGTTCCGGATGAATACAACCTGGTGTAGCTGGGATTCCCCAGAAATGTCCCCTCTCACAACTCCACACACGTGCTCCCTGATGACGTCACTAAAACCGACGTACGTACCGACATACGTTTCACGCCACCCGGCGCTTTGTCAAGGTGTAGGGAGTGATCAAAGACCACACCTCTGACATCTTATACGTGTGGCCGGGGGGGTGTCCGCATAATCCGGCCAATCACGGCAAAGATGAGTCAATAAAAGGTCCTGTAAATTGTTACAACAATAGGGATGAATAAAACTATCATAGCACAAGACGCAGACCTTTGCAGCCATACACAGTGTTAATACAGATTGAGATAGCAACGCACAAGCCGCATTACTAAGTCTGCGTCACTCATTTTTGCCGTGATTGGCCGGATTATGCGGACACACCCCCGGCCACATGTATAAGATGTCAGAGGTGTGGTCTTTGATCACTCCCTACACTTTGACAAAGCGCCGGGTGGCGCGAAACGTACGTAGGTTTTAGTGACGTCATAGTCCTGACGTCATCAGGGAGCGCGTGTGTGGAGTTGTGAGAGGGGACCTTTCTGGAGCATCGCAGCTACACCAGGTTGTATTCATCCGGAACCATACGGTTATGGCTTATAGATCTGCCTATGCATTGAATCCCTATGTGTGACTGTTACGCATTACAGTTGAATACAACTATGATGAGAGGAATGTGATACCGCTACTATTTATGTTATTCTCATGGGTGTTGATGATGATATACTGCATCAAATGGTATGAGTATATATCCTATAAGAATATGTGGTATTTCCTCTAAGGGACATCTGTTTAACCAACTAAAGAAGTTTTTCCGTTTTTAAACAGGAAATAGTGCATTGACTAATGAATTTCTGTATACACAAGATACAGGTATTAGTCAAGCACAAGTCTGAGAAGCGTTTTAAGGTGACTCCAAGTGACTCAATACACCCAGTATTCACTAACTGATTACATATACTCCTAGATATGTTTTCATGTGTTATAAGGTGAGACTGGGCAAATATATGATGATTGATGTATCCCCCTTTATATCCTATGTCCCCTACCTAACTACATAGGAATGGACAGTTTGCCTGTCAGTTACAATTATACAGGTTATCTGCACTCCTGCACAAATTCCCTGTTTCTTTTATACAAGACATGTTTGTCTTTTTTTGTATATATGTTAAATAAAGTATTTAGATTATATGTAGTGAGTGGCTATAGGGTTTTCCCAAGGATTGAATTTTTCCTAGCCCTTTAACGTTGATAGTGAGTGCACATAGGATTCTTTTTGGTTATCTTATTAACCTCCCTCCTCCTTCTACTCAGTGTGTGAATGTTCCCTTTCTGTATTGACAGCACCTAGGCCTTTACCAGTAGCCATCCAGGGTATCCTCCATGAGGTGGAATATTGATCATGACAGTGGTCCCTTCTATATTTTGCCAGAGTGTCACTTTTCCAGTTATCCTTTGTACGCTGTATGCTGGGTGGGATCCTACTAACGTGACCTCCCCCAAAGGCCCTTCACTCTGAACCCTGTCTTTTTTTCTCCATCCGCTGTTATGCCTTCAAACACAAGGGATGGGTGGTCAATGTTCGGCCATAATAAATTACCCACTGGTCTGGCACCATTTTGCTAGTTGGACAAACATATTAGCATTCGGGTTAATTATGGCTCCAGTTTCCTCTTTGCTGATGACTTCAGGGAATATGAGGGCCACCACCATATTCGTCTACTCCAGTTAATTTCTTTGGAAACTCTAGATTCACTACTACATATCATAGATAAGGGTAGCTGGTGTCACTAAGGCCCCACATGACCAAAATATATGTACCAGGGCTTAAAAATAATGGACACCTGTGATCCGCTATCCAAGATGACATTTCATACTTGTTCCTCAATCTTCGCCTTCACTCTCACTGATGGCCCCAGTAATCCCCTGTGTAAATGAGTAAGATGATCTCTTGCTGGTGCTGTTTGAATTTAGCCTTTTTGCATCCGGGGCCCAGTATGCTCCTTCACTGTGTCCTGAGATCATTTCCTGAGGCAGAACGAGAGCAGAGGAATTGTTTCACCACCTGAGGTAGATTCTCTCTTTACCCGCAATGTTTGGCATAGCGACCTACTACCCCACATCTATAGCAGAGATACAGTCCTCCAGCTTTAGTATAAGGATTTCTCCACGGCTTCCTCCCCCATCTAGACGTTTGCTCTTTATGGGGTTACCAGCAATGCTTCTCAACAATTGCATTAGCCACTTCTCCCACTAGCATGGTGTTCATCAATTCTGCCACCTCTTCTGTGGGCTCACCTGCTCGATCACTTCCTCGGCGGGTCAGATGCTAGCTGAGCTATCTCCGATCACCATTGGCTAGCTGCTGCTATGCTCTTAATGGACTGCCTTGCGGCCAGGTGAAGTACAATCTGTTCTTCCTCATCCTGTATTTCTCATAGTAGCTCTAGAAACTTTGGGGGAGACTCTTTCCGTTCTCAAAGTCGGGGTCATTACATCTCCGGATGCTACCCCACTGATCAATTGTCCACCGATCCAACCAATCAGGGGTGATACCCTTATTCCTCACTACCTTCAGTAAGGCCGCCTCCAGTCTGCGCAAGAATGCAGAATTCGTCGCACTCATGCTGGTACATTCCGCAGAATCTCAAATACAGTTCCTCCCCACTTTCAGTGGCGCCAAATGTATTTTTTAACGCCCTCAGGTAGTCGCTAGGGGTACTAACTGCATTTCCTTTGCTAACGGCTCTTATTGTAGCTAATGTGGGCCCCTTTAGGCTTTCTGCAATCTGGACCATCTTCTCTTGGTCTGAGTCCCCCATTCCCGCACCATTTGCATGGCCTGCTCCATCCAACTTTCAAAGTCATCCTTACTATGGAGTGTCAGGGCTTACGCCTGAGAAGATTTGTAGCCTCCTATAGTAAATGTTCCCCATCCATTGCATGGATTTCTCCTCCAACTGTCTCAAGGCTGTGATAAGGGCCTCAGGGGAAGCTGGGGCATGTCCCGTAGAGAAAGTGGGTACTTCAGGGTGCATCTCTTTACTGAACTCTTCCATGATGGCCCCTTCTTTAACTAGGAACTCTCGGACCTTATCTACTATAGTGTGTGCAGTAACATTACTCTCATGTCCATTACAGTCACATGTCCAGAGCACACTGGAGAGAAACTTCCCAGGGGGCCGTGTGAGTGTGTGTGGAGCTCATCACACAGGGGGTTACACTACATTAAATCAGCTTATGAGACAGGATATTATGGTCAGCAGTGCCATAATATAACAATTCAAATGATTTAACAGATAGAAAGCTACATTCAAAGTTTCATTGTAAAGGTAATTACATCTTAGTAAGGAAGCAGATTACATTGAAAGGCTGCTTACAAATATATATTTTGTGTGTGCTGTGTTGAACTGTCACTTTGAAGCTGTATAATTTATGGTGCGTTAGATTGAAATTCATTTTAGTTTGCTTGAGGTTCTGGCGCCTTTTTATTTTTCCCATATAAAAAGCATCACTGATTAAAATGTATTCCCCTTTAACTCTGTTCTCATTTATGTTAAAGCAGCGTTTGCCTTTTTTATATTATTCTAGATTTATTAGACGCATTCATTATTGAAAAATGGCATGCCAGGTTTGTTATTTCAATCTTAAGCTCATGTCGTTTCACATACATTTGCACATAAATAATCATCGAGACACAAAGTCCTCATGTGACCTCCTATAATATTACTTAAAACGCGTACATCAACATTACGAGTCTCAAGAATGTTATATGGTTGAATCAGAGGTTCTTAAATGACCATAAATAGCTAAGTAACCATTAACAAGTGCAAATCAGCCCCAAGATGTTTTTTATAGCTTTGTTTTTCATGCTCAGAGCAAATGCCACTAGTTTGGGAAAACACTTGATAATGATATCTATAAAAGGTCAGAGGGAAGCCTGTAGCAAATAAAAATGGCAGTTGGGAATCCCCCAGTGGCTGTAAAAAATAAAGATGCAATTTTACAACAAAAAAAATGGTTTAAGAAAAATTATTTTGAAAAAATATTCAGCCTTTGGGCCCATATTTACAAAGCAGTGCTATTCCACAATACACCTTCTAGTGCAGTAACGCACCTCAAGGGCCATTCTTACAGTGCTGGAAGGTGTCCTGTTGTGTGACTCCAGTTAGTCTTATTTATGTACAGTATTCTTGTGTTATCCTTTTTATGCATTGATTCTGCATTTATACAATAGGCAGCAAAATCATATTTTCTTGAGAGGAAATGTCAGTTTCCAAAATACTGAGAAAAACACTCCAGAGTGCCAATATATATATATATATACAGTGTTCGACAAACCTATACATTTGCTCGCCTATATTTGCTGTGTGTATATATATATATATATATATATATATATATATATATATATACACACATATATATATATATATATATATATATATATATACATACATATATATATATATACATATATACATATATATATATATACACACACATATATATACACACACACATAGGCTTTAAGAAAATGAATATGAAGAAAAAATACATGGTTTAAAAAAAAATTAAAACAAGGACAAATCACAGATAAAACCTTTCAAACTGTAAATTCATCTTCAGTTTTGGAGAAATCTACAATGAGAAATATCCAACACAAGAAGTGGTTAATAATGTGTCCGTGGCCGTTTTTAGCAGCCTATAGTAGAAGTGTTACAGTACATTTCTAAAAGTAAAGGAAGGGTAGTAGCAAATATTCATAGGCTCAGGTGGACTGGTTTGCAAGCCAGGTTTTTTGAAAGACTCGGATATCTATCCTTTGAAATACTGAACATGTCGCTGGAAGTGATCTTATTGGATTCTGGAATGTTGCATACCTGTTGAGGGCATTACACATCTCAACGGTTACAAGCACAGAGAGAGCCATAGTTGTAGGGTACCGGGACTCAAACACTTCACAGTCAATCCCTTCAAACAAAGGATTGTCGCTGGTACACTTCATGAAATGCCTCTGTTGGAAGAGACAAAAAGGTCATATTATAAGCTTGGTTTAACTCTTAGGCACTTTGTGACCCATCCATGTGAAATAGGCCATGAGGTGTCGTGCAGATTAGCACTACTATGTTAATATGTCCCAAAACCTTTAGACCAACTAGACTTGGGCCCTTTAACTCACAGTCTGCAAAGGGCCTTAAAGTGGCCCTTGGGCTGTCTGATCCTACTAATATTATTGCAGTTGATCTGTCAGCCAAGTGCAATTTCTTTACACTAAAACTCACTTGTAAGGTAATGTCAGTAATATGTGGTACAGGTATTATAAAGGATTACAAAATGTTGAATAATACTTTTTAAGTCCCTCTAAATGTGTTTAAATGTACATTACAATACTCTTCTGGCTACTTCTACCTGTACAGTACATTGTTTCTGATCAGGTCTCATTAAAAAAAACTCGTTACAGAGCGCAAGTGTTTTCCTGGCCAGCTCAACTTCTTTAGTACCATCGCTCTGTGTTAGTCTGAGGGTCAGAAGAATCTCTTCCTTTTCTCAGTATAAATAGCTAGTATGATCTCTATGACGAAGGATTAGCTTTGTATCTTTGTGCATCTAAAATGTAGGAATACAATCAATGTAATACAAGTTTGGCCTACACCAGTTGTTGCCAACAGAAATATACAGTAGGCTCATATTTCCTAAGTGGCACTATACCATAAAACGCCTTATGGTCAATTCACTTGAAAGGGATATAAGATGTCTTAGGGGCCATAGTGTTTACAGGTTTCCATATTGGAAATGTTTTGGAATCAGTGGTAAAAACAAGCTTTAGAAACTTCCGTTTTGCTACAGTGACCCATAATGAATTTATTATACTGTTTTATTCTTCAGCTTACAAATGTATGCAAATATGACATGCCAGAGACTAACGCACGACACAAATATAGTAGCACAAATGTATTTTGTGTCTGTCCAGTTTTTTTTTTTAATATTGTGATCTAAATTTGACTCAACTCCCTCCTGCACAAATCTAAGTACTGTACATTTAAAGTAATAATTATTTCATCCACTCCCAAATGGTACCTCTGAATAAATTCTCTTGTGAATCCAAATCCCAAAATATACTCATAGCAACAGTATACATACACCAATAATAGTGTTGACAAAATTAAAACATATACTGTATGTGGAATAATTTCTTAAAGCACTATACACAAATATTCGCACATATTAACTTACAACATGGAAACAAACTTATCACACTTATCACCAATGGTAACTGCAACACTTTGTGCAATAATTTTAGTATTCAGGGCACTAAAGCACTAAACCTTAATCCCACTTACACTGTAGGTTGCTATGTTGGGTTTGCTATAAAGTGGAAGTCAGTCAGGTATCACCTTATCTATATGTAGAATTCTTACTTCCAACTTTATATTTTACCAGCTTTAAAAATTACTCCAGGTGCACAAGCCTAACTTCAAAAAGGCAATGGGTCGTAATAATGATGCAGTCTTCTTCTGTAAGCCACCTTCCAATTCAAGTCAATTATGCTGTAAGTGGTGGAAGGTGTCTTATGGCAGAACTCTGCTTACTAAATATGGGTAATGTCATTAAACATTAAGCAAAATTAGCTTAGGGCAAAAATATTCATTGCATCCTCTTAATCACTTACCAGCTGGTAAAAAGTCACGTGTGGTCCTTGTTCATCATACAGGAACCACCATGTGGCAGCTCCCACCGTGGCCAGACCTACATAGACTGGAACCAAAGAAAGCAAATGCTGATGTTATAGCTGACAATTGGACAATCGCAGGGACAAAGTGCTCTCTCAATAGAACACTCCGGGGGTTATTTACCAACGTCTCCCAGCTGCAAAACTGGGGCAAAGGCGGTGCAAAAGAATTGCCATAGATTTATCCAAGGAAAATCTCCCGTTGCTTGCAATGTGATTCCTTTTCTTTAATGAACACGGCTCTGCTTTTTGCACTGGGTTTGTCCTACTTTTGCAGCCGGGAGACTTTAGTAAATAGACCCATCCATGTTTATAGCTGTATACTGGGTGACCTACTGTACATTATGTACTTTACAAACGTCACCATTAGGAATGGAGGTGGTATATACACTTTTGAGACTTCCATCAGGAATAAGGCAAACATTCCAATAAATTCAACCCGTCAGGCCTAGCTGATGAACGTTGCGTTTATTGGGATGTTTGCCTGATTCCAGATCAGTAAAGGCAATTATTAATCACCATGAAAGTCTTCTTGGGATTTTTCTCCTCGTGCACTAAGAAATCTGAAACAGTGAGTCTCTGAATTTTGAATGTGTTGTGCCCTCTCCGTTTTTGTTTTCCTGATTGTTGGGAAGCAAGGTTACGCTTAATGGGGGACATGTGCCTTATACCAAGATATGATTTGAATATTTTTTGCTCTTTATTTTGCTATCTTGATTCATTTTCTATTGACCATAGAAAATGTATTAATAATACTAATTCTATATACATGCTTGTTAATGCATCTCAGACGCATTGCCTGTCCCTCATATGCTTTGTAAGCACAACTAAATATTATTACTGGAAATCTATGATGGAGGGTATCTGCACTTAAATACACCTGCGAATACGCTGGGAAAATGTAACCATTTGTAATCTTATTTTTGTTTCAATTATTAACACAGGGGAGTTGACCTCCAAATCTGGCACATTTTCATCTAAAAAAATTTAATATAAATATATAGTGTGTGTATCTATATATATCTCTCTCTCTCTCTCTATATATATATATATATAGAGAGAGAGAGAGAGAGAGAGAGAGAGAGACAGAGAGAGAGACAGAGAGAGAGACAGAGACAGAGAGAGACAGAGACAGAGACAGAGACAGAGACATAAGGCAGTTGGCACTCCAATAGGTGCTGGTAAGCTACAGGTGCACGTCCCATATAGAGAATGTAGTTATACGTTACCGTTCCAAGGATTGGTAAACAAGAGACAGCATGCAAATGAGCACACACTGCCACTTTTTGCTTCAAAACCATTTTAAACATGGTTCCCTGTCTGTGGGTGGGTTTACTGGCTATGCATCTTAACCCTGGCTGTGCTTAAAGCTGTGACCATGCAGCAAGCTTAAGCCTATAGGGAACCATGTTTAAAATGGTTTTGAAGCAAAACGTGGCACTGTGTGCTCATTTGCATGTCATTTCCCAGAATCCCTTGCTGCAGTGGAAGTGCTGTGTGCTGGGTGATAATGGTGAAAGGCGGGGTTGCAGATCTGCCTAAGACATGCAAATGAGCATACAGTTATATTTCCATTATATATTTCCATTATATATACTTAGTTAAGTTATGGTGGGTAAAAAAAAGTGACAAAAACCCTCCACAGCAAAGCAAATAGCAAATGGAAATATTACTGTATGCTCATTTGCATCTTAGCAGGTCTGCAACCCTGCTTTTCACCATTATCACCCAGCACACAGCACTTACACTGAAGTGCATATATATATATATATATATATATATATATATATAATCAAAAACTAGTTGATACCGTTCTGTGGCTAACAAAATGCTTTTATTTGTGCGAGCTTTCGAGATACACTGATCTCTTCTTCGGGCGATGTTACAATGGATTAAGCCAAACAAATTACTTTCAAACAGGGCAGCTTGGAATGTTATCTGCAGGTGAAGCCTGCCCCTCCCCCCTGTGCAGTATGCAATAATCGCATCTATTGTAACATCGCCGAAGAAGAGATCACGGTATCTCGAAAGCTCGCACAAATAAAAGCATTTTGTTAGCCACAGAACGATATCAACTACTTGTTTTTGATTATTAAGATCAGCTAACATGGTACAGATATCTCTACATACATACATATACATATATATATGTCTCTATTTATACAGCGCCATTAATGTGCATAGCGCTTCACAGTAGTAGTACATGTGACAATCATATAAATAAAAAATAATACAAATAACAGATTATGGGAATAAGTGCTTCAGACTTAAAAAATTACATTTAGGAAGAGGAGTCCCTGCTCCGAAGAGCTTACAATCTAATTGGTAGGCAGCAAGGACGTACAGAAACAGTAGGAGGGCATTCTGGTAAGTGCGTTTGCAGGGGACCAAGATTTATGTATCAGAGTATAGTATTAGCCGCAGAGCTACTCATATGCTTCATTAAGCAGGTGTGTTTTAAGGTGGGTCTTAAAGGTGGATAGAGAGGGTGCTAGTCGGGTGTTGAGGGGAAGGGCATTCCAGAGGTGCGGGGCAGTCAGTGAGAAAGGTTTAAGGCGGGAGAGGGCTTTAGATACAAAAGGGGTAGAGAGAAGACATCCTTGAGCGGAATGCAAGAGTCTGGATGGTGCACAGCAAGAATTTAGGGCCGAGATGTAAGTAGGGGCAGAAGAGTGTAAAGCTTTAAAAGTGAATAGGAGAATTGAGTGTGAGATGCAGGATTTGATAGGAAGCCAGGAGAGTGATTTCAACAGGGGAGATGCTGAGACAGATTTAGAAAAGAGTAGAGTCATTCTGGCAGCAGCGTTTATGATAGATTGTAGGGAAGACAGGTGACAGCCAGGAAGGCCGGACAGCAGGAGGTTACAGTAATCGAGACAGGAGAGAATGAGGGCCTGAGTCAGAGTTTTAGCAGTCGAGAACAGAGGAAAGGGCTATCTTTGTAATATTGAGGAGGAAAAAGCAACAGGTTCTAGATATGTTTTGAATGTGAGGAGAATGTGAGAGAGGCGTCCAGTGTGACCCCTAGACAGCGTTCTTGTGCTACTGGGTATATGACAGAACAGTAATGTGGAAGGAGGTAGTAGGGCCAGGTTTGAGATGAAATATGAAGAGCTCTGTTTTTGACATGTTGAGTTTAAGCCGGCGGAGGGCCATCCAGGATGATATGGCAGAGACATTCAGAAACTTTGGTCTGTACAGCAGGTGTAAGGTCAGGGGTTGAAATGTAAATGTGTGTCATAAGCATAGAGGTGATATTTGAACCCAAGAGATGTGATTATGTCACCCAGAGAGAGTATGTACAGAGAAAAGAGGAAAGGTCTCACGACAGAGTCCAGGGGTACCCCCACAGAGAGATCGATAGAGGAGAAGGAGGTGTTAGCAGAAGAGACACAGAAAGTACGATGGGAGAGGTAAGAGGAGACCCAGGATAGAGCTTTGTTACGAAAACCAAGAGTATGGCGAATGTGAGGGAGGAGAGAGGGTGGGCCATGGTATGTAATGCTGCAGAGAGGTTGAGTAATATGAGCAGAGTGTAATGACCTCTGTCATTGGCAGCATGGAGGTCATTAGTTATTTTAGTGAGGGCTGTTTCAGTTGAGTGAGCAGTGCAGAAGCCAGATTGTAGAGGGTTTAGGAGAGAATAGGTGGTGAGAAAATGGAGCAGACGAGAGAATACAAGACGTTCAAATAGTTTAGAGGCAAAAGGCAGGAGGGAAACAGGTTGATTGTTAGAAAGACAGGTAGGGTCAAGCTTGCAGTTTTTGAGTAATGGTATAACTGTTGCATGTTTGAAAGAAGAGGGAAAGGTACCAGAGTAGTGGGAGGAATTCAAAATCTGTGTGAGCGAAGGGATTATAGTAGGAGCAAGAGGTTTAAGGAAATGGGAGGGAATGGGGTCAAGAGGACAAGTGGTAGAAGGAGAAGAGGAGATCAACAGTGACACCTCCTCCTCTGTGACACACTTTTTCCCAAGTCATAAATATTGTGAGAGCAATACCTCCAATGGCAAGATATCTAAAAAATAGCCAGCCACTTATAAGTGGTTCCCTTGCATTGCGAGGAAGTTTGTCCATGATGTCCAGGTCAGGGGGATTGAATCCCAGAGCAGTGGCTGGCAGCCCATCTGTCACAAGGTTCACCCAGAGCAACTGAACTGGAATTAGGGCTTCAGGCAGGCCGAGGATAGCAGTCAGAAAGATGCTGAAACACAGAGTCACCTTATATGAGAGTCAGTTTATCAGAGGTCAACCTGTCAGCCTACGCTGTGATCTTTCTTAAGAATTAAAGGCTGAGCTCAGTACACGTACCAGGTAAACCATTCTGACAGAACAGATCACACGTTAAATAAATAAACAGGTATTGCTTCCATTATACTGTCTTAACATTAACGTTCTCAAAGAGTTACACTACAGATATCAGACCTGATTATCAACAAAGGGTATTACGTGAATTTATCCAGGGAATACCAAGTAATATTTGTACAAAAAGTATCTGCTTTACAGTCCTAATTGTTTCCTAAATCTACTGAACTTTATTTGATAGTGACAGTCCAGTTCAAAGAGAAGTAATTTCCCAGATTGGGTACCGTGCACTTGATACATATTATCTATGTTTGACACACTGCACATTTTACTTGTCAAATGTGCATTCTTTATTCATTTTCTGCCTTTTCAACTCTGCAGAATGGACCTATAGAATCTTGAAACGCCTGTGCATATCAACACTGAACTGGATAACATTTATGTTGGGCAAATAAAAGGCATCCCTACCTGCACATATAATTGCCATAATCCGGAAACCATTGGATGATTGGCTCAGAGGTTCCATGCAAGGACAAAAGAGCAGTCTAAAATATACCATGTACCACGAACGGCTGCAACGTTGTCTCAGGGCTACCTCGATAAGGATGTTTTGACTCTTGCATGCCTACCAGTTAAGCAAACCCTTGTAAGTGGCTACTAATAATTAGGAAACTTCATAATTATTCATGAGAGGTCACCTAAATTGTATGTAATCCTTCTTTAATCCTTGCTGTTAGAAGCAGCAATCTCAGTTAGCTAAAATATATTATATATATATTAATTTAAGGATGTGAAACATCCATTGTAAAGCTCCCCTAACAATACTGGAAATAATTTTCGTAACGTAACTGGGTTGAACTGCAATGTGCTACCTCTTTGCCGAAGGGCTATAGATATCCCTGTTTATACATGATATTGCAGGAGGGCTTTACCTGAATGCTGCACCCTGATTGGTCAAAATTCTAGGCATTATTGGGCTGTCCTCTTCAGCGGGAGGGGACCAGGCTGGTTGAGCAAGGGGATAGACATTAGGGATGGGGGCCGGTCGGCCAATATGGGTGGGCAGGCAGTTTCCAGAGTGGATGCGCCAGTTGAAGCAAGGGGACAGTGGGGTCCGGTTGAGCAAAGGGATGAGAGGGTCTTGTTATTGTTATTATTATCATTAATGGGAGAAAAAACATGACCATTATATGAGATGGGTATAACAGTTGCACTACATTGTCAGAGCTTTGGCAAATGTTAGATTTTGAGGAAGAGCAAAAAGACTGTCATTATGAATTGTATTTTATGTCTTTTTAGTCATATTCATATCATGTAGCACTTACAGTTACTTATATTGTATGGAGTGTGCTAAGCTTTTTTTCCTGTTTCTCTGCTTCAAGTAAGCTATCACATCTGAAAAGCACAAATAACATTTCTGGAAAGCCATCGCTAACCATCCATAGCTATAAGGAATCTGCAATTCTCTGACTAACGTGACGTTGGAAGCTCTCACCAGACAACCTCGCCAACATTGGAAGATATAAGGTAGCGGATGAACTGCTTCATATTGTTGTAAATTGCTCTTCCCTCCTCTACGGCAGACACAATGGTGGAGAAGTTGTCATCAGATAAAACCATTTCTGCAGCCGACTTTGCCACTGCAGTACCGGAGCCCATAGCGATGCCTATCTCAGCCTTTTTCAGGGCTGGGGCATCATTTACTCCGTCACCAGTCTAGAGCAGAAGAAGTTACATTTGTTAAACCACTCAATATTTATATTCCCTTCCCTCCACCATGTGTTCAGAATGAATGTAGTCCTACCATAGCCGTAATCTCGTTTAAAGATTGCAGATACTCCACTATCTTGGACTTGTGTGCTGGTTCCACACGAGCAAAGCAACGAGCATTGCGGCAGGCATCACGCTGCCTCTCTGGTGAAAGGTCATCAAACTCTCTCCCAGTGAAGGCTTTGTCTGTTATGTCCTCAGACTCCGAGAAAATTCCAATCTTCCGGCAGATAGCCACTGCTGTACCTTTGTTGTCACCTGTTATCATTATCACTTTGATGCCAGCTTTCTTGCACAGCTCAATAGAGGTACTGACCTCTTTCCGGGGAGGATCCAACATCCCAACACAGCCAACGAATGTTAGATTTGTCTAAAAGCAGGAGGAACACAGTTTTGTTTGGGTATTTGCCCATAGGACATTTTGCCTCACCTCTTTTGGGAGGAGCTTTTCTCACCTCGTAATTTATGAACTTGGTACAATCTTCCAGCTGCATATCTTCCAACTTTGGTGGGGCGTCCCTGGTCGCCAGTGCGAGGCATCGAAGGGTGTCCATGCCACTGCCCCAATCCCGAATCTTTGACAAGATCTTTTCTCTTGCTGATGGAGTCAAGGGGAGCTTTGAAGAGCCCACGCGCACATAGTTGCAACGCTCAATCACACTCTCTGGAGCCCCCTATGAACATAAAGACAATCTTACTATTTGTATTGTGTATTGAATGAGTACATGTTATTTCCGGCAAAAGATCATGACACTTCCATATATACGGAGCAAACTATACACAGCACTTTGTCAGTTGTTGCTCATACCAAATATGTCAGGAAAAACTGACAGAGATTAAAAAAAGTCAATAAGAATTTATTTAAATGACTATAATGGCATAATTATCCAAAGTTTACAAAAGTAAAGTAGGTACTTCCAAAGGATTACATTTCACAGGCTCCACACCCAAAAGGTATTCATTAATTTCACTGAACACAAATAAATATTAGTAATTGATTAAGGAACGTATTTACGAAGCAGTGCTACTCCATAAGATACCCACTGGCATGGTTTAGTAAATATGGCCCTTTACAGCTCATTCAAATTAATTCGACTGTAAAGTGTGTTTCACGGAGTAGCACTTCTTAGTAAATATGGGCCACAATATTTCAAGAAAGCCAAATATTTATAAGTTAATTTGTATTTGTTTGCATTTGTGATGTGGGACTGCTCCTTTAAATGCTTGCGAACAGCGAGAAGGAAATTATTTAATACAAAGTTAATGTCTAACTTTTCTTATGGATCCATCATATCTGGATACTCTCTATAGCAGTGGACACACCATGTGCTAAGAATAACCAATACATTTGCACACAGCTGAATGCACTTAACATGAATATCGAATGAGCTGCCAAAGTATTACTTCCCAGAATGCACTAGGTTTAGAGTTAGAACACAAGGGCCCAGACTCATAAAACTCAGGCCTTTTAACGTAACAACCTCAATTAACATAACCTTAACGGTAAAGCTGTACAACACTGAAGAAAGTAACGTAACCATTATGTTAATGTCACGTTAAAAGCCTAGTGCTAAAAAGAACAGGCGTTCAAGTACATACAGTACAAATTATATGCACATGAGCCACTGGCATTAGAATACTAAGCAAGCGTTATTAATGTTAACTCCAAAAAATAACAATACGTTACTGTAAGTGATACCTAAACCTGGTGTTAAACCTATCCAGACAGTAATAGGACAAAAGCAATAGACAAAAGCCCTATATCAGTGCCTGGATGGGAGAAATGCTAGGTTTAGGAATTACTTAAATAAAGTGTTATTACAGCATGCAAAGTATCCTCACCAAGGAAAAAGGACAGCGGTCACGGCCGCACAGCAAATGAACAAGGCTGGACTGTGCTATAAAAAATCTTTATTATGCCATGGGTATTTAAAAAGAGAGAGAGGTACAAGTTATAAAAAAAAAAAAGAGAGAGAGGGAAGCACCCCCCGCAACTCTAACGCGTTTCAGCCACAAAGGGCCTTTCTCAAAGAGTGAGCATTACCTGCTGCTGTGTCGACTGAAATACAAGCCCACCCGGAAGTGACATCCCACCCACGGTGCTAGCAGTGACTCCCATGATGGACAAAGGGAGTTTTCTCACCTGGTGAGTGTAACCACACCCGTAATGAGCTCCTACCAGAAGTCAAAGCAGAAAATGGCAAATACATTGCCAGTGAAAAAACAATTTGTTACATCAGATGTTTACTGCTGCGGCCAAGTTTATTCGAGCATTTGCCCGTTCTTGGCCGCAGCAGTAGCCTGGCGCGCGCCCGAGAGTGACGAAGCAGCGGAAGAGCGCCCTCCGATCGGGGCGCTCTCCCTACCGCTGCCGGGTCCGCCGGGTCCCCCGGAACCCCCTGCCGCTGTCCCGCGATCGCGGGACACCAGGGCTCCCTCGGGGAGCCCCTGGACGCGCGTGCAGGGGGCGCACGCTCCCGAAGACGCGTGACCGCGCATCTATGACGCGCGGCACGCCGAGGGGCGGCCACTAGCAAGCCGGGAAATCTCCCGGCTTGCGGTACCGGCCACACTTTAATAAAGTGTGTCGGTAGTGTATGTCACTAATTGCAACAACCACAATAAACCTTACAGGGAGGTGAGGTGACAATACTATTTATCAAATGGTATTCTATTAACCTCTACCTGCTAAGGTAATAAAACAAATTAAAATATGTATGAAATTAAATCAATACAAAGGATGCATTGATTGATTAAAATCAAGTAATAGCAGGGGGATGAATTGTGTAAGATATTACAATTTAAACAATAATTAGAATTACTTTACCTTCATGCAATTCTGAACAGACTACAGAATAAAGTCAAGTGGATACATCTAACCCAAATGTTATTTAGAACACAATGTATATACACTTATAACAATTTTGGTTGCTTTGTTGCCAAACATTAAAGAACTTAAAGTATGATTTTACTGACAGTTTTTTCAGATCATCACAACATTCAATGAGGTCAATTCAAGGAAATAATAAGATGAAAACAGATAATGAAAATAATACACAATAATATCCAACAAATGTTGAACAATGAAAATGCAAACAACAAGATGAATTGTTTCCTGACATTATCACCCAGTGTTTGTTTGAACATACCGATCATAAACAAAAACTTATCTTCATCTAGTTATCAATCAGTGTTAACTATTCAAAGTATGAAAAACGAAAACCACAGAAAAGCTTATTAGGATTTTGTCTAGCTAGTCATATGATCTTAATGAATGAAGACCTAGGTATTAATAATACATGGTAGATTTCAAATTGATCAATAACCATCTTTTTTTTTTAAATGATCAATAATCAATTATTTATTTATTTATATGCTTTTATAAGTTGATTTCATTTACAAAGATATTATAACAGAACGAGAACAACAGGAGCAGCAACTGATTTTAACGGAACAGGGGTTGCCAGGGAGGAGAGAAAGAAAAAAACACTTAAAGAAAGTGTTTTATCTCCCAGTCTATATTAATTCCTTTTGGTGACATGGTGTCCATAGTGAATATCCAGAACATCTCCTTTTGATTAAGGATGTTCTGTCGGTCACCTCGTCTGATATGGGGTGGGATATGGTCTATCCCACTGAATGTTAACAAATCCAGTTTGCCCAATGGGCATTCTAAAAAATGTCTCGCCACTGGCAATCTCTGATCTCCATTCTTTATGCTTCTAATGTGTTCCATTATTCGATTCTTTAGGGGTCTTATTGTTCTTCCTATATAGCTCTTGCCACAACCACATGTTTAATGTAAATTACGAAATTGGTGTTACATGTGATAAAGCTCTTACGTTTTAATAAGGATAAAATAAAACTTAAGAGCTTTATCACATGTAACACCAATTTCGTAATCTACATCCTTGCCAGTGAAAGAAAACACTTTCTTTAAGTGTTTTTTTCTTTCTCTCATCCCTGGCAACCCCTGTTCCGTTAAAATCAGTTGCTGCTCCTGTTGTTCTCGTTCTGTTATAATATCTTTGTAAATCAAATCAACTTATAAAAGCATATATATAAATAATTGATTATTGATCATTTAAAAAAAAGATGGTTATTGATCAATTTGAAATCTACCATGTATTATTAATAACTAGGTCTTCATTCATTAAGATCATATGACTAGCTAGACAAAATCCTAATAAGCTTTTCTGTGGTTTTCGTTTTTCATACTTTGAGTAGTAAACCACTGATTGATAATTAGATGAAGATAAGTTTTTGTTTATGATCGGTATGTTCAAACAAACACTGGGTGATAATGTAAGGAAACAATTCATCTTGTTGTTTGCATTTTCATTGTTCAACATTTGTTGGATATTATTGTGTATTATTTTCATTATCTGTTTTCATCTTATTATTTCCTTGGATTGACCTCACTGAACGTTGTGATGATCTTAAAAAAACTGTCAGTAAAATCATACTTTATGTTCTTTAATGTTTGGCAACAAAGCAACCAAAATTGTTATAAGTGTATATACATTGTGTTCTAAATAACATTTGGGTTAGAAGTATCCACTTGACTTTATTCTGTATTCTGTTCAGAATTGCATGAAGGTAAAGTAATTCTAATTATTGTTTAAATTGAAATGTCTTAGATAATTCATCCCCCCGCTATTACTTGATTTTAATCAATCAATGCATCCTTTGCATTGATTTAATTTCATACATATTTTAATTTGTTTTATTACCTTAGCAGGTAGAGGTTAATAGAATACCATTTAGAAATAGTATTGTCACCTCACCTCCCTGTAAGGTTTATTGTGGTTGTTGCAATTAGTGACATAAACATCTGATGTAACAAATTGTTTCTTCACTGGCAATGTATTTGCCATTTTCTGCTTTGACTTCTGGTAGGAGCTCATTACGGGTGTGGTTACACTCACCAGGTGAGCAAACTCCCTTTGTCCATCATGGGAGTCACTGCTAGCACCGTGGGTGTGATGTCACTTCCGGGTGGGCTTTTATTTCAGTCGACACAGCAGCAGGTAATGTTCACTCTTTGAGAAAGGCCCTTTGTGGCTGAAACGCGTTAGAGTTGCGGGGGGTGCTTCCCTCTCTCTCTTTTTAAATACCCATGGCATAATAAAGATTTTTTTATAGCACAGTCCAGCCTTGTTCATTTGCTGTGCGGCCGTGACCGCTGTCCTTTCTCCCCGGTGAGGATACTTTGTCTGCAATTTCCACTACACAGCTTGGGGCACGCCGCAGACTTCACGGACTTTAAAGATCCCAGTGAATTATTGATTTCCATTTGTTACTTCATTGCGAAGTTCCCCAGGTGTTGTGGCTCATATTGTGCGAGACTTAAGGGTTCTGGGAGAGTCCACGGACTCCCCCCAGACAGTCACTGCCAGACCACAGCCCAAATAGGGGTTACTAATCTCTCTACACTCTGCCCCTCTGGACACAGCAGTATTTTTATTAACTAAGTGGTTTAAAGCCCTGCAGCACTGGCTTATTGAGGGGTGAATGTCCCTCAATGTTCTCTTTATCTGTTATTACTGCTTATTCCCTCTCTCTCTCCTCCAAAAAGCCCTGTTTAGTGTCTGGCTGAGAGTAACACCAAAAACATAAATAATGGCATGTTATTTGAAGGTAACGCATCATTACCCTGAAACAACATGAAGTTAACCCAATGCTAATGAGTCCAGTAGAGCAGCGGTGCGCAAACTGGGGGGCGGGAGAATTTGCAGGGGGGCGCGGGCTGTTACAGAGGCCCGACGCTCTTCCCCCAGGCATTTAATTTAATGCCGGGGGAGGCATGAGTACTCTGTAACCTCACTTACCTACTGGCAGCTGGGTCTTCGGCATGGAAACGCGTCGTCAAATGACACCGTGGGGTCATGTGACATCACATGACGTGACCTGCAACGTCATTTGAAGCCGTGCCTTCGGGGGAGGAGGGGCGCGAACGCTGCGGCTCCCAGGAAGGGGGCCGCAGCTGAAAAAGTTTGCACAGTGCTGCAGTACAGTATGAGCGCTGAACATTTTGAAAGCACGAGCGCGAATCAAAACTTTCCTCCCAGTACGGGCATTATATTTACATATAATTTATTTTGCAAGCTCGCTGCTAACCTCAGGGCATATAAAATCCGTTCCTGATTTAGGCAGCGTCACATTACTTGGCTTGATTTGACATAGTGAGTTTGGGCCAAGAACTGGACAGATGTCTCATGATGACAAGGAGCCAGGTTGTCAATACTGAGAATAGGTTATTTATGGAGTGCCCCAAGACCTAATGTGATCAGGTCACTGTGATCAGGTCGCCTGGCCAGAGTTCGGGGGACATGTGCAGCGCATGGCCAGCCGGGCCCCCCCAGCCAGCGGACCCCCACAGACACCGGCCTGGCCTGACCCAAGGTAAGTCTGTATTTTTATATGTATTTGGGGTATTTGTATATGTATTGGGGGGCTTGGGGATATTTTTATATGTATTGGGGGCTTGGGGGTATTTGTATATGTATTGGGTGGCTTGGGGGGTATTTTTATATGTATGGGGGTATTTTTATATGTATTGGGGGCATTTTTATATGTATTGGGGGCATTTGTATATGTATTTGGGGGGCTTGGGGGTATTTTTATATGTATTGGGGGGGCTTGGGGAATTTTTCTATGTATTGGGGGCTTGGGGGAATTTTTATATGTATTGGGGATATATACAGTATCTGTGTGTGTGTGTGTGTGTGTGTGTGTGTGTGTGTGTGTGTGTGTGTGTGTGTGTGTGTGTGTGTGTGTATGGGGGGGGTATGTATTTTAGGTGGGATTTGTTGTATGCATTTGGGAGAGGTTGATTATATTTGGGGGTGGGGATTTTTTTTGTATGTATTTGGGGGTGGGCATTTTTTTGCATTGGGGGCAGGAAGTTTTTTGGTATATATCTTGTTGGGGCAATTATGTGAGGGGGGAGGGAATGAGCGAGCGTGGGGTAATTGACGCAGGGAGAGGAGAGAGGGGGGAGTGAGAAAAAGAGGGAGTAAGAGTGAGAGGCAGGGGAGAGAAATACATGCCAGGGGGTGAGACAGAAGGGAGAGAAATACATGGGAAGAGGGGGGGAGAGAGGGGGCTCGTGAGGTGTGAAATGGGGGAGGGGCTCGCAATACGCCCGACACAGGGGGAGGGGGAGCTGCTTAAAATGTTTGTCCTGGGCCCCACGATTTCTGTTGGCGGCCCGGCATGCGCTACCCCATCATTTGATGCTGCGTAGCCGAAGACAAGGTAAGGGATGCTGCAGAGGGCTCACGCGATCCCCCGGCATTAATTTAAATGCCTTGGGGAAGAGTGCGGGGCCTCTGCAACCTCCCAGTTTGTGCACCCCTGCTCTAGAGCAGGGCTCTTAAGCTTGTGGACAGTCAGACAAATCTGGCCCCCGAAAAGCCTTGGCGTGAACTTTCAACTGTCTGTCCCTGCTAATTTCAATGTAGATGCTCTAACTATAAGCGAAGGTGGCAAAAATATATGGTACAAATGCTTAGAAATTGTGTGGTAATTAAGGCTTTTTCAATATTTATTGTTTAAAAATTACATTACAGGGCACTCCTGGCCCTTCTACTTGTCATTTTTAGTGCAGCCCTTTGGGACATTAGTTGAAAATCAGAGCATTCTTAGGCCTGGGACATAGAGGAGCAAACAGCGCTGAGCCGCGCTTCTGCTCTGCCTCGCCTGCTCCAAAATGGTGCTTTTTCCTGTCCTTGCAGGCGAGGCAGTGAGCGCGTTCAGGGGGCGGAGGCGGGGCGGGGCGGAGCAGAGGCGGAGGCGTGCCAGGAGGCGGAGCGGGAGACGAGGCTAGTCCCTCGCTCCCATTGGATGTGAGCGGTCACATCGCTTCCCCGAGCGGCAAATTTGAAACCTGCCTGTCTCTGCAAAGTTTCTCAGCCTCCGCACGCATCAGCACGCATGCGGATGGAGAAACTATAGCCGCGCTGATGACAGATGCAGGGGCTTTGTGCATCTGCTCATCGCGGCTCAGCCCGCCTCAGCAAGCTTAAAACTCACTTTGTCCCAGGCCTTATGCTGAAAAGAGAATGATCAAGCACAATCTGACTTTCACTTCAGTGAATCTCCAGATGTACAGTATTTGCCCTCCAGATGGAGCTGCATCATCAGGATTTACTGTAAGCGCAGAAGAAAAAGATGAAGAAAAACATCATTGGGCAGAGATGAGTCGCTGGTGAAATGAGTCATTATTGACATTAGGTGATTTCATCAGAAGTTCTTAACTGTTCACTAGAAGGGAATCCTCAGCCTATTACAGCAGGAAAACGATCCTCCTGTCTATTCCCTTATAAAGTAATACACTGCAGCTCTCTATATATTTAGCATGCCAAAGAAAATATAGTGTCACTGTATTTGGTTTACTTTATCTAACTGCTTTGTGACACATGCCATGTGGACTTTAACTCCAGCCAGCAGGGTTAACATGCCTGTTGGGAGGGCATATGATATTTCGATTAGTAACTCATGTAACCACTTGTTAGCCACTTGTAATAAATAATACAGGGTATTTCTTAACTGTAGAAAAAAAGGTTTAATGACACAATTAACAAGTTGCGCTGTATATTTCTACAGAGTACAATACTTTATCTTTATTAATTCCTACCCCACAGGAAAATCTCACTGCCTTACAGAAAACACATCAATGTTATGGCTATTAGATTTTTCTTACTTATTCATCCTTCCTCCAGTAATAACCAACAGGAGAATCCTTCCATGTGATAAATGGTTCTCTATTGGTTAATTGGAGGGGGGAAGAGAGCTTTAGGGGTGTGCAGCTGAGACAAACAGTCCTCATTTATGGAGGGTCCCAATTAGTTTTTTGGGGCAGTCTCTGACTTCTAAACAGAGGATTTAGATGGTTGTAGGTCTACAATAATAAATGCTCAAGTCTGCGTTCTAATGCAGCATGTTCATGTTGTGAAGGATATCCCATTTTACACTACAATATATTACGCTTTTGAAACATCTCGTGTATTTCATTGCTCCAAACTCAAACACAATCAATCGTGAAAGAATTTACAGAAAGATCAGATTACACCAGATTTGCAGGCAACACAAACAAAACACTTTAAACTCTTGCTCTTCCCTCTGGCAGCAGAGGGGTTAGAGAAGAAAAATAATGAGACGTTTTCTAAGCTGTAGGATGCTTTATTCAGTTGAAGCAGCTTCTGGCTTCTGAAACCTTAGTGTGAACAGGACATATACAGAACCCTTCCTACCAACCATAACTGTACGTATAGTAACTATGGGCACCCTTGCATATGTCTTAGTAATGTCTCATAATATTTAATAACAAGCAGGAAAAAAAACAGTGAGCTCATTTAGCTTTACTTGGCTGCACAGAGCATAACAGCAGTGACACTGTGAGCGTGTAACACTTTTCTGGTAATTTTTGTAATGCTAAATCGGGGGTGGACAACTCTAGTCCTGAAGGGCGACCAACAGGTCAGGCTTTAAGGATATCCCTGGTTCAGCACAGGTGGCTCAATCAGTAGCTCAATCAATGACTGAGCCACCTTTGCTGAAGCTGATATTCTGAAAACCTGACCTGTTGGTCGCCCTTGAGAACTGAAGTTGGCCCCTCCTGTGCTAAATAGTCACTGTTAGTGAATTTGCCAGTCATACAGTAGTTACCTTGACAAACATCTTGCTGCCAGGAGCAGAGGAGGTAGAAGCGAGAGGGGTGCAGTATACAGACATGGATTTGCGATCACGGGAGAACTCCAGAGTGCATTCCTTCTTCATCAGCTTCTTTATTACCTAGCAGGGCACATCATTTAACAGGGAGTCATTATTTCTGTCAAAGGTAGCGGTGATATCCGGGAATAGTTATCCCCCCGGTATTGGGGGTTATCAGATGGGCGGAGCGCAAGATCATTCTGTGTACTGAGGAATAAGACAAACAGGAGCAACCGTACGAATTCCCATTCTACAGTGACACCAAAATATTAAGGTCAGAGTGATAGCTTTTGTGCTTGTAATTGCTTCATTCATCTTTCCAGTAAACATTTAATAAAGTGGGACAAAGGTTTTTTTCTTAATGTAATTGCTAAACAATCTTCACTCTGATTCCAATAAAAGAATCCTGGAAATTATTATTCGATGTCATTCCTATTAATTACTGTACAGCAATTGCCACCTTTGAAGACTACTTGTAGTTTTTTGCGTTTATGCTGAATAAAAAAAAAAAGTGTCATCGTTTTTATGATGCGCAGGCAATGAAAAGGTTTTACTGCACATACGTGTACACGGTGCAGTTGTTTCACATACTTAAATATGCCGTCCATGTACTCCTGTCTTTAGCTGTACATGGCGAATGTACAGTAATTGCACTGACTTCAAATGAAAGTTTGTAAGCTGAAGACCGTGAGCATGTTTCAGTACATCACAAAGCTTTAGTGTCTACAATCATGGGTATTCTCTCTCTTATGAATAACCTCGGAAAAACTACATTTTACCAGCTTGCTTCTCAATTCAAAGTCGTACTCACAGAATTGCAGGCATTTGCCATCTCCACCTTAGAAAGCCTGCTCAAATTTGTGTCAAAAACATTCATCTTTTCAACCAGGCAGGTCAGGGCAGTCTCTGTCGCCTCACCCACTTTCTCATAAACTCCTTTGGACTGAAATAAATAATTAAAAAATATCATCAATATACTTATAATCCAATGATCATACATTTCCAGTTGTAATACTTTTTATACTGTTTATTTAAGAAACATTTATTTAGGACACATTTAAAAGATATGTGTCCTTTAGCAAGTGGTGCTATAGCACAGAGGTGCGCAAACTTTTTTCCCTGCGCCCCCCTGCTCGTGCCCCTCACCCCTTACCTTGGCTCCCGCGTTCTGACGTCGGAATAAGCCGCCGGAGCCAAGGTAAGGGAAGGTACAGAGGTGCAGAGGCCTTTGCCGCTCCCCCGGCATTTAAATGTTTTTGGGAAAAAATACACAGGACCAAGCATATTTTGATTTATTTTGTGTTATTTACTCAAGGGTGAAAATGACAAATTGTTTTGCACAGAACAACAATGAAAAAAATGAAATAAAGGGAATTATTGAGAGATGCATTTTATTCCCCCACATATTTTTTCCTTTCCCTAATTCTGATTGAAGTAAGTTTGTTGTACAGTATGTTCATGCTTATACAGTATATGTATTAGTGTGTACAGTATGTGCATGTGTTTGTGGGGGTGTAATATTCATGCATGTGTTGCAGCTCTCGGAATATTTTGGACAAAGAGGCTCTTCTTCCTTGAAAGGTTGCAGACCCCTGCACTAGACCTCTTTGTCTTTTGTTTTATAGATGAGGTCACAATCCTGGTAGCACACTTTGTGACACAATATATACGGTATGATGTGGTGGATTTGGGTTCTGAGCTTACAGGGGCTGCGTGTATTTGTTCATTTTTAATGACCTTGAAAATATTTGGAAATGGAGTTGATCACATTTTTCCAGGACCATCATAGCTATTTAAATTCAATTTTACGTTTTCTACTTCACAATATACAACACACACACACACACCATATAGATTCATGTAGAATTTTATCTTCATCTTGTTTTAGGTGCCGCCAACACCCATGCATAACTTGCCTCATATATACCAGCATTGTCCATTAAAATATAGGCAACCGTTATAAAGCCAAATGCACAAAAATACGGTATATTTGAAAAGAAAAAACAACACATGGGAAAATACATAAATTGTTACACAACTAAAGAGCTTCATTTTGATAATGTGGATATTCTTTTGTCAGGGGATAAAACAAAGTACTATGGTATTTAATACTATGGCATTTCAAATCTGTACAAGAATCTTACATTGATCCCTTAACAAGTTTGATGTTACTCTGAGATAACTGCAAATTCTGGACAACACCCACCTCGTTGAAATCCAAAGAGGAGTCATTGCACAGGGCACAGATAGTTGCCAATTCCACCAAACCGTCATACAGCCCACAAGGAACAGGATGATCGTTTTTTAAGCTGTGTTTAAAAATAAGACAAATACAAGCATTACGTTTAGATTGTAATTCACGGCACTTTATCGCTCAGCACTTTATCGCTCAGCACTTTATCGCTCAGCACTTTATCGCTCAGCACTTTATCACCAACGTATGCAAGAACAGAAATGTCAGACCGAGGTGGGAACCTTTATAGCAGATGTGCTTCTTGCCCCAATATATCTAGGCATTGTGAGAATGTTATGTAGATGCCCCTTCTTTAGGAAGTACTCGACTTAAATGATTACATTGATCGGCTCAACTTTTATTAGAGCCCCACTCTAATTATTATTATACCATAATATTTAAATTCAGTTTCAATGTCATTTGTCAATTACAATGCACAGTACTTCCAATATGTTGTATTGTTTCATCATTTTTGTTATCAATAAAATATGAACTATATTAAAAATAGGTTCTCTTTCTCCAAGTCCCTTCTTATAATAATGTAAATCAGCATGCATGGCTACCTTGGTTAATGCCTAAATCGCTGATTGAAACGTAGGAAGAAGCCAATTACAATTGTGTTTTTGAGGATGTGACAGGCAGAAACCACCATTAAGGGCTAGATCCACAAAGCTCTGTTAAATTGGGGCTCATAATGCGTCGTTACCTAAAACATGAACAGACGTTCTGTTCCCGGAGGTCATCGTATATCCTCAAAGCTAATTGAATGCAAAAACAAGAGCCATTCTACATCTCATTTACATAGGCTTTACACAGAGCCAGTTGAACCAGTAGACAAACTAGGCGGTCGCCTACAGTGGCAACTTTTTTGGGGGGGAAGACTAAAAACTGGTGATTTCATATAGCAACTGGGCCACTGACAGCTAGGGACAGCTGGGGCTACTGTCCTAGGCCCGGTGAGTTAGGGGGCCTGGGCACCTTGACGGCAACATTAACATGTGCCAGATCCACAGAAGTGCCTCTCAGAGGGGGCCTACTGGAGGCCAGTGGAACGGTTAGGCACCTGTGTTGAAACCCTCTGGCAAGCCTGCTGACAGGCCCCTCTGCAGTGCGGGCCCCTTCCATCCTGCAAGAACGCAGGTAAGCATACACTGCTCCCTCCCTTCCTCTGTTGTGGCCCTCCCTTTCCCCCAGTCCCATACCTCCACTCCCCCTACACAGGCACATAACTAATCCAACGCCCCCAGAGCACATAACTAATAACCCTCCGGTACAATCAATATCATATTCACATATTTTTATGTAAAATAAGTCTGTAAACACAGAATCTTTATTCATACAAATGCACAATATACATTTTCGAAAATTAATTGTGGGGAGTGGTGGGAGTGGGGGGGTGCGCAAGGCTGAGGTGTCGCCTAGGCGCACCCATTTTTTCTATCTTTGCTTTTGTGTCTCCTAGGGCGCCTAATACCCTTGTACCGTCCCTAGCTTTACGTCACATTGCTGAAACATACCGTTACCTTCCAACAAAGTGACATTAAGTATATCTTAGTGTTACTCTGAAGACCCCAGAACCTGAAGTGTGTCTTTGACTTTATTTGAGAAAGAGGATAGGAGGGGAAAATAATAATCCATATAAAAATGTGCAAACAAGATATTGTAAATTTGATCTGAAACCTCCTTTGCCAACTTCAATAATGAAATGTAAATATACTGTATAACACTACCTATCTGGAGGATATAGTAAACAAGACTTCTACAGAATAAACAAGTACTGTATACTCAAAATATTTTTCAACAGGGACCCTGATAATTGGAAGTGAGAATGCAGACATCTAGATCTTTGGTAGAACAAGCTGGCTCTTCCCATGGTGACTACGACAAATGTATAGTTATTTGGTCTTTTGTTTAGCAAAACCTATAACATTTGGACCTCCATATAGTTGTATAAAACCTGGTACTAGTAAACTGAATTTAAAGCAGTGCTTCCGCCGCTCTTTATTTTGTGTCAACATGAACTGGAATTCCCCCAGAGCAAGATTTCATAAGTATTGTTAGTGGGAGAACTCTGTTTCATCAGATGTGATCCTCTGGTTCTCCAGCAACTTTGGGAAGTATAAATGTCGGCCAGGAACTTCATAAAGTGAAAGTTGCATATGTTGCATATGTTTCCCCTATGGTATGACCAGCATAGTCCTGCTCATGGACACTCACCAGATTAACACACAAGATGCCGCTTTAATGTCAATGTTGTTGTAAGTACAAATTGCTGGGAAGTAGCATGGCATTTGAATTGAATATCCAATCTGCTATACACGATCCATTGGCCTACATTTGTTGAACAGATGTCAGATTGTACAGTATGAAAATATAAACTAAATGAAATAAGTACAAATGATGGCATCGGGTTTCTGAATTTTAGTTTGCTGAGAGATACTCACACTTGACCTTCTGGGGCATAGGTGCATCCAGTGATGCTGAATTCATGGAGGCTGCAGTTTAAGTTTTCAATCTTTTCAACTACAAACATCTATAAAAAAAAAAACACACTTTTAAAGACATTGCACGCTTCTTCGAAGTAACATCTAAAAATGTCCAAACAAGGTAATACAACTCATAAAACAGCTAAAAGGAACTGGCATTGGACCATTGCAATTTTCTGCTTTTTGTTCTACATGATTACCTTTGGATTGCTCAAATGGATTTTTTTAAATTAAGCTCAATAGCACTTATCACAATTCAAGGATTGTTTAACTTTGGCATCAGGGACCTATCATCTCCTGGATAACAGAGAATGCACACAGTCTGTTCACACCCTGCAGCTAATCTACTCTTTTCCTACATGAAAATTAACCTCCCTCCTTTTCTGTACAGAACAGCAACTTGCACATGTGCACACAAAGGAGATCCAGCACAGACGCTGTTGAAACAAAGACTAATATGGATGTTTCTGTTCAGAACTAAGACATTGTTTTTATATTCATTTTATTACATGATTTAGATATAACTGCAAATAAAATGTAAAAAGTCAAGCAAGCAAACAGTACATGACAAGTGTTGACTGGTTAGCTCGTGGTCTGAAAAACAAAAACGAATGCAGCCTCTTGAACAAAAAAATCCCCAAATAATAATAATAATTAAAAAATGATGGTAAGAGAAAGCTGTGCAGTGACAATGAAAGGAATTGGTCTGGCATGTTCTAAAACCCACAATTAAATTTTGTCTTGGCTTTCAGATCTTAAAAACTCAAGTTTCCATCCACATGCCATACGTCTCTTAATTAAACATACTACAGGGTTAAATCACAAATGTTAGAAATACTGTAAAGGCCTACTTCAGATCCCTAGCTTTCAGCATTAAGCGTATTTGCCAGACTGTACTGTACCCATTCAGGGACAGTTACTTAAATCTCTCTGGCTTTTCTGCCTGACCCGGTTCTAGGTTTCCATGAAGCCCATATTTAAAAATAACTATGATGGATAGAAAAAATACAATAAAGATAGCAGCCGATTTTTTTCGTGTGATAGTGACCCGATCGTCATAAAAGGCGATAATGTAAAAGGCCCAAACAATATTTATAGTTCCTACCTTATCTCTAAGGAGTTACTACACGGCATTAGCTCAATAAAGGTTTGAATGTTGTACATTTAACTTGTACCTCCATCCCACCTACAGAGCAGGTAGAAAAAGGGACACTGTAGTCATTCTCTGTGTGTGTAATTCAATAAGTCAAATCAGGGATTGCCTACAGGAACCTCAACATTATGAATGCACATGACCTGGGAGAGACTGAGCGAGTTCCCCTCCACCCAGAACCCCACATAGAGAACACACGCAAAGACAAGTCAAGGTCTGGAGGTAGAAGGCCGCGGCTTCTTATTTAACCATTAAATAATTGGTAAGGGCTACCCCTGCCAGAGCACTCGCACAAAAGGTTAAAGGTCAAAAGGTCCTTGAAGGCAGGGGGGGATTGAGGCCAAGGAGCAAATGGAGGTAAGAGGGGAGCCTGGCCCCCGGTCATGGTGCCCATCACTTAGGGCTTACTGTAACTAAACTACTGTTGCAGGCGTTTTAATAAAGTTTCTTCAAATTAGTGACAAACAGATAAACAAACACACTGACTTAATGTAACCATGCAAGTGTTAAATAGTTATTGATTTCAAATGGGGCATACAGATGTAGCAGACGTTACAGCACTCCTTAACGCAATCTGCTGTGTTAACGCTGGTGCGGTATTTTACAGTAGTGCTGTTGAAAACAATGTTTAGGGAGGGAACACACGTTATTGAACGTGTTATTTTGAGCATTAACTCGTGTTAACGGTATTAATAATGTTTGCTACATCTGTATGCTCCACAACATACCAGCTTAATGCATGTACTGTATACATGCAATAAAAAGGGTACCAAAGTTGCAAAGTCGAGCTCCATAACTGCTAGGTCAAGTGAGACACGTGAGCATTCCTTACACAATAACCCAGGCAACTAGGAGCTAGGAAATACAAGTCTTCCAATAACTACATCCTGCTCTGATTAAAGCAGAGAATCCATAAGACTGACCTTATCTCTGCACACGTCAGAGCACTGAGCAGATGGAAATAAAAGAAACACGAGAACAAGCGAAATCACCATCACAACCTAACATGGAGTGTGGAACATTCAATAATCACTTTTTTTGTCCTACGGAAACAAGACACGGTACACATATATTGTACTGTACATTGAACTGTTATGTCTATATGCTTTGGTTTAGTTTTAACAAACACTTATTATAGAAAGGTGTACTATAGCTTCCATGACTACTGTTCTATGTTTTATTATCACAGCCTCAGCTGGGAAATATAGTCAGTATTTCCCTGTTAAATAGGCCTAATAAACATTAAAAAGCAGTGCGCTGCCGGTACTTCTGCCAGTGAAGGTGGTAAACTGAATGCTTTTCTCCTCAAGTTTTGTAGCTCAGTGTAGGGGGTAGCACTGCACTGCTAGAATGAACATTTTGCTGGCTAAAGCCTGAGTTGTTTTGGGATTGAGATCACGTGATCCTTTGGTGAATGATCGCATGGTCGCTCATAAATGCAGTTTGTTGGCAGTGTCGTGGCACTTCCGGTAACACCGACTGTCCTGCACTCAAGGGAATACGTTTATTGACACCACAAATGTTGGGTTAGCAAATAGTTTAAAAATATATTTTTAAAAACTGTCTACAAATAGTCATCTCTTCAAAGAGAAAAGAATGAGCTATGTCACAGTGTTGCAGTAAGTCACAGATGCTCACCTCCAGTCCTCAACCTCCCGTGAAAACTTCTGTGTTATAACAGAATGTGTTGTATTATCTGGGGGAACAATGTTTATAGCTACCTACAGTATAAAGATAATGGAGAGGTAAGGATGGACACAGTGTGTGTGTGTGTGTGTGTGTGTGTGTGTGTGTGTGTGTGTGTGTGTGTGTGTGTGTGTGTGTGTGTGTGTGTGTGTGTGTGTGTGTGTGTGTATACATAGATCATCAGCTGTCTGTGAGTAGGTTTACTGGCTACTGTATGCAATTCTTGCAGGCGAGCCAGCGTGCGCAAAGGGAGCCGGGGGGAGGTGGTTGGAGGCGGGGCAGTGACGTCGCTGGGCCAATCGCCCGCAACGCACTGATGTCAATGTCACGGCACCGACGTCACGGCGCCGTGACGTTGACGCTGCTTAAGGCTGATTGGATGTTTTCAGCCGACAGCGCGCTGAAAAACAGCTTGGCGCTTGGCTGAAAACTCCAAAGCCTCCGCACGCGTGAGCCCCCTCTCAAGGCATCCTCATTGAGGATGCAGGGGCTCAGAGCAGAGCGTCCGCACGCCTCAGCGCTGCTTGTCCTTCTATGGACGCAGCCTTACACATAAATAGTACAGGAAGTAAAAGCGGCAAGCACCGTGCCCTCAGCACGCCCAGCGCCAGCGGGGATGCAGCCCAAGATATAATGGTGAAAGAAAGGGTTGCAGACCTCTCTGAGACATGTGAATGTGCTCAAAAGTGATGTTTATATTTGCTGTATGATCAATAATGTACATACATACAATACATAATAATGTATGTATAATAATAATGATCAATAATGTACATACATACAATACATAATAATGTATGTATAATAATAATGATCAATAATGTACATACATACAATTAATCAGCGCTAAAAAGCTATATATACAATAGCAGTCCTAATGAAGGATATAAATTAATACAATAATATATTGGTCTAAGCACCTTGGCTTTTAATCTACTTTCTATGTAATCACTTCTTACCGCACAGTAAAGTGCCCTGTAAAAACCTCAACAACCCCCACACTCCAGCGTAGAAGCAATGATATGCAGCGGTACCAGCCATTAGAAATATCTCCTGACAGTCCACATAAGGTCGTTTCCCTCGTTTGTTTTTACTGTAATTGCTACATTCATTGAAAAATAATAACAAAAACATTCTCGGGCAGTTATTAGGAATACATGTTCTACACCACCCTTTCATGTTAGTGCAGCCAACCACTCCAATTAAGAGAGACACGTAGACCGTTCAAGGGGAAAAGCCTCAGCCATGTAGGATGTGCTCCAGTAGATCTGTTACGTACATTTTTCTATTGACAGCTGTAGCAGCCAGTTGTGCAAACAGCCTTTAAACATATCAAGGCAAAGGAAACCCATCTAACATGGTCACATTCTGTACTCTTTAGTCTTTTTTTCAAGCCTGTCACTCTTGACTACATTTTCAACCTATTTCCTTTCCAATTGCCTTCTGTATAGGCTACATGTCAGCGCTGGCCAAACCTGGTTTATGTTAGAGAGAATTTATAAACCTGCTGTGATGACTATTTGCACAACAGCAAAATAACAGTGTGGGAAATTTCCTGCAGCCACAGAACCAGTAGAACATAGGACACACACATTTTCACATTTATTTTTTTCAAATATAATTTTGCTAAATAGAAATATATGTTACACTGTATAAAATAAAAACTAAAAATGATGTTTTCCTGAGCCATGGACAATCAATATATATATATAACAATAGCTGTGGCCAACATCTGTGTATGTACAGGCGTTCTTAACTTTATATTGCTCAGCACAGTAAGAGCTTTATAAACAGTATATTGCCATTGTACACTTTACACTACACCAATTAATAGGCTGACCCCATTACATGTTCCCCAAAACTCTAATAAGCAACTAGAGATCAATAATCTCAAAAAGGAAAGCGATAAAAGAACAATGGGAAGGAGAGCTAAAACTTTGACAAAGTGTTTGGTCTTAATGTTGCCGTCTGTTCATTAAAAGATTTTTTTAACATAGCGATCCAGCATCCGTCTTCATTTCCGTCATTTGGAACGCCTTTGGAACGCATTTCCTGCACAAGCTGGTACGCCGTGCACCGCCAATATTCTCCCCCCTGGGAGAACTGCTTTAGCTGTCTATTCCGGGCTGAGAGTGTCAGGACGAGCTCACCACAAACGAGCTGGGACCGCGGTGCTGAGGTGGGATAGGATAAAACGCCACCCACAGCCACGAGTTTACGTCTTGAGTGTAAAGTGGTCTGGGAGTCCGCTTCGGGGCAGGAGAGGTTCGGATGGTCGAGGGTACTGTTCGCCAAGTCCGGGGTTAGAGAGAGGAACGTAATCGTTTACCGTTTGCCGGGTTCGGGGTGCCAGAGGTGCGGAGAGTCGTATAGCCATATGCCAAGTTCGGGATGCCAGAGGTGCGGGTCGTCGTAGAGGAAGCTGGTTCGGTACACGAGGAAGACTGCAAAACAAGACAGGACAAGACAGGACTAGGGAGGCAGAGAGTGATGAGAACAACTGGTTCTATGCTCAGCCGACGAGTTAATGAAGCTGTAGGGTATATATATCCAAGAGGGTCCAATGGCCGAGTAGCAAGGTGGGGGTGTGTGAATGGGCCAGACTGAGGCAGGGATAGGTCCAGAGGAACTCCTGGAGGAGGGACTAGACGAACGGGTACATTTGATTGAAGCATTATGAAGGGAAGATATGCCTTTAAGAGGCTGGCGCTCCTCCATGTGGGCGCGCCCCCGTGTGGCCGTACTTGCGGGCGCGTGACCGGGCACATGCCCAGGCCGACACTAGAAGGAGAGCGCTGGCATGCGCGCGCGTCTAGGCAAGATGGCGATCGGCGTCCTGGAGGAAGGATCGCTGCGAGGCGCGGGAGAGCCCGGTGGAACCGCGGGTAAGTGGGAAGCACGCCGATGGCGGCGTGACTCCCAGGTCGTTACAGAGAGCACGCTGTTTCCAGGACTTCAGATTGTGGAGGTCGTGAGTACTTATTCATAATGAATACATGATGAACTGTTCTAATACTACGATTGCGGTCTAGCTCTAAGGGTTATTATTGTCACGATAGACCAGAACTTTTAATACCTTAATACCCGTATCCTTTGATTGAGCAAAGCGAAGAGGTAAAATAAATTGTGATTTATTTACATAATGAACACACACACATTAGTTTACAATTACACTCAAACTACACTCACTGGAATGGTTTAAAACGAAATATCTTGTTCCCAAATTGAAATGTTGCAAAACAAAGTCTTTAGGAGCAATTTCCCAGGAGCAGGAGATGCTCGCGAAAAGAGCCTGAAACAGTCCTCGGACAGCAGCCAACTTGCCACTGCTGTTTACTCCGCCAGAGCTGCTTCTTTCGTTCTGTTCCCGTAGTACTGGATCTTGGAACCTTAGTTCTTACGAACTCTTGAAGCTTAGCTGAATCTTTGTTACGATGTTCCGAATCTCTTACAGCATTATGAATCTTAGGTGTATCTGTTACAGCATGATGACTCTCTTCCTGATGGGCTGCACGGGTTCTTATAGGGTTAACATTCCTATACATAACTAGTGCAGCCTATCTCTCCGTAGGAATATTTCCGTCCCCCTATCACGGAGTTGCCAATACTTTGCAAACCTGGCAGAGGGGGCTTCTCATTCTGCTCTGGGCACGTGCAAACTTTGCCCCTTTGCCGCTTAGCATATGACCCTGCCCCTCTTACCTGGTGCCGCTCACTCTCGGCATGGTGACATCTTGCCAGGATGACTTATTGAAGTTCTCTTCCCCTACCAAGCAAGCTAACGAATGGTTTAACACCTCCATATCCTGGATTGCATTTGAGGCTTAGAGGGCGGAGTAGCCACTCTGTCTCCCATGCAAATGGATTTTTACCCCTACTGAACATTACTGTAACAAACATATAACTCTCGCCACCTTATACCTGGTGAGAGATGTACTGAACCCCACACTGGGTTCTGGGGTTTGTGGGCATATTGACCGGGGTACCGTGAATGTGATTCATTCCCCTGCCCGGTCTTACTATTCTGGTCTGTGCTGAAGCAGGGAGATTTGGCGGTGAGCTACAAATTGCTTTCTAGGGAGGATTTTATCCAGTGGTCTGTGTTCCTCATGTCCTCAGGAATCTGGGCGGATTCCTGAGTACATGTTTCAGGGTAACCCGCAACACTGGCCCCCTTCTACCCAAACACACCCTGACAACATTTTACCATAAAATCACCCCTGAAACTCACGCCCTGCACATCTTCGCTGGTTGGCACCCCGGGAACAGTAAAAATACACATACACCTTTATTACAAATGCAGTTACATGCCATGATTGGGTTGAAGAGCTGACAATCACAATTCCCCCATATGGCTCAGGGGCACCCAGCCGGGCATAATACCTTTATTATTGGCCTGGGTACCCCTTCACCGTCACAATGATATTATCTGAGTTAGGGGTCAGTTGTCCCATGTTATACGGGTCCACTTGACATCCCATATATTCCAATTTTATCACATACCCATACCTCTGAGCTTGTTCTGACCTGTTGTTTATTAGTACTCACTATTTTATACCTGGACACACAAACAAAAGTGCTTTTATGAATGAAAACACTACTTGTGTATCAAAATAGTACAGTAAAGATTATACCACATGAGATATGTTTTTTTTGCTAAGCCTAGAGCACTGGTTTAGGAGTTTACTCCGTTTTTTCGATATCATGAATATGCAGTATTTTGATCAGTACATACACAGGCTGTATAAGTCAAGTGGTTTAGTAATACCAGAAGAATTATTGTGTTTTATATACTGTAGTCACAAATAAGTGTACCTAGTACTAACATTTTTTTTTAAAGCTGCAGACCAAGCAATATCGGACATGTGTTTTATTTATATATAGTTCTGTACTATAAGAAAATACTTTTTTTTTTAAACAACTCTGAATTATATTTTTAATGTATTATAATGTAACATGCATTTTTTATTTCTATAGCAACCATTTACAAAGTCACATCCCCTTCCTCTTCTGAAACAGTCTCTGGCTCACCTCTTTTTGAGCCCTGCCCTCTCTCAAGCAGCGCGCCAATTGTATCTAATGACTGCCTGGTCACATGATCTCCCCCACAGAACATTGCATCTTTGGTCCTATTCTGCTGCACTGGCAGCCATTTAGTGAACCCCCGAGCCGAATCTTCTTCGATTGATCACAGGAGAACGGATCGATCGGCAACATAGCTAATTAATTATCATTGTGTTGATTGTATTGATGCACATAATAAAGGGGAAAAAATAAAAAACAACAGCTTGGACTGCTGCTTTAAATGTGTGATTCTTCTGCTGACCCCAGACGCCAACACTTTTTCACAAAATGCAAGCAAATTTTTTCTAGTTCACATTCAGTTTTTCACTTGTCCCATAGATTATTTATATATATATATATATATATATATATATATATATATATATATATATATATATATATATATATATATATATATATATATATATATTATATATATATATATATATTCATTTACACTTATGTTTCTGTAAGTTAACACATATTGTTGCAGTATGTGTAATTGGCCTTTGTTGTCAATATTCAGTAGAAAAAAGGTATAATTGGAACTGGAGATTGTGATTGACATATTGCTTGTGCAGATTAGCAATATTAATGAGTCGTGCTCTGCTGTACAGCTTTCCCACAAGCTTTAATCTAGCCATGGAAATCAAGAGTTTTATTCTTTTTTTCAAGCCTTTGAACTCTGACGACTGAAACATTTCATGGCACAGAGTCAAGTAAAATATGTCAGTTGACTATTTCAAAGACGTACTGGAGTATTTTGGGGCCTTATTACCACTTATTTTGATTTCATAACTCATGTATTGTGTTCAGTGTTAACCAATAAAGGAAATAGAGGTACATTATTCAATGGAAAAAAAAAGGGTTTCAATTTAAAAAAACTACATTTGTGGTCACAAATGTATTTTTTCTGTGAGATGTTGGCATGCTTCCAAGCAGACGGCCTCCGCACAAACTTGCTTCAGTGTTTACCTTATAAGGGTGGAGGGCACACAATAACTACAGTCTAATACAAAGAAGGGAACTCAGTTGGCCTAGGACCAACCTCGCATACAGGTCTGACCCTCGCATACAGGTCTGGTCCAATGACGCCTTCATTAACCCATTCAGGGTTTGAACATAGAAGTCCTCCATAGGAGCAGTGCCACTCAGCAGGCAAACACATATTTATCACACATTGATCAATTTGATCAGATTCCCTACAACATTTTATTTACCGTGAAATACGAATTCACTATTATTTTGTTTGTGTCACATGCAGGTCTTATTGGATACTTAGGGCTACACCTATCTATTCTACTTAGCTGACACTTTGTTTGTAGACACAGTCGTATCACGAAAGAGATTAAGTGAAAAGTCACCAGAGCATTTGGTTACCGTAGATACATTAACCCTTTGAGTGCCCTATGACATTGGCAATGTCATATAAAGTGATACACTAGGGACCTTATGACGTTTTATTGATTTACAGGTCAGCCAAGATCGGGATCAGAACAGTAGAGGAGCGGGACCTCCTCTTCCATTGCTGATGTCAAGGGTAGATCACGGTCATGTGATCACATGACCCAAAAGCTGGAAGGTCTGCGGCACATTCCTTCTGGCACTCAAAGGGTTAAAAGTTAAGCCTTTAAAAAATAAAAAATATCCACTTATTCATTTTTTTCCATTTGCATGGAATGATCATGAAGCCAGGAAATATTATGCAACCTGGACAGAACACCTATTTTTAGTAAAAAGTCACTCAGTTTAGCTTACATTGGGAAATGCAGGAAACATCAGCAGTATACAGTATTGTAACTCAGCTGCATGCCGTAATGAAAACCATCTCAAAGCACAGAACTCAGTGATGACTTATTAAGTCCTTGTGTAACAGCGTACATTATATACATCAAGACTTTATGCATGTCTAAAATGTCTTAATGGGTTTTCTGCTGGATTTTAAATCTGATATATTATTAAAGCTGGGAGTCTCACTTAGTTTCAATAAAGTGAAAGTGCTGTGATTTTTCTTTATAACTTTTTTTTAATGGAGATCTATATAATATTTATGTTAATCATATTTTTGTGCATCTGGGGTCTAGTAAGAATGGAATGTTGAGTGCTCCAAGACACAGTCCCTACGTCACGGGGTCGGGCACTCCACGGGTCCCCTGTCATAATCGCTAAGTCATGGGGTCGGGCACTCCAGGGCTCCCCTGTAATAATCGCTACGTCATGGGGTCTGGCACTCCACGGGTCCCCTGTCATAATCGCTACGTCATGGGGTCGGGCACTCCACGGGTCCCCTGTCATAATCGCTAAGTCATGGGGTCGGGCACTCCAGGGCTCCCCTGTCATAATCGCTACGTCATGGGGTCTGGCACTCCACGGGTCCCCTGTCATAATCGCTACGTCATGGGGTCGGGCACTCCACGGGTCCCCCGTCATAATCGCTAAGTCATGGGGTCTGGCACTCCACGGGTCCCCTGTCATAATCGCTACGTCATGGGGTCTGGCACTCCACGGGTCCCCTGTCATAATCGCTACGTCATGGGGTCTGGCACTCCACGGGTCCCCTGTCATAATCGCTACGTCATGGGGTCTGGCACTCCACGGGTCCCCTGTCATAATCGCTACGTCATGGGGTCGGGCAGTCCACGGGTCCCCTGTCATAATCGCTACGTCATGGGGTCGGGCACTCCAGGGCTCCCCTGTCGTTGTGGCTATGTCATGAAGTCTGGCACTCCAGGGGTCCCCGTCGTAGTCACTACGTCATGGGGTCTGGCACTCCACGGGTCCCCTGTCGTAATCGCTACGTCACGGGGTCTGGCAATCCACGGGTCCCCCGTCGTAATCGCTGTCATGGGGTCTGGCACTCCACGGGTCCCCTGTCGTAATCGCTACGTCATGGGGTCTGGCACTCCATGGGTCCCCTGTCGTAATCGCTACGTCATGGGGTCTGGCACTCCACGGGTCCCCTGTCGTAATCGCTACGTCATGGGGTCTGGCACTCCACGGGTCCCCTGTCGTAATCGCTGTCATGGGGTCTGGCAATCCACGGGTCCCCTGTCGTAATCGCTGTCATGGGGTCTGGCACTGCAGGGGTCCCGTCGTTATCACTTTGTCACGGGGTCTGGCACTGCAGGGGTCCCGTCGTTATCACTGTGTCACGGGGTCTGGCACTGCAGGGGTCCCGTCGTTATCACTGTGTCACGGGGTCTGGCACTGCAGGGGTCCCCTGTCATAGTGGCTATGTCATGCCCAAGGAAAGCATTTTTCCCTTCAGCTTAGATTGCGTCCTGCATCCCAATGGAGTGCAGGATGCAATCTGAAGTGAAGGGAAATGGAAGAGGACTCGTCTTCAATTTCCGGGTAATGGACCGCAGCGGTCACGTGACCTGCTTTGCTGGAGGGGCCGTGGCACACAAAGGGTCAAGGGTCAGGAGGTGAGAAAAGGAAAGCAGTGTTTCTTAATAGAGGAAAGACTGACTCATTATCAGCCTGTTTGACACATTCATGGATGATTTACTTCATACCACGGGGGGGATTCATTAAAATCATTAAATTCATTAAAATCCTACCGCATCAAAGTCAATATCAACGGGAGTTTTTGTGCTGAACGGCACTATCACACTTTACCGAATGAGCAGTCGGCAGTTTTACCTGTGGAGATGTGTTTACTTGTTTGTGAAAGTGTATCTTGCACAATGTAAGCAAATGGTCTGGTTTTACCAAACATTCATATTTACACCACAGTAAGGTAAACGGCAGGTAAAAAGAAAGGTTTTTTTTATCCACACTAAAAAAAAACTGCAGTAAAATCAGAATAAAATCAACATGTTCTTAAAGCAGCAGAGCATGCTGACATTATTCTTTTTCAAATAGATTTGAAGCAAGGGGTCTCCGGGGCTGAACCACATTCATTTCAGGTCCGGGGACCCCCTGATTTCCGAGATATTTACCTCCGTAGGGAGTGTGGGTAGTAGCTCCAGATGGACTAGGTGGGGATGTGGAAATAGCGGCTTTAGATGTCACACAGGCCAATAGGAAGTCGTGACATCATCCCTTGCGGCTTGATGGTGGTTCGTGTGACCGGGACATTTAAACCAGCAGTGAGATACCGGCACCCCATATCTCAGGAAGCAGGGGGTCCCTGGAGCTGAAATGAATGTGGTTAAGCTCCAGAGACCCCTTGCTTCAAACCTGGGGGGGACCATATTTGTTTTAGGAGCACACACTGCTTTAAGCAAACTGACAAAAATACCAAGTACATTCTGTTGTAGGAATGTGTGTGCAGTATGTGGTTATCAGCTCTCTACAGCTCCTTGTTTATATTATCAGTCATTATCCTGACTGGTGCTAACCTTTACATTGCACTTATGCCATTAAAGGAACAGTACATGAGCTGCTGTTGGCTCTAAACATCATAAGAGTTTTGTTCATGCCTAGAGCAGATCACAGACATGGCTCACAGAATGAAAGAGGACGAATTCCTCTTCTGTTTTGACTGGTGGCGAGAGTGGCTTAAAAACAGGGGAGCGCAAACTTTTCCTGCTGCGCCCTCGTCGGCCTACTCCGGAGCTCGCGCCCCCCTCCTACCTGGCAGCTGACGTCAGGTCCCATGACCCGCGACGTCATTTGACGCCTGTGACATCACGTCACATGACCCCGTGGCTGCCATGGAGACGCGTCACAGCGCCTGAATCCCGGTAAGTTTTATTGTTGCAGAGGCCTCATGCGATCCCCCGGCATTTAATTTAAATGCCTGGTGGAAAAGCGCGGAACCTCTGCAACCGCCTGCGCCCCCCCCCCCCAAACAAATCTCCCGCTCCCCCTGGTGGGAACGCCCCCTAATTTGCACACCTATGGCTTAAAATAAAGTCAGGGTAGAGCCATATATGATGAAGATTTCTGAAATTAGCTTTAGATACAGAACATATCTAAAATTCATGTATGTAAATAAAATAAAAAGTAGTCGTGCTTTGGTTCTGTTGTCATGTGGCAATCGTAACGGGATCAGGTCATGTGACCAATGGATTAGCGGCCAAATTACTCTGAAACAAGAGTGTCTGTGCCGCGCTGCAAAATAACCGTGTCATTTTTCACAGCTATTTTAACAAAGAAATAAAGTAACAGAAAACTCAAAAGAAACATAATTCTAAAAATATCCACATTGCAGCGCCCACAAGAAACAAGTAGGAATTCCAGTAAAAAATTCATAAAAGTGTTAACCCCTTTTGCTCCAGAGGAACCTGCAGCCCATTGCAGGGCTCCTCTGGCAGGGTAAGGGTTAATATGTTAAATTGCCTAAAAATGATCATGTTACGGGTGAAGTTCCACTGGCCAACAATACACTGCAGTACTGAAGCAACTGATTTAACGGACTTGGTGCCAAGTAATTTAAAGCAGTTTTAGATTTTCTGATCTAATATATTTTCGACAACTTTCCAGAATTAAACAACAAGCAAAACTTTTACAAAATTCCTTTTTAGGGAACGCCGGGGCCTTTATGCTGCTTTCAGAACATCCTTACTTAACAAGTCGGGGGTTGCGATCAGCACCAACAGATATCACATGTGTAGCCCTCCCTGCCCAGTTCTAGGGGGTTTACATCGTTGTGCAGTAAATGGCTACTCAGTATAGTTTACCTCAGATCAGGGTGCTGGATTCCGTCAGCTGCATGGTGAGGTAGCAAGGGTAGAAATAATGGGCGCCAGTGACTTTTGTAGTTCATCTCAGTCTTTATTCACGTCCTCAGGCATCGGGACACATAACAAACGTATAACGTTGTACTGTTTTTATATGCTCATGGTTACTCATGAACACGGTGCTTCCCTGGATGCCCACTCTTAACACACACAGAGAGGTGTAGTTACTTGGTTGTACATCAGGTATTGGACTGGGCCCCTCTTTGGAGTAACATACGTTGTACCGCATCTTCTATGGTCCATTACTGGGAACCTAGCCGGGTCTGAGAAGGTACCGATTATATTCTGTTCCTAAATCGGGAGCTGCCACTTCCCTACTGATGGAGGAGAATACTCTTATCAATCCACCTGTTGAGCTGATCCGCTGACACCTGGGGACCCGCTCCGTGTAGCCTGATGTTTCTCCCTATGTGATACATATGTGTCTCCATTGACCATTTACTTCGGATCTTCACTATTAGGGCACTGTCCTTATCTATAACAAAATAAATAAGGGGGGCCAGTTCTTTTCAATTAGTGTAGCCCTCTTTCCTATGCTCTAGAGTGACTAAGGGTACTGCACACACCTGTGAGCTCCAGGAGATCTGAGCCTCCGCTAACTGGGAGCCTGGGGTAATAGTTATCTTATCGGCAGCGCCTCCACTTACTCAGGATCCCCATTGCGTAAGATTCCCCTGGGCAAGAACAATAGTAACACACATATGATTGGAACTGTTTACTGAAACATACTGATAAACCCTTATTGCATAATCATGGCAAGAACACATATAACACATCAATTAACTTATACTATAACACTAGTGGCTCGGCCACTCTCATAAGGAGAAATGTCACTGTCCCGTCACCGCGTGCCCCCACACCGTGTCCATGTACTGTAATATGTATATATGCTCAGTCCTTTGGCCACTCCACTTAGTGTCCCCAAAGAGTGTTCCCTAAGGCGGGATCAGCGCCTGTTGACCGGTGTTGGTGCACTTTAGTAAATACCTTCCGGTCACTGCGGTGACCGGTAACAACTTCAAAAAGGATCTGTCGATCCAGCGCGGTCTCTCCGACTTCCCAATTGTCACAGGAGACTCCTGTGGCGGGTAGGATCTCGTGGCCGGAACAGCAGGAGCGTAGTAGGGGTCACAATCAGAGGGTTCGAGGCAGGCGGCAGACAGCGCAGTCGGGTGACAAGCAGGGGTCCGAGGCAGGCGGCAGACAGCGCAGTCTTTTAACAAGCAGAGGTCGGCAACGAGGAGACTGGAACAGTACAGGGGAGCAGGAACAGGTCCGGGAGCAGGGACTGATAACGGGGAGCAGGGACTGAGAACGGGGAGCAGAGACTGAGACCGGGGAGCAGGGACTGAGACCAGGGAACAAACAGGGACAAGCCAGATCACCAGCAAGGGCCTTTACTAAGAACAGAATCAAAATACAGGAACAGATCAGGATCAAAGACAGAGGCATGGGAATTGGAGTCTGATTCAAAACAAAGGCAATTGAACCAACCAGGAAGCAGTAGCTATAAAGGACAGAGAAAGGAGCAACAAGAAGACAGACAGACAGAGGAACCCTAGAGCACACAGAAGGCAGCAGCACACCCGGTGGACAAAGAAGAACTACAGTATGGCTAGGAAGGAGGTCTAGGCGACCCTGACACCGATGCTCAGCAGCCTGGTCCCAGACGACTAGCAGCAACCTCAGCTCTGCACACTTTGTCCCTATCTGCTGTACAGTAAGGGCTGATGTCGCTATCGCTACAGGGCGTCCCTGCAGCAAGACAATCTACTGTGACTCAGGGAATATCCTGGGGCCTATGGGGAAGATCTAACCTATGCAGGTGGGTCACGGACCCCCTGCACCCACACTACCTCTTCCCTTGCTCCTCCGGGGCCCTCTGACTAGCGTGGCCTCTCCCCCACGCTTCCCTTTCCTGCCTCCCGCAAATCCGGCCCTCCCATTCGCTCCCTGGCGTCAGGTGACTTCGCTAAGGCTCCTGGGAGTTGTAGTTACTGGCTGAGCCTCTATCTTATTGGCCAACCGTTCGCGCGCTAGCACTGCGCATGCGCGACCTCTCTCTGTTCTGACAGTGCCACTCTATTGCGCAACAACATGGCGGCGCCCTATGCTGTCGGGCCACCGCGGAACCTTCCAACACTCCCTCTGGAGACGCGCTGCAGCAAAGGGAAAGCAAACTAACACATCCCTACATTTGTTTATGGACATTATCCCTAGCTACACTCCACGATTTTCCTCTCCTCCTTTCATCCAGGAACCTAATCTTCCTATCCTAAATAATCCCTTGTGACGTCAGTATCCCAATGGCAACACATAAAGTAATTTCCTGAGTAACGCCATAACACGCGATAAAAAAGTAAAAGAAAAAGATTTGAGGGAAGAAAAAAAAAAGTAATTTTGGATCAAGTAAGTTGTACTGCATCTTTAAAATTAAACAGGAGTAACGCTACCATGTTAAAATGTTTTTCTCCTTGGAATAAAATCTAAGTGCCACATAGAAGGCATAAGATTGATGCCCACAATATTATGTCTGTTGCTGTGAAACAGCCCATTACGGCTGCACAAAGCACAGATAACCTTGACAGTCACTCTACTGAAGCAAGTCTCCTGTGATGCTCCTCTACAAAAGTTTCTCAAATGCAATGCTTGCTAATGTTACGAAGAAGATTTCCTGCAGACATACCGAATTACTTCCTGGACTTGGGAATTTGCTAAATCATATGGTTAATCGCTGTTACTCTATATACACGATACGGTTCCAAAATAAAAAACTATTGAAACAGAAGGGTATAAATATTATAAGCTAAAACTTTTGCACAATGGAAACTAGACTTTCTGAGATTTCAGGAGAACAAAAAAATTAAAGAAAAATGAAATACGAATAAAAAGCATACTTGCTCTATACTGTATTAGTAATAATACTTCAATAGCAGGACATATACTGGCAACTTTTAACCAGTTGAGTTAAAAGGCCTTCAGCGACACCTTTAGTGAGTGTTTTTCAACCAGGGTTCCTAGGAACCTTTTGGTTCCTTGGGCATCCCTAAAGGGTTCCCTGCAATGTTCAGGTAATTTATTTGAACATTTTACCAAATACAGAAGAATTTACAATGCAGTTGATCTCAGAAACGCTATTAGAGAGGGTTGGGGTTCCTTACAATGCAGTTGATCTCAGATGTGCTATTAGAGAGGGTTGGGGTTCCTTACAATGCATCTGATCTCAGACACACTATTAGAGAGTGTTGGGGTTCCTTACAATGCGTCTGATCTCAGACGCGCTATTAGAGAGGGTTTGGGGTCCCTTACAATGCATCTGATCTCAGACGCGCTATTAGAGAGGGTGGGGTTCCTTACAATGCATCTCATCTCAGACGCACTATTAGTTAAGGTTGGTGTTCCTCAGAATTTCACATAGGGGTCTTTAACCAAAAAAAGGTTGAAAAGCACTGCTTTAGATCTTCAACTCTGCTAGACATGGAATTAGCTGCTCTACAAAAATGTTTTTTTTTTTTTTTATGGATGCTCACTGTTCATCAACAATCTTTTCCAGAAGAGCAGGCTACCTTGGCAAACACAAAGTGAATCGCAGGTAGATAAGATGAAGAAAAGACTGTTCTACTGTAACTAACAAATCTTGATACTGTATAGGTGCTAAACAGCATGGATTAGGGAATTTTAGAGTTTCTTCATAAAACATTATCTGTGTAATCTATGTACCTGTACTAGGTTTTTTTCTAGTTTATTGCTAGAATTATAGTAATAATCTATCATCTATTATAGTAAATAGTGAATAAGTAGCACATTTATCATTTGCTGTACATAGACAACCTTTATCCAGTTCACACTATGATGTAGATAGCCTGTTTATGCCGTGAACTAACACAGGATATGCAATTGTTCAATGAACCCTTGCTACTGTTATTAAGTAAATATTTAACAATTCAACGGGTCTGGAAATCCATGAATAATATCTATATCCCTGCCATTAGCTTTCACCTTTATTTATCCAGGGAACTCCCAACAGTTAAACATTAACAAAACTCTCCTCTCCTGTGGAGCCTGTTGATCTGTAATAATATTGGCCTACAGATTTATGCTTCAGTTGACTTCAATCCAGTGAAGCATTACAAAACCAGGTGACTTTCTCTGGGGTTTAACAAAACAATTACCAGTTTATTATATAAAGGAAGCACACATTATAGCAGCAATTCAACAAAACGAGTAATTGTAAACACGTACTCACGTACAAACACAGACCCTACAGGAACTTGTAAATACAGTTATTTAAGTGCCAATGACTTTTAATGGACTTGTTCATTGGTTATATCCACTGGCACTTACTGAAAACATATTGTCCAACCAGACATGTGTAGAAGGGACCTTTTGTGATCTCAAAAGCTAATATAGATGATAAATAAAAATATATTTTTGTTCCATCCAAGAAATTAAATGCACAGTGTATATCAACATGCAACCTGTTATAACGTGGTCCTTGGGGGCCACCCGATCCAACCACGTTATAACCAAGGCAGCGCTAATTTTTAAAAAAAATGGCTGCCACGTGCCCGATTGGAGGGCGGAGGGAGGAGGCAGAAGTGAGGCGCCGGCAGCCCCAGCACTTCCCCCAGCAGCCCAATCCCCACCACGATCACCCCAGCAGCCCCAGCACTTCCCCCAGCAGCCCAATCCCCACCACGATCACCCCAGCAGCCCCAGCACTTCCCCCAGCAGCCTGATCCCCACCACAATCCCCCCTGCAGCCCCAGCACCCCCCCAGCACCCCAATCCCCCCAGCGATTCCCCCCAGCAGCCCAGGCACTTTCCCCAGCAGCCCGACCCGCCATGATCCCCCCACCAGCCCCAGCACGTCCCCCAGCAGCCCGATTCCCACCACGATCCCCCCAGCATTTCCCCCAGCAGCCCAATCCCAACCACGATCCCCCCAGCACTTCCCCCAGCAGCCCAATCCCCACCACGATCCCCCCAGCAGCCCCAGCACTTCCCTCAGCAGCCCCAACACTTCCCCCAGCAGCCCAATCCCCACCACGATCCCCCCCGCAGCCCCACCACGATCCTCCAGCAGCTCTACCATGATTCCCCAGCACTTCCCCTAGCACGATCCCCCAGCACTTCCCCCCAGCAGCCCCACCACGATCCCCAGGCATATTTAGCAGTCTGTTGCTCGACTGCTAAAACTCTGACTCAGGCCCTCATTCTCTCCCGTCTTGATTACTGTAACCTCCTGCTGTCCGGCCTTCCTGCCTCTCACCTGTCTCCCCTACAATCTATCCTAAACGCTGCTGCCAGAATCACTCTACTCTTTCCTAGATCTGTCTCAGCATCTCCCCTCATGAAATCCCTCTCCTGGCTTCCGATCAAATCCCGCATCTCACACTCCATTCTTCTCCTCACTTTTAAAGCTTTACACTCTTCTGCCCCTCCTTACATCTCAGCCCTAATTTCTCGCTATGCACCATCCAGACTCTTGCGTTCTTGTCAAGGAAGTCTTCTTTCTACCCCCTTTGTATCTAAAGCCCTCTCCCGCCTTAAACCTTTTTCACTGACTGCCCCACACCTCTGGAATGCCCTTCCCCTCAGTACCCGACTAGCACCCTCTCTATCCACCTTTAAGACCCACCTTAAGACACACTTGCTTAAAGAAGCATATGAATAGCACTGTGGATATTCTGAACACGATACATAAAGCTTGGCCCCCTGCAGACGCACTTACCAGAACTCCCTCCTACTGTCTCTGTACGTTCTCCCTACCTAACAATTAGACTGTAAGCTCCTCAGGGCAGGGACTCCTCTTCCTTAATGTTACTTTTATGTCTGAAGCACTTATTCCCATGACCTGTTATTTATATTATCTGTTAATTATTTGATTACCACATGTATTACTACTGTGAAGCGCTATGTACATTAATGGCACTATATAAATAAAGACATACAATACAATACAATATTGGGTAGAGGAAGAAGGCAGGAGTGAGGCGTCAGCAGCCCCACCACGATCCCCAGCACCACCAGAGGTGGGGGGTGGGGGGGTGGGGGGGTGTATGTGTGTATGTGTAAAATTTGGCAAAAAATAAAATATATATATATATTCGGGGTCCACGCTCACACCGCGTAATAAGCGGATGCGCGTTATAGCGGATCGTGCTATAACAGGGTTGAGCTGTATTTAGAATATGGACAATCAATGAATTATCACAGAGGTTCTCTTTTTGTCAACTTACTTATCATAGGGTACATACAGTAGAACTGAACACATGACCTGACCTCTTCCAATCAGGTACTAGACTAAGTCTCGCAACTGTGCTTAGTGTACCCCTTGATAACCAGATGTAAGGGACATGAAACACTGTAAAAAAAATACAGCATACAGTACTTACAGCCTCCCAACAAGAAATGTAATATTGAATTACAGTAACAGCCGTGTAGATGGTAATTGTGGAAGGGTCAAAAAAATATACAGTATCATATTTAAAGGTAATTGATAGAGGATAACCATGAAATAGAATATGTTTAAACTTGGTATGAAACACAGCGAGAGGAAGGGACTGTCCTCCCTGCGTTACCTAAATGAAGCCCCTGCGTGAAACACAGAGGTTGTCAGGAGGTTCCATGAAAAACATTTGGTTAATGGCCGTTGCGCAAAACCAGCTATTTCCTCTTCTGTAGAATTTCTGCTGGATTTTTGAATTTTCCCAGAATTCGATCCCTCGTCTGTAATTTGCAGATTTTCACAACAGACAGAATATGGAGGGCACATTTTGGTTATCCAAGTTCTTAAATAGGTTTTCAATTAAATATTTTTGATTAAATTCTGTGGATTTTTTTTATCTTCAGCTCATGAAAGATCTTTCAGTATGTGCTGCTTTATATATCATTCTGATTTTCTTCCCCCGCAGCTTATGACAATACTCTCAGCATGTGCAATTTTACATTTAATTGAGAGGATTTCTTTCCCCGCAGATCATGAAAAATCACTCAATTTGTACATTAAATATGATCATGCCAGAAACCCTCAATTTAAATCTCAATAAAAACCTATTAAATTAAAATCTATAAAATGGATTTTGATTTTCTGCAACAGGAAAAAAACAGGGAAAAAAAACGACATTGCACTATAAATCGGGATGGAATATTTTTTGAACTGAATCTACTTTAGTGGCACCTAGTCAATTTTGATGGAACAAAACTCCTTCATGGAGACGAAAATGTGAAACGGAAATGACGTCACGCTTCTAGCGGCCGCCGCTCCCCCCACACACCCGCTGACATATGCCGCGTATGTGCAGTAGTGATGGCGCCGCTGACAGACGCCACGCTTGCGCAGAAGCGTCTGGCATTGCTCAGTTCTCCGGCGCGCATGCGCAGAGGCTTCTGGAGCTCGGCAGTGCGTCGCGCATGGGCAGCAGAGGAGAAGAGGACACGGAGCGCAGATCACCCACCCAAACCCCGTGTCACACACACACATCCTGTCACACACACACTGTCACTTACAGACAAACAGACATACACTTTCACACACACACACACACACACACACACACACACACACACACACACACACACACACACACACACACACACACGTTGCTGACAACACACAAAGAAGTTTCCGTTACTATGCGCGTGCACACAGCTTTTTTTAATGCACATTTCTAGTAGTTGTGGATATGGTTTCAAGAACACGTGTTTTTGTGTTGCTGTTGCTTATTTCTATTAATCATTCAGAAATATTTATTTAATGTTGGCTTGTAACATTTTAAATGATTTATTTTATTTATTTATGATCGTTTATTTACAAAGCAATAGCAATTGAAGCGCTTTGCACATGGTATACTGTACGGTAGGGGTTTCATAGAGTCACTCTTCAAAGATTCTTTAGGTCTTAAATTACTAAAAAAAAAAATCTCTGGGTTATCGTACTGTATGAAAAGCTTTTTGAGGCTCTACTACAACAGATCACTAATAAACTGTATTTCCTACTCAGCACTTTCTGACATATTTAAACTTCACAATAACTTTATAAAGAGCATTATTCTAAAATCAATACATGGAATAACGAGGGGGGCGGGGCGGTTAAAGTATTTTATATTAATTGCCGTGGCCTTTAGGTTATTTACATGATTTATCTTCAGGATTACTTTGGTTTTACCACACACTCTTGACTCAGCTGGTAAGAACGCTGCTATTCTCCTATATCCTGGTAAAGAATCCGAGCAGCAGCCAGATGTGTTTTGATAAGGTCACAGAAATGTTACCAGTGTTTGCCAAACACAACTGACCTGCTTCACAGTTCAGATGTCAAATCAGTTCTGGATGTAGTGCTGAAGTGGAACTTTTATCAGCTTAGTGTCTACATGTAACGGTCAAGTGGGCCTTTCATCAACCTTAATGGGAGCCATTTAAAACGGTCTTGTACGCATAATAAATTAAAAAAAGGTCGTCTATTCTGCTCTGTATACAAAACACTGTACTTTGTGCATTTAACTGCATGCAATATAGACTTGGTTATAAAAATAATAGATGACAGGTTTTCTTTGACTTTTTTTGTTAACACTCCACTATTGCTGAATAGTGGATAGCTGTTGAAGCTTTCCACTATTGACAACATAATTAAGTATGATATATATATACAATCCACACACACCTTTTGTAAAGCACTGTATATACTGTGCACTCTCCATTCATTTAAATTCACACAGATACACACACATACTCTTACATCACTTGTTTTCAGGAACCTTTTGACACCTCTACCATAAATCAAATCCACACCGGGGGAAGGACTAGCACAGATAACATTCCAAGAGACACTGTTTTTAAGTATACTTTTTGCTTGCTTCATTCATTGTAACATCGCCGGAAGAAGAGATCAGTGTATCTCGAAAGCTCGCACAAATAAAAGCATTTCGTTAGCCACAGAACGGTATCATCTATTTATTTTTTGATTATTGAAGCTCGGCTAACACGGTACTGATACCTCTACATATATATATATATATATATATATATATATATCTATATATATATATATATATATATAAGAGAGAGAGAGCGAGAGAGAGCGAGAGAGAGAGAGATACACTTACAAACACACACATACATATATATATATATATATATATATATATATATATTACAATAAATCAAAGTATATAAGGATTGCCTTCGTTAGCAGAGCTGTATTTTTACATTCAGTAAAATATTATCTTTATCATTTGTAATTAAAAATAGGAGGCAATAGAAATAAATGTCCACTTCCCTCTTACAGTGCCCATAAGTCATTGTTTAAGCATATGTAGTTTAGGAAACACATGGTGGGTTTGCAGTGACACTATTACTGGCTAAGAGATGTTTGTCACGGGAACCGGGATCATTCATTTAGCAAAACAAGTTAATGAAATAAATTATAATTTATTCAGCATAAATTCGCTTACACACAATGATGCACAAAATACAGACAAAAAAAGACACACTTACTGGGGGTCTGGGGTCGAAAACTAGACTTTCCTAGGTGCAGGGAACTCTAAATAAGAGTTTTACCCTGACTGGGACTTAGCCCGTAATCTCCTGGTACCCAAATCGGCGTGAAGTTTCACACGCCTCCTATCCCTTCTCTTTTGAGAACTTGGACTTTCTTGACCGCGAGTTAGTACCAATCTCCTGGAACTAAAATCGGCATGAAATCCCAGCCGCGTCCGCTACGTTCAAAATTGAGAACTTGGCCACCCTGCTACATTAAAACACTATCTGCAAGAGCTCCAACGGTGTTCTACCACTCTGTGACGGGGAGGAAAGGGTTAATACCTGATTTGCCATGCATTACTATTGTTGCCCTGTCCCTGCCATTTTTATTCCCCATGTGCAGGCCATTCCCTGTCTGAGAGGGTAAAAGACAAGATGCATTGCTTGCCATACCCTCTAACAAACACATGATAGCAGACCTTAAATGTAAGGCAGGATGTATTTTTTTGTAAGACCACGCAGGAATTACTTGGACCTCCAGCTGTGATATGGGTGAATGAGCTTCGGTATTTTTATGACCAAGCCTCAAAGGGTTGTAATTATTTTTATGATGGAGCCTCAAAAGGCTCCCACAGATTTAGAGTCCCCCTGTCTAAAAGAGTGTCAATTATGACAAGACCCAGAGGCCCATAATGTATACAATACTGGCATACTGATGCACAGCAGATGTCAGGCTAGTGACACCTTCGAGTCAGTGACCAGACACAGCGGCCCCAAGAAATGGGTGTAGCCCAGGTATGCTAAGTGGCATGGGCGTCAACCTGACCCATGCGCCCTGCCCACCGGACAGCCCTTTTGACCGGTCTTATGAACTGTGGGTCATTTGGCTATTCGTGGTTTTTTGTTCCCACGAGGGGATTGGATCCACATGTTAAAGATAGCTTTGGGCAGTCTATAAATGTGGCTTCCCAATTATTCCCAGTGTGATTCTTGAATTTTAATCCATGATGTAAAGATGCAAGACTTTGTTCCAGTACAGCAGCAACCAGTCCAGGAGTGAAGGGGTTAACAACCACATAACCACAGGACTTTTAAAACCAAGGCTGCATTTCTTGCACTGGCAAGCAAAGGACAATTTCTTTCGTTCCAAGGACAATTTCTTTCATTTCCTTATCCCAGTGAGTGTTGTTTTAAGTGTATTCTGCAGATGTCGTGTGTTTGTCTATTAAGGAAATAAATCACAATTTATTTTCCAACTTGTTCTGTTCAATCAAGTACCCAGAAATATAAATGTGTTGATAAACGTTGATGTCATCGTGACACACCCACACACAGACCCGTTAAGTACCCTTCTCTTCTGAGAACTTGGACTTTCTTGACCGCGAGTTAGTACAGTACCAATCTCCTGGAACTAAAATCGGCATGAAATCCCAGCCGCGTCCGCTACGTTCGATATTGAGAACTTGGCCACCCTGCTACATTAAAACACTATCTGCAAGAGCTCCAACGGTGTTCTACCACCCACACACGGACCCGTTAAGTACATGGTCAGGTGGTATTGGGGAGAGACATTGACATACACCTGCGCAGCATATTGTATGAAGTATATTGTGCATGTTGATGAATGATCCTCCCGTGTGGGGATCTGTATATAAAATGTGTTTATTAGGAGCTGTGCTAGAAATACACCTGTGTTATTTACGTCCCTGTATGCGTTTCCATTGTCTAACCCAGGGGTGCGCAAACATTTGGAGTTGCGTCCCCTGTCTGCTCCCCCCAGTGCTTGCTCCCCTTTACCTTTTTTGCCGGCGTCAAATTACGCCACGGGTTCGTTTGATGCTGCGTTGCCATGGCGACACGTCACACCAAGCCTCTGAATCACGGTAATTTAAATGCCTTGGGGTAGAGTGCGGGGCTTCTGCAACCGCCGCGGCCCTCCGGAGAAATGTTGCGCTCCCATTTTGCACATCCCTGGTCTAACCTATGGCCACGTGCTCAGTAAATGTAATAGCACTGGTTATTAGAGGGGAGTAGCACTTGGGCCCCCACCTTAGCAGATAGACGTCAGTCTAAGGAGAAACACGAAGTGTTACAACATGGAACATTTACAAATAATTAGCCATTAATGGTCTCTATTCTAATCAAATATTTCTAATATTTTTGAAACATTTTTTCCTCACTACATTATCTACCTGCACTAAACTGTGACGGTGATGGGGTAACCAGGTCATCAATAAAGGTATTATGCCAGCTGGTTACCGCTGAACCATATTTGTGGGTTTAGAGTGTCAGCTCTTGGACCCATGTACATGAAACCCATGGACCCATGTACATGAAATGTATGTGATTGTGCAACAATAAGGAATTTATGTGTGTTTTATCTTTCCAGGAGTGCTAACCAGTGGAGTTTCACAGACTATGAGTTTCAAGGGGGGGTTTGCAGAGAAAATGTGGTCACATTGTCTCTAGCTAGACGGGGCCCTGAGTTGCTGGCAACCCCAAAAATGCATCCAGGAATCAAGCCAGACTCCTGGGGACATATAGGCTCAGACCCAGAGGGTCAAAATCCTCCCTTGAAAACAGTTACTCCAAGTTCCCTGCTTCAGAACAGACCAGAAAGGTAACAGGGGCATAGGGATGTGGTGTCCCTGACACAGCCAGGAGGTCCCTAGGTTAAGGGGGATACTCATTTAATGTCCAGGTCACCCAGAAGCTGTATAAGGCGTGACTCCCCACTAAGTTCCCTGCTTCAGTACAACCCAGAAAGAAAAAAGGGGCATAGGGATGTGAGGTGTCCCTGAAACAGTCAAGGGGTCCCTAGTATAAGGAGGGATGCACAGATCACCCTGAACCCAGTTTAGGGGTTTAGGGGGTGCTCCAGTTATATATAAGACTTTTGTTAAGGTTTTGTTAGAGTCTAAAAGTCAGGTTTTGCAGAGTGTGAGGCATATGGCTCATGGGACTAAGAAGTACAAATTCTCATTATATCCCTCATCACGAAAAAGAATTAGACATTTTAGCAGCATAAAAGTGTAAGGTTTATACTTTATTAAAGTAAGGTTCAGAGGATGTTATACTGTATGTATAAAAATCCATGCATAGCAGACCAAATGTCTACCCGCCTTCTAGCTTCAAAGGAAATCCAGGATATGGAGGTGTCAAGACCATTTGGTAGCAAGGAGGGGCAGGGGAAACGGACCCAAACAGTCATATGGGTTCCAACAGACTTTGGAGCCTGCTCTGCAGATAGCCATGACCCGTTCTCTGACATCAGCCAGATGAGCCCCGGTCTGATTAGCTACTGAGAAATTTCTCAGGCTTTTTGATGGGGCTGTAGGCTTTTTGTGAATGAACCGGAAAGGTTTTAAAAACCCTTACGCAGCTCAGATTTTCAGTTTTTCTAAGGGACTTCTAAGTTTCTAAGTTAGTTTTAAGTTTTCCAGCTTTCTAAGGCTCTCTAAAGTTTTCTAAGACTTTAAGCAGTAAGTGAACTTAAGCCGTTTGGAGAGTGAGCGGGAGCTGGGACGTTTGGAATGGCATGGTGATTTCTGTTCTAAGGCTGCGTCCAGGGTTGCAGCAGCCGTACGGAGGCGCGCTGAGGCTGAGGGAAAGCGGGTGCTTTCCCTAGCCTTGGTTAGCGCCGTCCGTGGGCGTGTCGGGGGGCGGGCCAGTGACGTCACGGAGCTGGTTCGCCCTCATTGGGCGAACCACTCACGTGACCGGCCCTGCGCTCCTTTGAGCGCTTGAATCTAAAATTCTCATAAGACCCATGCTTCCGCACGCTTGCGGAAGCGTGCGCAAGCCCCTGCTAAAGCCACTCTCATTGCGGCTGCAGGGGCTCACTGGTAAGCACCAGCGCGCCTCAGCACGGGTCAGCACCTAAGCGCTGACCATGCCCGAGGCCTAAGACTTCTTAGGGCAAGCTTTGGCGATAAGCCCCTACACCTAGGAAAGTATAGTTTGTTTTCAACCCCCAATGCCCTTTTTGCTGTAAAATGTGTAACATTGTGTGTTTGCCTTTGCCTGTGAATAAATTTACAATTTATTTCATTAACTCAGTTTGCTCAGTGATATGATCCCGGTATAAAGGTGTAATTGCCTAGTCTCCCGTGTCATAAACAAAGTAGAAAAATGATGTACACTAAAATTCAATATTTAAAGGTAAAATACTTTCCACACTATTATACTATATTACCTTTCTTTTTCATATAGTACAGCAAATAAAAATATCACTTGTCCTCTGTAACAGGGGACTTATCCCTGATCACAAATGTGCCTCTAATCCAGCAGTGTGGTGGTTAACTGCTGATAGGCAATTAATTAACACCACCTGCCTGATTAGATGGCTTAGAAAAGCCTGTCTTTTGAGACCGGAAGTGAGACTCCTTAGCTCACACCTGAGCTGAACTTTGGAAACAGAGCAGAGATTCCTTAGTCCACAACGGGGCTGAACCAAGGAAGGGCAGATGTCTTGAGCGACAAGCTGACCACAAGACAAAGGGGACAAGATTCTAAACTTGGAGCCTGACATTTTCTGTGCACACAAGGGTGCGGTTCCAGGAGAGCAGAGAAGCTTCCCCTACAGCAGCCCAGCTAACAGATAAGATTTTTTCGTATAAGACTATTATCTATGTCTGTGTATTGATAAATGTCTCCATGATTTGGGGCTGCTAAATAGCTTAGCTAACCAACCCAGTCAGAGAGGGCTGAGCTACATGCAGAGATAGGGTTTTTTGGTTGGCTCACTATTTCGCTTATGTTGATTTTTTGCTATTTAAAGTTTCAGGCACAATAAAGCCTTGTTATAATTTCACCTTACAACAGTCTCCATCTGCACATGTCCTCCTACATCCTCAAATCTGCTTTTCCCCATTATCTCTTAGCATACAATGTTCCACTGCAGCCAGGGATTCTGGGTAATGACATCCAAAGGAGCACTCACATTGTGTCACTTTTTGGAAACGTATAGATATACAGTGACAAAAGTGAACAGAGAGTGCGCAACTATTAAACAATACCACACACGTGAAGTGATAATACAGTGATATTAGAGGTATATTACGTGACCTAATATTCAGATTGGAGCGTCTGCAGCTGTGATACCGGGGATGGCTCAGGGCACCCCCTAGAACGTTAGACAAAAACACAAAAGACACAGCGCACAACGCTCATAGTGCATTAAAGATATATTAAAACAACAAATTAATAGGGTAATTATTGTGCGTACATCAATAAAAAATCAATTAGACATTTATGGGATATGTTACCCATCCACCAGCAATGCGACCCGGATCAGATGTCTTCAGCAGAGATCTTGCATCACACTGTGGACCGGATCAGCAGTCATCCACTGTTACTGGAGTTGGTGAGAAAATCCCAGATATAGAATGGGTAGATAAGGAGTCCTTTAAATGTCCCCGGTGAAGGTGAACAGTGTCTAGCCACAAGTGGCTCACTGGGGAACGGCCGTGTCCCGCGGTCCTCGCGACGGCTGGTCTCTCTCCTTCTCCCCACCGCACCGGCACTTACGGGTGATGACGTCACTCCAACTCGCGTCGCGTCACGTCAAGATTCTCCTCCGGTGGCCGGATCAATATATGTGGGGGCAGAGAGTCCAATAGTACACAATCCTACGCGTTTCGAAACCTGATGAAGAAACCTTTACGGTTTCGAAACGCGTAGGATTGTGTACTATTGGACTCTCTGCCCCCACATATATTGATCCGGCCACCGGAGGAGAATCTTGACATGACGCGACGCGAGTTGGAGTGACGTCATCACCCGGAAGTGCCGGTGCGGTGGGGAGAAGGAGAGAGACCAGCCGTCGCGAGGACCGCGGGACACGGCCGTTCCCCAGTGAGCCACTTGTGGCTAGACACTGTTCACCTTCACCGGGGACATTTAAAGGACTCCTTATCTACCCATTCTATATCTGGGATTTTCTCACCAACTCCAGTAACAGTGGATGACTGCTGATCCGGTCCACAGTGTGATGCAAGATCTCTGCTGAAGACATCTGATCCGGGTCGCATTGCTGGTGGATGGGTAACATATCCCATAAATGTCTAATTGATTTTTTATTGATGTACGCACAATAATTACCCTATTAATTTGTTGTTTTAATATATCTTTAATGCACTATGAGCGTTGTGCGCTGTGTCTTTTGTGTTTTTGTATAGATATACAGACCTACATTTACTAAGTGGTGTAATCCCATAAAACACCATCTGGCAATGGAAGGTTCTTAAAGACCATTAAAATAAATAACCTGTAACGCGTCTTCTGGCACCAGGGGGCACATGCATTAGGTGCCGGTATGGATTATTGCACCTGCCCGGGCGTTAACTCCTATTGACTTGAAGGGAAGTTAACAGGTGCGAGATTCCCTACTGGCATTTGATGCATAATCCCCCAAGTGTCTTATGACATAGCACCGCTTAGTAAATATGGTTTCCAGTATCTGCTGTCTAACTACATCTATACAATTTGATCTCTAGAGGGAATACAAAAATTCAAACTGATTACTTATATATTTTAACAGTGCAATGATTTTCTGTTTTTCTTATTTTAATTTTAAGGCATTTCATCTTATGTGGTTATGAATTCCAGATACAGAGGAACATAACCTTTCCAGTGCAGAGGTTAAACAAAAAACTATTTTTCTTTCTTCTGCAGCAACAACATTGGAAACCTTTGGGGGAGTAGAACAGGGGTGTTCATCTCCCATCCTTAAACCACCCTTCCACCCCCCCACCCCCCCAACAGGTCAGGTTTTCAGGATATCCCAGATTCAGCATAGGTGGCTCAATCAGAGACTTACTGAAGCAGGGACTGATTGAGCCATCTGGGCTAAAGCAGGGATATCTTGAAGACCTGACCTGTTGGCGGGGCTCAAGAACTGGAGTTGAGCAACCATGGAGTAGATAACAAAGAACTGTAGGGAAAGGTGCTCCCCGTTATCTACTTCAGTCATTGGCAGGAGTTCCTATACTTAAAGCTTGGTGGTTGGGTTTGTGTGTGATCTTTCTAACAGTCATTCATTTAATGTGTATGCCATTTGCAGTCAGAAGCCCATATTCACTAAAGGGTGCTATACTTTACCACGACTTAACTCCAATGCAAATGAATAGGATTAAAGATGTTCTAGAGCTGAGCACCCTTTAGTGAAAATTGCCCATAGTGCCTACTGAGAAGAGGTATAGAATAACCAAAGTAAATGCAGCTCTTTCTATTGTACCGCTATTAAAATATGTAGATTTATGTTGCACATGCGCATGTGAGTCAAAGAAGATAGCAAGTAAACAAGAAGACAAAGAAAGTCTCCCACAGATCCCTTTTACCATTGCACAAACAGGCTAATGATAAGTAATAGCAGGGGTATCATGCTTCCTGACATATATCAGAATAGGCTATAGGGGAGATAACTTGTAATCGCACCCAATTCTAGGAGTGAACAATTACCACTAAAAGGCCTAAATAAGGCAAAACAATAAACTTTTATTAATAATATATATACACTACAACGACGCAAAATCAGTAAGCATTAAAAACATCTAAAACACAAGGTATGGGTGTTCACAGGAGGCTAATTACTATATATATAAATATATTTGGTTCATGAATTGAACCCTCCTGGTAATACTGCTCAAAGTACAGGGGGAAGAATATGAAACAGGAGGTGGGCATAGGATTATCTATAGATCATTGAATAGATTCTGAATGTGTTTCAACACTACCTGTAGTATCAGAGCAGGGTCTCAAATCTCCAGTTTCCCCTAATTACACCAAACATAAAGTACAGCAAAAACATGTAGACAAGTACTATAATCCAGATGCACAATGCAAAAACAAAGTTACTGGCAAAACACAATATAATCTCTGGCATGAACTGATGTAAACTACTGCCACTATCTAGAAGGCATAAATGAGAAAGTAAAAAAATAAAGTAATTTTTTATTTAATATATTCTTTTTAACCTGCGATAAACATAATAAATGTGAAGCATTACCAAAGGATTAAAATTAATAGCTGCAATGCAAATAGCAAATTAGGTGTTGTGCAGAAGATGCAGAAACACTTAAGTAGATGCATACAAAAAGAAAGCTATTTTGAGTTGTCATTTTGGGAGCTCATCTTCTCCAATTGTCCTACTGTACATGATCCATGCCCTGCACATCCCTTCATGGATCTATTGCAGAGGGTATTTCAGTATGTTGTTAATGCTACAGTACATTTGAAGTACATATTTGTGAAAGTATTATATTATATGCAGTATTTACTTATAGTATTTGCTGGTGGGGTGTATTCACACTTTAAACATCTGAAAGAATAGATTACTTCTAACCGAATGTATAGATAAAATAAATACAATTATTTGACTATTACATTAAACAATCAAAAAAATAATTATTTGGGGTTGCTGTCCTATCTAACTCTCCCACATAAAACTAGAATCTCCAGTGTATGTTGCAATGTGGCCTTACTGGCTGTGGCCATTCTGTGTAATACATCTGTGCCTACTCTACATACCCATGATATTCTATGGAAAATATGTCATATACTGAAAAATGCTATGCTGTGTTATCCCTGTGGCCAATGACATGGGCTACGTACATATGTAGATCTATGTAATAATACAAGGAACAATAGACTTACCCTGGACACAGACATCTGATTGGTGGTCAAGGTACCAGTTTTATCGGAACAGATGACTGAAGTGCAGCCAAGTGTCTCCACAGATGGAAGGCTCCTCACTATGGCATTCTTTTTCGCCATGCGACGGGTGCCCAGAGCCAAGCAGGTGGTAATCACAGCTGGAAGGCCCTCTGGGATGGCTGCCACAGCCAAGGCCACAGCAATCTTAAAATAGTAGATAGCCCCACGAAACCAAGATCCGCCGTGCACTGGGTCATTGAAGTGGCCGATGTTGATGACCCAGACAGCCACACAGACAAGGGTGATGACTTTGGAGAGCTGCTGGCCAAATTCATCCAGCTTCTGCTGTAGTGGTGTCTTCTCTGGCTCGGTTGCAACCATCTGGTTCCTAATCTTTCCAATCTCTGTATAAACACCAGTAGCGATTACGATACCGACTGCTTTGCCAGCAGCAATATTAGTGCCCTAAAAAAATGTTTTGAAATGCCTCAGTTAAAACAAGTAAATGTCTATGTAATGAGTTCCCAGTAACGTAGTGATCAAACATCAGAGATGTTCTACTAAAGTTTTGCAGATGGAGCAAGCACTTGTTCCAAGTGCAAAGGTTATATTTTAGCTTTACTCCCTAGGTGGTCTTTAATGTCATCACATAAGTAAATGTTCACTCACCTTAAAAATGTCAAAACAGAGTTTTTACCATGTTCTATTAAGTCTAAATACATTTTACTTGTCAAATTAACCTATGCACAGAGTCAAACATTGTGATATTCACCAATCCATTGCTGCAAGTCTATTCTCAGCACAGCCTTTTACTTTGTACAATAATTGAGTATTTCCCTGGCTTTCTATGCACGGTTAATAATAACACAAATATTGCCCAATAGCTGCAAAACCTCACACTAACTTATATCGCTCCCAGTTCTATGAGTTTTCCCTAGAGGCAGAAATAGCCTGCAGCTGGGAATAGTCATCCTTAATATTTATATGTACAATACCCGAGTTCCTCACTTAATTCTACAGAGCAGAAAATCGAATTCTATTAGCAAATAGTTTGTTCCTTTTTTAATAGCTGCGAGTCAACAAGAGACTTTTTGATCAGCACACTGCCTACCTGGTAATTTAAGCCTGCCTACTCATTGCACCATAGCCTATGCTGTCACACAACTCCTTGTGACCTTAGTATAGTAGAATCAGAAAAACTTTAAAAAAAATAATACAAAAAAGGTATACTGTATTTAGGATAATCATAAACAAAACATCAAAAACAAAAACAGTCAACGAATATTTACATTATTAACTATAAACTACTCAAGACTCATTCACCATAACAATTTTTAACCACTCACTTGCCCTCTAGTATTTCTATGCTATGGTTGCCATTCTGCTAGTGGCTATCCCCTTCCTTCCACAGGGAGACGTCCAATTCCTCCTAACAATTAATATATTTACTTACAGAAAACAGCATGTTCTTCTTGTCCTGATTAACGGCCCTTGGGTCTGGGATAGGATCCGTATGCTTTATCACGGACACTGATTCACCTGTAGATATACAAAATACATGTACATTTCTCATATTTGAGATGGAAAATATTGTAAATAAAAAAAAATGGTGGCCAATCCGTAGCTGTTAACAACTATTTTTGAGGGAGGAGCCCAGTAATTTTAAAGGTACCATACTAATAATGAATGAATAAAGCCTCTTGCTTATTAGCCCATGTGTTTCTTGACAGAGCCATATTGCTGAATGCCAGGTCATAATCTTTATGACACATTAAAATAGAAATTGAGGGGGCGTGCGCGTGACATCAGTGTGGGTGCACGCAAGCCAAGGAAGCTCCGTGCACCCCGCCGAATATTTATCTTAAAACGCCCGATCGCTGCCTTGGTTAGCCCCGCGGGACGTCCGGTGGGTCGGGTGAGCAGACAGGGATGACTTCCAAAAAGGTGCCGAGGACAGGGACCCCAGATGTCTCTTGTTTTGGCCCCGGGCAGCAAGCAGCATCAGATAGGAGGAAGGGGAAAGATGGCGCTGCTGAGCTGTGCGCACGGGAGCGTGCACACACTGAAGACAACAGGGGAGAGACAAGGTATGGACTTGGAGGGGGATATCCCCAACAGAAAGGCTACCCTAAGAAAACAACCATAGAGGGCCACAGCAAGTAAGGGGGCAGAGGGGGGAGAAGCCTCTGAGAATGAACTGTCCACATCTGAGGGAGACACTGTAATCACTAAACGGGACCTCCAGAACATGTTAAACGAGATGTAAGCAAGTTTCCAGTTAACGATGGATAGAGCAGTAAAGGAATTTAAAGCGGAAGTTTGATGGTGGTTTTGAGGGTCTCTCGGCGAGTCTGTGGCCATCTTTTTGGCCGGCGGCTCGGCATCCAACGACATCTCACGGAAAGAATCCCAGATGTGCAGCTATATTTGTTTTTTCTTTTCTTTCTGATCTTTCCGCTCTCCTGCCAGTCTCCCTCTATATTTTTCCCAATTTACTACAGGAAACGCTTGATATATGGTTTGGAGTCGGCTGCTTGCTTTTTGGGTGCCGGTTTGCTAAAATTGATCAACCGACGAAACCGGTGAATACACGGAGTGTTTATTTTCACAGTGGGTATTAATCATTCCAAGAATATAATTTGATGGTTTTCTAGTTGCGCACAATATCACTTTATTCTCTATAGTTACACTGAGTGAGATGCCTGGCGATGGGTGAGGGGGCCTTGGCCCAAAGACCTAGAAGAGCTGTTTCTTTTTGTTTGGGTATAGATACAAAGGACATTAAGCCTCAATGAGAAACCAAGAGCAATGTATTACTTGAAACATTTTTTTAATGCATTAAAGACATTGAACATGTAAAGACAAAATGTAAATCCGGGGCTTTTTATATATTTTATTTCTAGCCGGGAAGTCTATCCCCATAAGTATATACTGTATCAACACGATAAATTTTATTTGTTTATTCGTCTCACGGGTTTTAGGAATTGATGTGGTTTTCTTTCTTTAGAATTTTTTTTTAATATATATTTTAATCAAGTTGTGGGAACGGCGCGGTCAGGGGTGGTAGCGCAGATAGAGGCTGGGTGTGCAGGACCAGTGGAAGCTCTGCATTCCCGACGTCACATCACCCCCAGTAGGCCCATATGCCCGCCAGGACACGTAGGGTCTGGACGCAAAGTTGGGATGAGTGGCTGGTTTCACTCATCTTATCCTATAGTTTAATTTTTGTTGTTTTTTATTTTCGCCAAGTTCCCGGAGGGGGGAAAGTCCCTTTTTTTTTGTTTTTTACCCCCTTACAACCATTAAAATTTTCCATTGACAACTTTCACATAAGAGAGAGATACAGTATTGGAAATGACAAACACAATTGAAGTTAGTATCCCTGAATGTCAAAGGCCTTAATAGTATTGTATTGTATGTCTTTATTTATATAGCGCCATTAATGTACATAGCGCTTCACAGTAGTAATACATGTGGTAATCGAATAAATAACAGATAATATAAATAACAGATCATGGGAATAAGTGCTTTAGACAAACATAACATTAAGGAAGAGGAGTCCCTGCCCCAAGGAGCTTACAATCTAATTGGTAGGTAGGGAGAACGTACAGAGACAGGAGGAGGGAGTTCTGGTAAGTGTGTCTGCAGGGGGCCAAGCTTTATGTATCGTGTTCAGAATGTTCACAGTGCTATTCGTATGCTTCTTTAAGCAAGTGTGTCTTAAGGTGGGTCTTAAAGGTGGATAGAGAGGGTGCTAGTCGGGTACTGAGGGGAAGGGCATTCCAGAGGTGTGGGGCAGTCAGTGAAAAAGGTTTAAGGCGGGAGAGGGCTTTAGATAAAAAGGGGGTAGAAAGAAGACATCCTTGAGCAGAACGCAAGAGTCGAGGTGGTGCATAGCGAGAAATTAGGGCTGAGATGTAAGGAGGGGCAGAAGAGTGTAAAGCTTTAAAAGTGAGGAGAAGAATGGAGTGTGAGATGCGGGATTTGATTGGAAGCCAGGAGAGGGATTTCAGCAGGGGAGATGCTGAGACAGATCTAGGAAAGAGTAGAGTGATTCTGGCAGCAGCATTTAGGATAGATTGTAGGGGAGACAGGTGAGAGGCAGGAAGGCCGGACAGCAGGAGGTTACAGTAATCAAGACGGGAGAGAATGAGGGCCTGAGTCAGAGTTTTAGCAGTCGAGCAACAGAGGAAAGGGCGTATCTTTGTTATATTGCGGAGGAAAAAGCGACAAGTTTTAGAAATGTTTTAAATGTGAGGGGCGAATGTGAGAGAGGAGTCGAGTGTGACCCCTAGGCAGCGTGCTTGGGCTACTGGGTGGATGATCGTAGTTCCAACAGTAATGTGGAAGGAGGTAGTAGGGCCAGGTTTGGGAGGAAGTATGAGGAGCTCTGTTTTAGCCATGTTGAGTTTAAGGCGACGGAGGGCCATCCAGGATGATATAGCAGAGAGACATTCAGAAACTTTGGTCTGTATAGCAGGTGTAAGGTCAGGTGTTGAAAAGTATATTTGTGTGTCGTCAGCATAGAGGTGATATTTAAACCCAAAAGATGTTATTAGGTCATCTTGAGAGAGTGTGTACAGAGAAAAGAGAAGAGGTCCCAGGACAGAGCCCTGGGGTACCCCCACAGAGAGATCAATAGAGGAGGAGGAGGTGTTAGCAGAAGAGACACTGAAAGTACGATGGGAGAGGTAGGATGAGATCCAGGATAGAGCTTTGTTCTGAATACCAAGAGTATGGAGAATGTGAAGGAGAAGAGGGTGGTCCACGGTGTCAAATGCTGCAGAGAGGTCGAGTAATATGAGCAGAGTGTAATGACCTCTGTCTTTGGCAGCATGGAGGTCATCAGTTATTTTAGTGAGGGCTGTTTCCGTGGATTGAGCAGTGCAGAAGCCATATTGTAGAGGGTCTAGGAGAGAATAGGTGTTGAGAAAATGGAGCAAGCGAGAGAATACAAGACGTTCAAGGAGTTTAGAGGCAAAAGGCAGGAGGGAGACAGGTCGATAGTTAGAAAGACAGGTAGGGTCAAGCTTGCTGTTTTTGAGTAATGGTATGACTGTTGCATGTTTGAAGGAGGATGGAAAGGTTCCAGAGCAGAGTGAGGAGTTAAAAATGTGTGTGAGCGTAGGGATTATAGTAGGAGCAAGAGGTTTTAGGAGATGGGAGGGAATGGGGTCAAGAGGGCAAGTGGTAGAGGGAGAAGTGGCGATCAACAGCGACACATCCTCCTCTGAGACAGTGGAAAAAGAGTCAAGGAAGACAGGAGGAGAGTTAGGAAGAGGTGTAGGATGGGAAGAAGAAACAGAGGGGATGTTCTGACGTATGGATTCCACCTTTTCCTAGTAATACTTTTTAGTAATAGTAAACGTAGACTGGCGCTAAAAGAAATTTGAAAGCGTATATTGTATTTCTACAGGAGACACATATGATTCCCCAGAAGCCCCAAATACTTTAAGCAGGACATATCCTATCGCATTTTACTCGCCTTTCACCAGTAAGAAAAGGGGGGTAGCAATTTTGATAACACAGGGTATCCCGTTCCAGACACTGGAGGTCAAGAGAGACCGGGGAGGGAGGTCACTGGTGGTCCATGGTCTCCTCTCAGGCCAACATATCAGATTAGTGAATATGTACGCTCCTAACGAGGGACAAATTGATTTTCTAAGGGAAACATTGGAGTCAATGGGGGATAATAAAGAACAGCTATATAAAGTAGGAGGTGACTTTAATATGGTCCCAGACCCGGACGTGGACAAATCCACACAGCCAGGGCATTCGCACTCCGCAATGATTTACAGAGTAGCAAATACATTTTGATGGCTAATCAAAGAATTTGGCCTGTTGGACACCTGGAGCTGCTCGCATAAAGGGCAGAGAGATGATTCCTTCTACTCATCCCCACATGATTCGTATTCTAGAATTGATAATATCCTGGAAGTATTGGTCCATTCAGATATAGGGCCTATTACTTGGTCGGACCACACCCCGGCAGCTATCCTGTTTGATCCATCATTCGCCAAAATTCAGTAATTTCACTGGAGGATGAATAACTCTTTACTAAATTACCCAGATATTAGCACTCATTTAAAAATGATTTCCGGTCTAACAATGGGTTTGTAGAATCAACAGCGATTCTGTGGGAGGCATATAAGGCCATGATTAGAGGACAGCTTATTTCAGTAGCATCATACAGAAAAAGAATAAAAATGGAAAGACAAAATACTTAACGGAAAAAATTATAAAGTTAGAAAGCTCACATAAAAAAAAACCATCAAGGAAAGTACTGTATATAAAATTCTGAACCAAACAATGGAGAAATTTAAGAGATTACAATTGGAGGATGTAGGGAAGGCCCTTAAATGGACTAGGCAGATGTATTATGACAAGGGAGATAAGGCAGATCATCTATTAGCAAACAAACTTAGAGGGATCAGGGTGAGGGCCTTGGTCCCCGCTATTAGATTAAAAAGTGGGGGATGGGGGAGTAACCTACAACCCTTCAAGGATCGCAAAGGAATTTGCTACATTTTATATGGATCTTTACGATCTAGACAATTCAACCCTGAATGCTAAAGCCCCGGGTTTGAACCAGATTGAGGATTATCCGAGATTGTGCCCTGCCGAAATCGACAGAGAAAGACCGTAAGATTTTAAACGCAGAAAAATAACACAGTAGAACTGGGAAAAACGGTTGTTTCTTTGAAACCATCGAAAGTACCGGGCCCAGATGTTTTCTCAAATCTCTACTATAAAAACTTTATAGAAATTTTAGGACCTTGTCTGTTGGATCTATTTAATGATTTTCTCAGCGGAAAACAAATCCCTCCACAGATGACGAAGGCCAATATAGTGGTGATCCCTAAAGAGGGAAAGGACCCTTTATGTTGTGGTAGCTACAGGCCAATCTCACTGCTTAACACGGATTTGAAAATCTATAGCAAAATCCTAGCCAACAGACTGAATCCAATACTCCCAAGATGAATTCACTATGACCAGGTGGGATTTGTGAGCGAGCACCAGGCGTTAGATAATAAAAGGAAAATTATTAATGTTATTGATCAGATACACAAGTCCAAACTGAAAGCTATGTTGCTGATTCTAGACGTGGAGAAAGTGTTTGATAGGATAAGGTGGAACTTTAGAGGCATTTGGTTTCTACCGGAGTCTTGCTACAGGGAGTCCGTGCTCTCTATCAGTCACCAACAGCTACCCTGAAGAACCCAGGAGGGGAGGGGAATCTAATAACAATTAATTAAGAATGGGACTAGGCAGTGGGTGCCCCCGTTCCCCACTTCTTTTCGCTCTGACAATCGAACCTCTAGTGGCCACTATCAAAGCCTCCCCAACTATACAAGAGATCAAAATAAAAGATGAGTGCAATAAAATATTGTTGTTTGCAGATGATGTTATTCTTACTATATCTAACCCATTGACATCTCTCCCGAACTTGCAGGCCACCCTTTGAGGGTTTGGTGAGCTCTCTGTGTATAATGTAAATATGGGAAAATCAGAAGCTCTAAATTTGACGCTAACGGAAAAAGAGGTTGAGGTGCTTAAATTACATTTTGACTATAAATGGAAAAAGACCCATTTGAAATATTTAGGAATTTACCTTACCAGAAATTATAATTTATTATATAAATATAATTACCCTGACCTATTCTCCAAAATTAAAAAAAGATCTACAAGTCTGGAATTCTCATTGTATATCCTGGATAGAGCGTACTGTATAACTGCAGAAAGATGAATATTCTCCGTAGACTTTTGTATTATTTTCAGACATTACCGTTATCTGTCCCACACTCAAAGATAAAAGAAAGTCAGAATCGAATTATGTAGTTTATCTGGAAACAAACAACCGTGGATAGCTTGGTCAATTATGTTGGAGGCCAAGGAAAAAGGTGGTTTGGCTGTTCCAAATATTCTAAAACATTATATAGCCTCCCATATAAAAAAAAATGGTTTACTGGCATTCTCTGAGAGGAATGTATGCCTGGGTGGACCTGGAGAGCTTCCTAAAAAGCCAGATTGGACTGTCTTCTATTTTGTGGTCTAGTTCTGGGACAGGGACCGGGAGACAGTCAGAACCGGCAGTAATTGGATTTACTTTGAAAATTTGGCAGATGGCAAAAAATAAATATAAGGTTGTGTCGACCCCTTCTAGGCTCGCACCCCTGTTCATTAATCCAGGTTTGCTCTGGGTTGTCAGGGCTTTGAAATCTGGAAACAGAGAGGAATTCAGGAGGCAGGATATTTATTAGAAAAGGACAATCTAATGTCTTTTGAGGAATTGATGAGAAAGTATGGTCTGCCCCAAATTGAGCTATTTAGGTATATGCAGGTCCGACATTTTGTGTGTCAGGGCCTCACGACGAGGAATTTCCTAGATATACACGATTTGAAGATGTATGTAAAACAAAAAAATGCCAAAGAGGTTTGATATCATCTGTACCAGGGGCTAATCTTTAAAAAGAAACCCCAAACCCTAAATATATGGACCAGTGAGCTCTGGATTTCCAGACTGAGAAAACAAGGGAGAACTGGGAAGATATCTGGGACAATGCCGGTAAAACCTCCATATGTACAGTAACAAAAGAGAATATATATAACATTTTGTTATTTTGGTATTACACCCCCAAAAGACTAAAACAGATTTTCCCGGGGACCTCGGATAGATGCTGGAAGGGTTGTGGATAATTAGGAGATTTGGCACATATATAGTGGTATAGCCCAGTAATGCAGGTGTATTGGAGGACAGTTTTGAATCTAATAAAAGATGTGACTGATATCAAAATCCCGCTAGACCCAACTCTGATTATCCTGGCTAAACCTATGGAAGATGTGAATCATTATACGCAAAGATTGATTCTACATATTCTAACAGCAGCTAGATGCGCTGTAGCAGCGGTGGGGAAAAAGACACTCCCGCCTTCCAGAAGAGAGGTTATTAGAAGGGTTAATAATGTTCAATTAATGGAGAAACTTAACTCATTTCTGAACCACACCGCTAGGAAATATGATGGGGTCTGGGAGCCCTGGGATGCTGGATAGGGGTGCGCTCCCAGAGTGAGAGAGGGGATATGGGAGTGCTGCATGTAAAATATGGCGTTTACAAAATGGTGTATGATATGTAATGTGACTGTTGTTGTTTGTAAGAAATTTGACATAAAATGGTTGTTCCCTCCTCCCCCTCTTTTTATTTTTGCATCCTTCCCCTTCCAATTTATATGTGAAAAAAATAATTAAAATATAGGTTTAAAAAAAATAAAAAAAATAAAAAATTTGAGAGCTACAACATTGAATACATTTTTATGGCAAACCCCAACAATGTTCCTTGTCACCCCAAATCAGATCCCTACAATACATGGCTGGGCCAGATAACCAACGTTCAACCCTTGTACATGCTTTCTTACAGATGTTGCACGGCGTACAGGCAGATAATGCATTTCATTATTTCAGTGCAGTATCCAACTGTTTTGCTCCTAATTTTATTCCAGTGCCTCCCCACCCACTGTAGCATTTCAAATTGTACAGACGATGACACTTTTAAGGTAACATCTTAAACCACATTCAGTGTACAATGTTAGAACTAACGCGGAGTGAAATCCTCACATTAGCTGATCACCTGCCTTACCTGTCAGGATGGACTGATCCACACGCAGAGTTGTAGATCGAATCTCGATGATTCGGATATCTGCAGGCACCTTGTCACCAACTAACACAGGGGAAATAAAAAGAAGGCGGCTTGAAATTCAACATCTTGTTGTTTAATGCCAGATCATTCGTTAAGGAACAATCCACTAAAACAACCATACAAACTAGTGTTGCATCAAAAGCCACACTTAAAATAAATATATCTCCATCTGTCAATAGGTCACTAGTATACAACAATTATTTACGATGATACCATATAGGTAGTTACAAATCTACAAACCATACATGAGCAGATCAAGTGGATTATTGCACTATGGTAAATGTGCTGTTTAATCCCATATCAATTATAAACATATTGATTGGATGATTGTAACATTTTATATTGAACTTTTACATTATCCTATAGACATTTTGGAGATTTGTACTGTATTTATTTTTGTTTCACCAAAGTATGAGCAATTGTTCCTATCATGTATATGGCAGTGTCACACAGACGAGAAACAAAATAAGCAGCATTGTAATTGGCTGCTTCAGAAAGGTTTGTCACCTTTACAATTTCAACGTTTTTGCTTAATTTTGTTTCATTGGAAAAATGTATGTTTTTTTTTAATCTACAACATACATTCATTCTTTGTAAATAACGATTGTTCTATGCTTTTATCAGGTTGGCTAATGATGCTGTTATAATTACTTTACAAACACAGAACAATATAGACTGACAATTAACCTGTAGATTGACAGCCTCAGTGTTATCACACAAAAAAGACTAGACAAAGATTGCAAAACCATTTAAAAAGGTGAAAGCTACTTGTGTGAGTTTCTTTTAAAAAAAAAAATGTAAATCCTAAACATAGCCCACTGAACATGCCTCTGTCATTAATTCACGTTGATCATATGCAATGCTGGGATTATACATGCAGAGTAGTGGTCTCCTCTACCAGGTAGATAGGCACAGGTATGAGATAAATGTTCATGGGTCCCTACTCAATATGCTGTGAAGTCGCAGCAACAAATGTATTTGTTAAGGCACTTTATTAGAGTTCTTCATGGCTTTCAAAACCTCAAAGGTCTTTTCTTGAAGTGTACTGCATAGCACCTACCGTACAGTAGGAGGAAAAGACCTGCGAGGCTTTGGAAAGCTATCACCAGGACATACTTGAAAACGAGAGATAAATCTCTACTTCCTGGTAAAACATTTTATAAATAAATTAATCTATAAAGACCGCACGTGTTAAAATATTAAAACATATCACCACCAATACTTCCGTCAGACCAGTACTACAACTCTGTGCTTGATACTGTAACATTGCATGGGACAATATAATATATATATATATATATATATATATATATATATATATATATATATATATATATATATATATATATATATAACTAATACATACACGAGATACAAATGACCATGTAATTTGTTGTCTGTTTGTTGCAAGGACATAAAATACTGTCTATTTTAGCCGTCTGCAGCAGTAGTTGTGAAACTCAGAAGGTCAATGCGCTCTAAAACGGTGATAACTGTCACGTTATCTCCTGGCCTTCATTTCTCATTGTCCCATTTATATATTTAGCTCCGGTTCGCTATTCTGTCAATAGACAAACAAGAGGGATACAAACAGATGCAGTGCTTGGGTAACGTTTAAAGAAATTCAGACTTCTTAATTATAATATGTTGCAGTGTACACAGCACTGTAACAGAATTCTGCAGGAACAAGCAGTCCCTGGCCAGTAGAGCTTACAATCTAATTTTGATGCTTGAGGTCCAAGGTCACAAGGAGCTGACACTAAGATTGAAACCGGGTTGACCTGCTTTAAAGCCGTGAACTTAACACATGGGATAAGAATACCAATGCATATGCCGAACTTTCTTACACTTTGTGCTGCTTAAAAGCCAGTAATAAAAAAATAATTGACCATTTCTTATCTCTTAATTCTATTTAACATGCTGCATAAAGCCATCTTATTAACCCTTTCATGTATCTTAATTCATAAGAAGAGATTTGCGTTAGAAGTTTGGGCGTAGCATACTGTGTACCAGCTCGCCACTGACCTCCTTCTTTATTCCATATTAGGGACCCCTGAAACAAGTGACCTCTGTACATTTTGCAGTAAGATCAGTAGTCATAGTGGGATTGTACTAGGGAATACAGAATCCCGCTACTTTTCCTGTAGATCTGGGCAATTTATTTGGAAAAGGCGATTTATCTCTCCTGTTCTAGTTTTCAACATTAAGTGACACAAACGGTACTGGATGTCTTTAGGTGCTTATGGCGACATTTGCCCATATAAGAAAATATGTATTAATACTCATTTAGCATCTAAGTCTAAAAAAATATAGCACACCGATAATATAAAAGCAAATATATATTATATATATATACCTCCCCCCCCACCACCACTTTACCCACTGGCGAGAGTTACTGGCAGCGTTGTACACATACACATATACATATATATATATATATATATATACACACATATATATATATATATATATATATATATATATATATATATATATATATATATATATATATATATATACACACACAGTGCTTGACAAACCCGGTCGCCCACTCGCCAGGCGCGAATGGAAATTGGCCCCCCCTACTCTGAGCAAATAAAAAAAATCCCCCTAGCTGATTGGCCGTGATGCGGAATGGAGCCCTTTCTTCTCTGCAGGGGTAAGTAATGGCTGCTCCTGCTCCTCGCGTGGTGTCCCGGGCTCCTGCCCCCGGTCCACTCCCTTGGCTGCCCGCGCTTCCCCCCTGGTCCCCGCTTTCCCCCGGTCCCCGTGGCTACTCGCGCGGGGCGGGAGATGGCAGCTGGGGTGTTCCCTCCGGTCCCCGCTTCCCCCCGGTCCCCGTGGATGCTCGCGCAGGGTGGGAGATGACAGCGGGGGTGTTCCCCCCGGTCCCCGCTTCTCCTCCGGTCCCCGCGGCTGCTTGCATGGGAGATGGCAGTGGGGGTGTTCCCCCCGGTCCCCGCTTCCCCCCGGTCCCCGTGGCCGCTTGCGCGGGACGGGAGATGGCAGCAGGGGTGTTCCCCCGTGTCTTCCGTGTGTATGAGAGAGAGTGTGTGTGTGTATGAGAGAGAGAGTGTGTGTATGGGAGAGGGAGTGTGAGTGTGTGCAGGACACCAGAAGTACCCCCCAATCAGTCACACCCCATCTACATCACCCCACCCAATCACCCCGTACCCCCACCCAATCACCCCGTCACCCTCTCTCTGTCTCTCACCCTCTCTCTCTGTGTGTCTCTAACCATCTCTCTCTCTCTCTGTGTCTCTCACCCTCTCTCTCACACTCTCTCTCTCTGTGTCTCTCTGTCTGTCTCTCTGTCTGTCTCACCCACACTCGCTCTGTCTCACACTCTGGATCTGGATATCTTATTTACCCTATATATCTTAACTGCCCTATACTACACCGAAATAACCTATACTGCTTTCTTCCAGATCTGACTCAAGCGTCACACGGAAGACATCGGAACCCTCCCTAACCCAGAAGACAGGTAGGGAACACATCCCCTCCAATTGCTGGAATGAGGTGACCTGGACATTGAGGGACTGCGGATCAGGTAAGATCCCAGGCGGGATTGCTGCTTTAAATATTGTGAAGCGGGGGCATCCAGTCACTGGTTAAGGGGTGCAGGAAACTAGTCAATCATAGAGGGTATAGAGGTAAGTGAATCTGCACCTGTTTATGATGGTGTAGCTAAGGCAAGTGTCCCTTGAGATAGAGCCCACAGAAATGGCAGAGGAGGCATATTCCCTACAGATTTTCCAATAGAGGAATTCCACTATGTAACAGAACCAGCCCAACGGCAGGTTCCCATGGGTCTCAACACCAGTCTGCCTAGAAGTTGCAGTTATGATGTAGAACTGGGACATGGATCCCTTGATAGTGATGAGTCGGCCAGAGCCTGCAAGGGGCTCCACAGTAACAGAGTATAATGGATGCTATACAGAATGGGGACAAGTCAACTAAACCAAGTAAAGTCAAGTGTCAGTACCTCCCTAGGGTGTTAAGCTAAGGGCACCTAGGGAAGCAGAAGATAATAGTAAAGCAATGTAACAGTTTGAAGCAAACTGTAAATAAGTTATATGTGACAGAAGAAAAAAAGAGCATTGTCAATTGATGTTAATAAAGCAACATTGATTGTACTACAAAAGGTCATGGCGTCCATCATTACACCACCAATACACACATCCAGCCTGGTGTGGATCCATCACCCTGATGAAGTAACAGAGATGGAGCAAAGCCATGTATGTAATTACACAGTATTTCAGTTTTCATGAGGTTTTATATAACAGGCTTAGAATGTCCGGACAGCTGATCAATTCCGGATCTCTCCGGCAGTGCAGGACATAAGAGGAGGCCTTCCTCTTCCATTCCCGATGTCAGGAGATGGGGTGGATTCAGGCTGGGTGATCACTACTTAAGCAAACACACGATCCCGAACTCTGAATAGTCTCCGGGCCAATCCGGCATGTAAGGGGGTTAAGCAATTTTTTTATTCCTGAAGCACACTTTGATAATTGTAGAGAAGGTGTTATAGTATACAGTATGGCTTTTACTTTACTGCAACTCGAACATATGTTATAGCAAATATCAGAAATCGTGGCAATAATGGGTTTATGTGCCTTTACATTTTTGCAAGTCTGACACAGGGTGCAAAGTGGGACTGCCCCTTTATCCCTTTGAGTGCAGCAAGACATAGCTACTACGTGATGCGCCCCATCTACTTTCCATCACCCCCTCCTTTTTGTTTCCCACCCATCTCCCCCACCCTCTACTCCCTACTCATTCTCTTCCCGCCTTTCTACCCCCCTCCCCTCTCTCTCTCTCTCTCATTCTCCTCTTCATTCTCCCCTTGCCCCTTTTTCATTCTCCTCCCGTCTCTTCCTCACTCTAGCCCCCCTTCTCTCTCGCCCCCCCCCCCTTCTATTTCACTCTGACCCCCCTTTTCTCTCAGTCTCGCCTGGATGGAAATGGGGGTGACTTCTCTGTTTCATTTTCAGTGACAGAGCGATCACGTGATTGGAGTGCCGGAGGGGCTGTGGCACTCTGGTCCTGCGACCCCTCAGGCACCAAAAGTGTTAAAGGAGCAATCCCCCTCCCCCAGAAGCCCAAGTATAACTTTCATAGTGTTTGTATCTTGCCCACTCAGCATGCCCTGCTCTTTATAAAAAAATAAAACATTTTTATTTAAAATTTTATTAATCTCTAGCTACCAAGGTTACCATGGTAACATTCCGACTGCGCTAGGGAAAAACGTCATTTTAACCTCCCAGACACTTAATATTTCAAACGCTTTTATCTCCTGAATAAAGCTATGGAAAGAACAAGAAAGGTCAATTTAAAAAATAAAACAGTGATCAGCGTGGACGGCTGCTTTAACCTGCCCAGGACATACTTGAAAACGAAAGGTTTCGCTCAATGTACTTCCAGGTAAATCATTTTTATAAATAAACACATATTTAGAAGTGTGCTGTGTTTTATTGCAAGTTTCTCTGGCAAGGAAGGGGTTAAAACCCACAGAATCAGCGCAGTGCTTCAGCAGGTGTATCAACTGTAGCAATGAAAAAAAAATGTGGTTTCCTAGGAGGATAATGCTGCAGTAATCTGCCCAGCTAAGCAACGCAGAATTAAAACAAGAATCCACTTTACCACACATCTGGGGACAAAGCTAGTACATAAAAAGTGTTACAGTATATCTGCTTTGAATCAAAGGAAGAGCCATGGTTAACCTGTTAAGGGCAAAAGTTGTTACAATGCTTCAGCAATTGTAAGGTCACAGGTCAGGCTTTAGTTACGACCAAGCTAATGACACTGATGGCTTTACTGGATTAGTGGTCATATTTTGTAACAATCAGAAAATATAAGTAATAATATATAATCAAAATTATATATATATATATATGTATATATATATATATATATATATATATATGTGTGTGTATATATATATATATATATATATATATATATATATATATATATATATATATATATATATATATATTATACACACAAAAATAGAAAGCGCTGGCTTCATAGCATAAATCTGTAAGGTAGGTTTATTAATAAACAGTAAAAGAATGAAACTCACAAAGATCGCTAGAACTTGCGCATGAAAAGGTCTGTCGCCAAAATCATAGGTAGAGATAGAAGCCACTGTTGCTGTGCTTGTACCGGGTCCTTGTGGTGCTCAATGACGTAATTCCACTTCCAGGTGCGCATCAACGTTCCCCCCAGGAACTGGTGTTCACAGCATGGAAGGAGGCTGGATCCACATGGAACCATTACTGATATAGTTCCATTTCCAGACACAAGTGCTATAGTGTCCATGGTCCCAAGCACTCAGGCTTGTAATCTGGCACAATGAAACCCTACGCGTTTCGTCACAAACATGGTGTGACTTCATCAGGGGGTTGATTATACAAGACCCCATTGGTCCCTTTATAGTCCAGAATCAATTGACCAGGTGTTAACCCCTAATTGGATCGCAATCAAAATGTGGGTTGCTTGTAAAACATGGCACATAGAAAACACAAGAATATAGTGCAAGAACATGACACATAAACACATATTTTATGTATAATAGCTATGTATTACAAACTTACAGGAGCGTGGAGAAGAACGCTGGTGAGTTTATATGATCCAGTGCTCCTGCGGTCCACAATATGTGAGCCGTACTATTTGTGCATTGTGCATTGTGATTTCTGGAGCTTCGACGAAATGTGATCCATGGCAATCACATAGTCTGTCTCGACATTTTTCCATCAAACATAATAAGGATCCAGGTTCCCTTCCAATTATGGGGTTGGAACATATTCCTTCCTCCTTATTAGGAGGGGATAGATTCAAGAAGTTATGCTTTAGGGAGACTTATTAGATCTATACGTTAGGTACTTTTTCTCCAGGAGGGTTTAATGAATGTCTGGATACCAGTACGCTTATTTAGGAATGTTGGTTCCGTATTTTCTTGCCAGTCCCGCTTTCTAGTTGTTAGGGATTGTTGTTCCTTTATTATCTCCTTCCAATTGTAATGATGCCATTTTCCAAGTGCACCTAGTATCTATACACATAGTGTTGGATAATACATCAGCTTTTCATCTCCTATCTGGGAACATTACCATCATTAGTGTTCATAATCACTAGGTAATTTCTCATTTTTAAAAATGTTTTAATGCATGTACCATCATTTATAGCCAATATAGCTATAATATATAGTTTCCCCCTTTCCTTCCCCACCCCCCCCCCCCCCTTTCCTGCAACACTGCTGCAGGGCCCAACACCTGTATTTTCTAAAACCAATTAGAAGAGCGTTAGAGAAGTGTGCCGAGCGTTCAGCAATATAAACAAGAGGCAGAACATACAGTAAGGTGAATAAAATAACTCCCACATCTCAATGTACGTTTTAAACATTACATCCTTGAAGGACGGTGGTCTGCAAGGTTTCACTAATCTTTAATGGTGTCTCGTTTATATTGTATTTGGGGTGTTGTGTATTTTCTACTCTATATTTTTTTAGATGTTTCTGTAATTAATAAATACAATATTTGAGCAGACGGAAAAGGGGTTGCAAATACAAATATTGTACCTTTTTTTTTTCTCTAAAGCTCCCATCATAAACCTTTAAGCCATTATAAATATTATTGCAATGAATTCATTGGATGGCACGGTTTCCCTTTCGCTGCCAGGGTCCTGGAATGCATTGCAATTTATTGCAGACCTTCCTGGTAGTGTAAAAAGTAGGGAAGAGATGAAGATAAGGAGCGCTTTACTTGTTATAAATGAAATCCATAGGCCTGATAAGATTTTTCAGCACTAGATCACAGAGTCTCTTAACACAAGCATGACTCATGCTACATGTACTGGGGTCGGAGAAGAAGTTTATGGGAAGCAGACTGCCACTTTCGCATTATGTTCAAGCAAATGTCATGTCAGAGATGTGTTAGTTAACTCTACTGCGCAAAAAAAACATGAAAGTATTGCTCAGCTGTTGCTACGGTAACAACTGAAAACTAAACCGTTGCTTCTGTGGTGACATGTAAATAATGGACATCTTTTCTGTATACTTATTCTATATCCCATAATAATTCCTTATTGATATAGGACTGAAAATGCATAGCAAGCAGAGATAAAGCCGCAGTTGCCCTTGGCCCGTCTTTGTTCCCCTTCATACATAGGTGGGAAACAGGGGATCCCCCGGGAGCTGAACCCCCTGGTTCACCAGATATATACCAGGAAAGGTGCTGCTAGGTACATTCTGTATGTAAATCTCCCGGGTCACATGGGCCAATAGGAAGCCGCAACGGATGACCGGCACCTTCCCTGCTAAATATCTCAGGAACCAGAGGGTCCCTGGAGCTGACATTAATATGGCTCAGCTCTGGAGACCTCGTACTTCCTTTCTATGTAATACAAAGAGGGGCCAAGAAATAAAATAAAAAACACAAGTAGCCAGAACGACTATTAATGAGCACAACATTTGGAAGGTGCAATGGCAGCGATTTGCAAACAAGACGCACATAACTTATATTAATAACAAGAATAGAAAACAAGATGACAGTTTTAAGGAGGGTTACACATCTTGGGCTCACGGGAGCCAGACATGCCAACTCTCACTGAATTTCTATGGGTCTCGCTGATTTTTTAGCATCAGCAGTGTGATTGATCATCTCCTCACATACTTTACATAACCGGCTTCCTCTAGACCCTATCCAATTCTCCAGCTCTCTCCCTTCTCCTGCCCAAACTTGGCAACATCTACAGTACCTACAACAGAATAATATTGACTACTGTAGATCAAGAACCTCCTGCCACTATGTTCAGCTGCAGTGTCGTTAGGCCTCAACTGCCACACTCTTTGGTCTCCGTAACATAGCTCTCACTCTCCACCTATTTGTACAACTACTCCTTCAGTGTTTCCATTGCTGCTATATCCCATTTTGTGTTGGGGTCCTACAGGGCTCTTCACCAGGACCTCTACTCATCTACCTTTGTACCTCATCTCTTTGTGTACCAATTCACTCATTTGCTTACCTTTAACATCTGATGACAATGTGATGAAGGGGGTTAAGAGGAATTAACTTGTGATGAAATACGAGCGAAGAATAGAGTTGCATTAAAAGTTTCAGTAATCGATTGAAGGGCCACCTAATAAGGATTCAGTGACTCTTACCCTGCACTACTATATCACACCTGCATTATAGTCTCTATTAATCTCAAATTATACAATACAAACACTGCTTCCAATGTAGAAGAAAACAGAATTATGCTAGCGAGTATAAATCAATAAAATGTGTATGATTTTGAACATTAATGTTACTGTAACAAAGACTCTGTACTGATTAAGGGAGAAACACGAAATGCATTGAGAGGCGAGTGACATAATGGCGCTCCGACATCCGGCCACACACGGGCCCAACTAGTAAGGTCTGCTTCCTGGTCTACAGCCTCTCAGCTGTACAAGCTGCAGCATGTGATTGCCCAGGCCTATAAGTAAACACCTCACAGTATCTTTCTTACTTCACAACTTTCCTGCTACCTGTGCGTTTGCTGTGTTGCTCCGTGCTGCGGTTTACTTTCTACTATTGGATTACCTGGTTCCTGACTTCTGCTTGCCCCCTGACACTTCTGTGTGCTGCCTGCCCTGGATTTCAGCCTATGACCTGACTTCATATCTTTGCTTCCTGCCTGGACCTCTGCGTGTGACCAGACTCCAAACACTGCTGCCCGCTCCTGTCTACCATCTGCTCTGCTGATCTGGAACCCGGGCATTTACTGTACCTCTGGTGAGCAACACTATTAAGACTTTCATTGACTTTCCCTGTGGACGCACCACCAAACCTGATACACAGTGAGCGAGGCCACGAGGAGCGACATCTCCTAAGAAGCTTCTGGATATACTGAGCCGATATGCACATTATATTTTGACTTTTGGGAATGTAATCTCATGTTAAACCTGATGAAACATATTAAGTTTTATTCTAGGGGGGCTATTTATTAACGTGCAATAGTGCTGATCACACAAATTTCCAAAGTCAATGGGCGTTTTGGTGTGACAGTGCTCCGATTTCCACGTTCACAATTCATTGAATAATTCCCTATGGCTCTTTTCATTAGTAAATGCTTCACTTCTATTGGTTTTCCAGGAGTGCTTCTTTTTTTTTATGCTCACAGATTTCCTTTCCAAATAAGCACTTATTCTGCATTTGTTACTTGTGTGGTCAGTCTACCCTCAGGGGTGCTACTATCAAAATGGAGTATGGAAAGAACCAGCCTTTCTGGGAGGCAAATAAAAATAGAGCACTTGGAAAGAAGGCCAGAATTTTCCAGGGATGAGAGCATCCAGCAGCAACTTCATCTAGTGAGGGACCACACAGTGAAGAGCGTACTATTTCATGTGGAATCAGTGGAATCTTTTGCATACAGACTCTACTATTCTTCTTCTGTGTACATATTAAGCCAGGGGAGTGCAAACTTTTGGAGCTGCGCCCCCCTGTCTGCTCCACCCTCGCTTTTGCGCCCCCCTCACCTCGCTTGGCGGCGTCAAACGATGCAGCGGGGTCACGTGACCCCATTACTATGGAGACGGCCGTGTGATGTCACTCTGTATGATACCGCTGCGTCATTTGGCGGCGCTTTGCCATAGCGATGCATCATACCAACGCGTCTGAACCCCGGTAAGTTTGTTGCAGAGACCTCACGCAATCCCCCAGCATTTAATTTTAATGCCTCGGGGAAGAGCGCGGGTCTCTGCAAGCGCCCCCCCAAAAAAATCTCACGCCCCCCACTTTGCGCACCGCTGTATAAAGCCATCTTGTCAGAGGGAGAACGCGGTGTGTACTTTATGAAACACCGCACTTGACCTCTGCACTGCTGTAAGGCTGCGGCCCAGGTGCCTGCCGAATCCCCCAGTCTGCAGAGAGCTGCAGGGGGAATGACGGGGGAGTGACGGGGGCGCGGCCGTGACGTCACCCTGCAGGTTCGCCCTCATTGGCTGAACCGCCGGGGGCGTGGCCTAGCGCTCCGTCGCGACTCCTGATCTCAATTTTCTTGAGAGCAGGAGTTTCTGTCCGATTGTGATGTAGCTCTTGTCCCTGCAGCGTCCGCAACCGCGGGCGCTGCAGTAGCCAGCGAGGACCTGGCCTAATAGATGACGTTACTCAGCTGCAGTTTTAATCATGTCCACATGTTGCGTAAAAGATGCATGTAAGAAAGAACACAAAAATATTTTTAGCTGCTCAAATTACAAATGGTTGCATTCACATTAACTTGAAATGAGAAAATATTTTCTTTTATTTGCTCTTCTTTAAAGCAGCAATACTACTTCCCCCCTTTATCTCTCCTTTTATTTCTTATTTGTATATGTAAAGCATATGACAATGTTTAATTCTACATTCTTACCTACGCTGGCAATGGTTTGGTGCTCCTGTTATAAATCTGTAAAAATCCTGATTATGTGCCTATCATAATGGCCGCCTTTCAGTTTCAATCAATCCTTCACATTGACAAAAAATTATCACAACCAGGAAAGGAAAGGGGCACTACTTGGGAGGTGGGCTAAAGCCTGTTATAGAAATCAAAGGATGCTTTAAAGCAGCAGTCCAAGCTGCGTTATTTTTTAAATTTATTTTGTTTTCCCTTTAATATGTCCAATACAATCCACACAATGATAAATCCGTGCAGCAGAACATGCAAAGTTCTGTGGGGAAGATCATGTGGCCAGGCAGTCACTAAATACAATACAAAAGAGAGAGGGTAGAGCTCAAAAAGGGGAGCGCCAGAACCTGTTTCAGAAGAGGAAGGGGATGTGACTTTGTAAATGGTTGCTATGGAAACAAAAATGCTCATTACATTATAATACATCAAAAATTTAAGTTTTTTTTCTTTTTCTAATGCTACAAGTATTTTCTCATAGTACAGAACTGATTTATTAAAAAATAAATTAAAAAAACACGTAGGATATTGCTTGGTCTACAGCTTTAAAACTCATTAAAATGGCATTAAGAGTTGAATAATAAAAAAATAAAAAAATTCAAATAAAAAAAAAACTTATCGGATACTACCGAACTACTTGACTTAAAAAATTATATTTAAGATTACACATGTTTTGCTACTTTAACTCAATAATACTTCAGTAAGAAATGTCCTATCAATTGTCTGCTGACTACCATTGTCATTCTTTTTAAACTGCTTTGCAACTCTGGTCTCATCTCTGCACCTTTCAATTTGCTGCATCATTATTTCCTGGTAAAACAAGGGTGAGTAAGCTATTGTAACTACACATAAGGAGTGTATTGTATGCTCTGTTTGTGGTGATTATCAGAATTAGCCATATGGACATACATGTAAATGTGAAACACTAAACATAACTTGTATTGCTTACGTTTCCTACTGCAACTCAAATATTAGTAGCTGAATGGAAGTGCCTTTTAAATGTGGAAATTGAATAAACTCTAAGGCCTGTATTTGACATTCAACTGCAAAACCTCTTCCTAGTTCTCAAATCAAGTGAATGGGATGGAAATCCTCTCTCGCACAGGGAAGGCTGCTTTACTGCACATTAAATAAGGGCATAAGAGTGACATGACAGCCACGAATGTCTTTCATTTATCTCACACAGGATCCTACTGTCCTGTACCTGCCACTTCCACAATGTCACCGGGTACGATGTCTCGGGCTCGAATACGCTGCACCCCGCTGCGGTCCCCGCGGATCACTTTCCCCATCTCTGGCTCGTACTCCTTGAGAGCTTCTATGGCGCTCTCTGCATTCCTCTCCTGCAATAGGAAGGGACATGTCAAACCAGGCAGTAACTACCACCTAACTCGTACACAGCAGCCCACCAGGGTCATTTTTGCATGACGTTTGCGGCTCCTATTCAAGAAGCAGCTTTCCAGTGCTGGAAAAGGGCACAGCTTTATTCAAATAAATGGGACTGGAATGTTCTCCAGCACAAAGAAGAGGCTTTCCTGCATATTGATTAAGGGAAGTTGGCTTGACCCCTGGGCTTTTAAACAAGCAGTGTATTTTAACCAGTGAACAACTCATACCTCCAATTAACCAGGATATTGCTTCTATTATACAGCTACAGTATAATTGCAGAGGGTCTCCCCCCCCCCCTCCAATGTAACCACTTTGCTGCCAAAGAAACTGCCTGGGTTTTCCTGTTCGTGCTACATGACTGTGCTGTGCCAGCATGAAACGTCTCATCTATTTCCATCCGTCATATCCCCATGGCCCAAATCGCTAAACCACCCAAATAGTTTTTAATTGGAAAGAACAGCATTAAATAGAACAAAGGTCTCAATATAGTCCTCCATGTACTTCTGCTTAGTCAATGACATATCCAGACGTGGTCTTCTACAAGATGCTGCATGTTGCTGGGAAAATGTGCACACGGTTCCTGAAACTTGTTCAGCTGAATGTATCCACGTTACTATTAGTATTATTCCCCATTCTAGGGGGTTGAGGGTGAAGAGGCTATACAGATGAATATGTTTGTTATTTACCTATTAGAAACTATCAATGCAGTGTGCTAGATTCCCTGACCTGCTGGTTGGGTCCAAACACATTTGGCAAAAAAAAATATTTCTTTAGTGTAATGGTAGGTTTTTAAATGCAAAAAACATAATGCTTGTTAATGCGCTCTCAAACATTTATACTTTGACCACAGAGATGGCAACCACTGACCCATGCCTGTGAGAATTGAGGGCTCTAGACCAAAATAGTTTTTTTTGTAATAGGAAAACGTTACTTTTTAGAAGTGAGACTCATGAAATGTATGTGCCTGTTGGTACAGTAGTGCTAAAGAAAGCAACTGATATTATATCCCAGCAAATTGCACTAGTATGGCCACTTACCTGCCATACTCCCACAAAAGCATTGACTATGAGGATCATAATGATAACAATCGGTTCCACAAAAGCAGTCACAGTCTCTTCTCCTTCCTCAAACCAAGCCAGAATCTTAAAGACAAAACACAAAATAGTACATTGCTATGTTATTTCATTTAGAGTTGGGATACCTGATCACTCACATGTTCTTACATTCAGTGGAACTTGCTTGTATTAATAGCACACAGCACAGCAACTGAAGTGATAATATGTACATATTAACAAAGTTGCAATAACTCCCAAATATTGAAAGCAAATTAATAGCAGTAATACATAACCCCCTGTAAGATCAGCTCACACTCACACAGCGCTCTGGCAGGTTCCTCTCCAATGTGGTCTGTATATGTGACTGTGATGGACAGGAGAGCCGTGAATAATAACGGCTGTGGAAGAGGAGGGACTATGAGGAAGAGGAGCCTTTAACACAGGGGGCAGCCATGTTAGATCAGATCTGCATGGGCCTGAGCACAGCACGTTGTTTCGAGGTCTGCAAAGAGAGTGCACGTGGTAACCGGAGCTGAGAGCTACAGTTCCACAGTTGAAAAGAGATCAAGTGTGCCGCTGGAGAGGACCCTCAACGGCTAAGACACAGTGATACCGAAGTACCTTTTTGAAGACCAGGCCTGCAACATGTCCAGTACAACACGAGCTCCCACGGTGTGCTGGCACCCTCATGAGCCAACATACCCAGGACTGGGTGGCTACTACACCAATGACACCTGACGCTGACTCTATTTGGGGATTGTGTTGTATATGTGTACAGTGTGTAGTGATCCTTTACTGAGGATCACAAGGTGCCCGAGTTTAATAAGTGTATAGTAAGCAAAGTGAATTACCCATACTGTGTTTGTATTATTCCTGCGGTCTGACCGTAGGCCACGTGTGGCCCAGTAAGTAACAAAAGACTCAGGCCTCAGCGATACTTGTAAGTCTGAGAGCTAAAAGTAGAGTCCGCGTTATAGCGCAATCCGCTACAACGGGGTTAAGCTATATATATCTATCATGGTTTGTCTACTCTGCCTGTCTTTCCCCCCTGTCATATAACCCTAAGCAGTCTGGGTTGTGACAGGTCATCCTGTGGGCTTTTGAACCCCCTCATGCTCCTCTCTGAGTGACGGAAGTGTGGTGGTGAATCATGGCCTGTGTATAGCCAGGTACAGGTACAGAACTTGAGCCCTCCCTTTCTGGTTCCTTAGAGGGGTAGTGCCAAATGTAGTCAATCTGTTCCCCTCCTGCCTAGGAGTGGGATGTGAGTATTCTCTCCTCCCCACCTAGGAGTGGGAGAGGCCGTCAGGCCACAGGGCTGACTGGCCTGTAAGATCTGAGACTCCAGACTCAGGAGTAAGCACCATCCAGATGCCTAGGATTATCTGAGACACTGCCCCGCTGTACAACATCTATGCAGTGACTGCTACAATAAAGTCCTGATCTATTTTACACCTGCCTGGACTGAGTCAGTGAGCGAGGTGTATGAGAGTGCTTCAGAAGGGAACTGCCTCTGGTACTTCCAGAATCCACTGAAGCTGGAGGCGCTGACACCGAACCCAGAAGATATCACAAGACTGTCCTGATCTCCATCCCATCGCAGATCAATTCAGCTCTCCTGGACCCTCACAGATATGCGCACCACAGACACTGTGACGGTTCATGGGATTCCTTCCACTTCTTTCTCTCCCTCTGTCCCTTCCCATGCCAATCCCCCTGCGCTTACCCACTCCTGTCCCGCTCCATCTACCTCTCTGACTGCCCCATTACCTCAGCGCTTGCCCCGCAAGTCTCGTGCACCCATGCGGTCCCCGAGCCCCTGCAGCAACGCTCCCCGCTCCCAGACACTCTCAATGCCCGCTGCCAGTCCCTCACCTCCGGTGGCGATCCCGTCCGGTCCTCTGCTTCCCTCCGCTGGGGTGCCCGCAGCACGGCACTCCGCACGTCTTGTGACGCAGCCTGTGCGCGCGCACTCTCAGCTTACAGAGGGCGCACGCACACGCTCCTCTTCTAAGGCCTGTCTCTCTCCTGACTCCCCCTCCCATTCCCTGCAAGCTATCTCTCTGTCTGACCCCTCTGTCTCCTCCTCTTCTCTCCCTGACCTATCCTTGTTGTCTCCTACTTCTCTCTCTGCTCCTCCCCTCTCTCCCATTGGTGTGTCTTCCTTAATAATCCCTGTCAGTCCTCTCTATCATCGCTCTGCATAGTTCCTGTTTCCGTGTGTGTGCTGACCTATGCTTTGCTCCCTCTGTGTTCCTGCTAGTACCTGCTCCTGTGTTACTTTGTATTTCCCTGGCTTTGACCCCTGCTCATCCTGGACTACCCAGCTCTCTGTTACCCTTGAACCTTGCTACGAACTCTACTTTGCTGACCTCTGGAATCCTTGGACCTGGCTTTGAACTTCGACTACGCTACTCTCTGTACCCCTGGACATTGGCACACGGACACGACCATTCTTACGTTTAACCACCTTTCCAACAGGCCCAGCAACGCTATACCACACTCCGGGCTTGCTCCCACTGCTGTGGGTGTGTGGTGTAATACCGTTCCCACCTCAGTATTGGTGTCTTGCCAGGTCTGCGGGCACAGAGGCATGACACACTGGTAGCTGAAGCAGTATCTCCTAGATGGTCGGGGTATATGTGCTACATATATATTACATACATACACACACAGTGTGTGTGTGTTTGTGTGTGTGTGTGTGTGTGTGTGTGTGTGTGTGTGCGCAAGATTTGGGGGGGGGGGGGACAAGCCAGCGGCTCTGGTGGACCTGCTCGGCTTATACTGCATATTAGGTATGGTCGTACGTCAGGCTCATCCTCTGTGATTGGCTGCTAAATGGGTCTCTCAGCCAGTGGAGCTGTGTTCCACTCTACTGCTGAGCTTGTTCTCACAGGACTCCTCCACTCCTCCGTTCTCCACTCTGTGCTGGGCCCCGTGAACTTGGGCTGTAGCGTCAAAATATTTTGGTTAGAAATTGATCCAGTGAACTAGTTGTTGGCCAGCTTTATCTGAAACCATTTATACTTGCGATGGGCTGGAGATCAGGACAGGCTTGTGATATCTTCTGGGTTCGGTGTCAGCGCATCCAGTTTCAGGGAGGAGAGGGTACTCACATCCAGGGCCGCCAACAGGGGGGTCTGCTGGGGTTGGCGTCCCGGGCCCCATGAGTCAGGGGGCCCAACCTCCCAGGCCCCCTGCGCGGCCATGCCCCTTGACAAATCCCATCGTGCGGTCACCACGGGGTGTGTATATATACACAGCTCAACCCCGTTATAGCACGATCCGCTTCAACACGGATCCACTTAAAACGCATTTTGAGTGTGGCTCCTGATTTAAGCAGATCTCCTACCTTTCTGATTCTGTGCTCTGTCGGACCCCCAACCCCCCGCCACCCCACCCCCCTAAGCTCCGGCGTCAAATGACCCCGGAGGGTCATGTGACGTTACGTCGCCATGGCAACGTCACGTGGCCCCGCGGGGTCATTTGACGCCAAGGAGGAAGGGGGTGGGGGGTGCCAACAGCAAGAGCACACAATCAAGCCTGCAGCTTGTCAGCGCAGCTCGTCCGGGGAAGCCATTAGTCAATCTGATCATCTGGGAGATGACCCGGTGCTGCATCACTGGAGGTAAGGCTTCCTTTGTGGTAACATTAAGCAAAGAAAGTGTACAAACTGCATTTACATATCTAAAGTTATTGCTGGCGAATTCTTTACACTGTCAGACCATGTTGTAACCTCCCTTCACAGTCTGAAGATTGCGGTTTCCTTCGATGTTCTGATGATGTCATGGCTCTTATTATGGGATGCCCTGGGGCCGGTGGAGTGACAGTTGGTTCTCTCAGAGCTGCCCGAGATGCATCATTAGCAAGGGGCTCTTATAGCGACAAAACAGGATAGGTAGCGCTAACTAGACTATAATGATTGGGTTAGTGACTGGTTAAATGGAATATTAAATACACATAAGTATGATACCAAAACAATGAACCTTATATATTGTAATACAACGATATAAGTGGCTGCCTCTGATACAACTCTGACCCCCTGGTCAGAGAAACACTAGATGTACAAAGAATACGTATCTGTGGCGCCTGACATATAGATATATGTAAAAAAGGCTATGAACAACCAAGACAGGTGGGTGTGTAGATCTCAGGATGTCTCCATTTGTCTCCATTACGGCAGACACGGAACCCCTGATCGTGGCCATTTCCCCCGCGATCCGGTTATAAAGCGTTCACATCGGGTGGACCCCGAGCACCAAGTTATAACGTGGTTCAGCTGTATATATACATATACACACACACACACACAGATGTAGCAGGCTTCATTGCTCCTTGTAAGTGGCATGTGTTGTGATATTATGTCCCATCAATACCATGCCATTCAATCTATATACACACATGCACTATATACATTATTAACTACATTATCACCTGGACGCTTCATTTATGAATTGTTTTATACAGTATGTATTGTTGACCTATCTTCATCTGCAAAAAAGACTCTGACTTTTAGAATATATTTTATTAATTCAAAATGTATTTTTATATATGCATGTCTGTATTTATGTCCCCAGATCTGTATAGTTCTGTGTTTTTCACTACTGTTTATATCTTCCTATCAGGACTGGTCCACTTGTATCATTCACTATGTTGTAGTCAGTAATCCAACTAGACCATCTGTCTATATACTTTGTCAATAGAACTTTCTTTTAGATTTGCTCTCATCCTCCATTTTTAGCACCCACGGTCTAAATATATATACACACACACATCTAATCAATTATATATATACACACTATATATATATATTTGACCGTGAGTGCTAAAAATGAAGGATGAGAGCAAATCTGTCATACATACATACATACATACATACATACATATATCAAAGACAATCTGCAAAATATGAGATGTTCGTGTGACTTGACTTTTGACTTCAGGCTTTCTAACCTAATGTGTCAGGTGTATCTGCCAAAGGGTAGCTTACATTTTCCAACTCCCATGTTGATTTTTGGGGAGGTTATAAAATCTACACCTATGTGCACACAAGAGAAAGAGTCTCAAATTAGCAGATGGTAAATATTAAAGACATGTGGTACCCGAGGCTAGAAGTATGCAGCTATTCTCACATTTTATAAAAAAGTAAAAATGGAAAGAGACTGCTTTCGTGTTCAGCGATGCAAATAACCAGCTAATGAGAGGCGGCATTAATTGTATTCCAGACTCGTTACTGTACTTTGTGACTTGGATGTACGAACATAATGTAACATTTACTCTGCCTGGAGAAAAGATTTATACTAAACAATGATATAGTAAGTAGCAAGGGGTGCATGACATGTATGTGGAGCCTAAGGCTGCGGCCATGGTGAACGCTGGAGAGGGCGCCAGCGTTCACTCGGCTTTTCCCCACCGCCTGCAGCAGGAGAGATCTGTGTCCTGCATGCAGAGGAGATGGGGAGGCGTGCCAGGGGTGACATCACAGAGCTGGTTAGCCCTCATTGGGCGATCCTCTCACGTGACCTGGCTACTGCCTGGCCGCCACGCATGGAAACAGATTTTTCTGTTCCTCCTGCATCGCAAGTGCCGGCGCCATAGCTCCCATGCGCATTGGCGCGCTCTATAGACAGCCTCATAGAGGCACATCTATGTGATCGTGCCGCGCGCCCTCCTGCGCGCTGTCACGATCACCTTGGCCGCAGCCTGAGGCTGCGCTTATAGTGCCGGCGACGTGACTGCGACGTCAGGCTACAGTGGCTGGAAAAATAAAAATTGAATGACTTCCAACGATCGCGACCAAGCTGTTGCTCAGTCGCGTCGCGCTCACTATGAGCATGCGACAGCGGCAATGCATTTGTTTTGACGCGGCGTTGCCGTCACTATAAGCGCAGCCTAAAGTATTGAAAAAGAAGGAAGGAGCACTCACGCTGAAATTATTGGTATACGGCCATGTGTGTGCTTGCAGAACCTGGGTTTCAGGTGCTTTGCTGTGGAGAAGATTCAGCACTCTCATGATCTTTATGCAAAGGATAATTTAATCACAGATCAACGTTTCTGTCCTAAAATGTGGATATATTGAGAAAAGTCCACATTTAAAGACCGAAACTGCGATTAAATTATCCTTTCCATGAAGATCATGAGAGTGCTGCATTTTTGTTCTCCTCAGTCTGCCTAAAGATACCTAGAAGGACTACGGGGCTAATTCTATATAGTCTGAAGTGGCTGTGCCCTAAGAAATATTGGGGGGGGGGGGGTAAATCCCAAAACTAAAGTGCAAGAAACATATACTGTACTTCCCAAACGTAAGGCTGCAGCAAACATTATTTCCACCTTTCTCCTAGTGGCAGATATCTCTCAATGACTCCTGCTGTCACATGTGTGTACTAGGACCTGCTGAATAAATAGGGGTGGGATGGGTGAGCTCAGGCTTTTTTCTATTCCATTTATTTTTAAAACAAAAAATCTACTGAAGAGCTGAATGATCTAAGCCAACAAATTGTGTCAAAAATGACATTTTCGCAGACAGCTTATTGACAGATTTGGCCTAATTTATTTAATAGGTGGTTGCACAGGTAGAAAATAGAGAGGGCATTTGTGGCTAACCTTCTTTGACCCAAATTAAAAATATAGATCTGTAACCCTATTTAACCTCCTCTTGCTCTACTCTCCAGCTAAGCCTATATTTTAGGGACTGGGCAAATCGAATTTCACAGCAGAATTTGAACGGTGCAATGTACCTTCGGATACCCGCGTGTGGATCGCATTTTGACTATTTCCCCCAACTCTATTTATAATGGGCAGTCGTTTTAATGAAATGCAAATGAGCTTATAGTGTATACATACCATATATACCAAAGTTAGCACCAGGAAATAATGATACATTATTTAAAAGCATACCCAACTGTGATGTTATTCCCATCCTGACTCTGATATAGGGCTTTGTCTGGAGAGGAGACAGATAAACGAGGAGGCAAATGAGAGGAGCCCAAAGTCCTAGTTCAGTGTCAGGATAGGAGTATCGCCAACGACTTAAATAACGTCACGTTGTTTGAAGATAGCGAGGCACTATCATGAAATAACATGACTAACTGTGTTACTGAACTTAAGTACAGCCGTTATTTTTGTATTTAATTAGTTAAGTGAAGGATGCATTCACTTAGGGAAAATAACGTCTGTTCCAGTTTATGGCAAGATCACGTTATTTGTCCTGATTTAATGGAGCTTAGCGAATCTAGGATTTAACCTTTAAAAGGTGTACAGAGGATTATTCCTCCTGGCTCTAGTACAAGACTCACATCAATTAATTTGCCAATGACATAATCCCTCAGTCCAGTTCTGCACACAGACCAGGCTCATAACTATTACAACTTTAGAGAAGCAATTTTACTTCTGGTATTCTACAGTAATTTGTCCAACCTAGGTCAACATTTACTTTAACATGATTTTTTTTTTTATTGGCTTACTGATGTTTTTTGGGGAAAACACTTCGACCCTCTCAGGTCTCCTCTGGGACACTATGTCCAAAGCATCATGCGGCTTCCGGGTAGAAAGTTCAGAGGCCGACTATAAGATTGTCTCTAGAGCCTGATGAATGTGTGTGGCTGCTGAAGCAGAAGCAGAGAATGCCACAGAAGTGGGGTTGCCTGTTTTTTTGGCAATAGTGAACCACACATTTACTTTGTAGTTTGACAAGTGAGATGTAAATGTAAACTGATGCTGGTCAAATTAGATGGCTATGCATCCAGTGCTGCAAACGACTGTTTTGCTGTTCAAATAACTGCTTGAGAGTCATGTTGCATGCCTTCGTATCAATCTAAGAAGGTTTGTTATACAACGAGTGAGCACTGCTTACATCAGAAATTAAAGCAGCAATACTACAGTCCCCCAACCTTTTTTTTTCTTCTTATTTTAAAATGTAAAGCATGTGACAATGTATAATTCTACATTCTCACTTAAGCTGGCAATCGTTTGGTGCTCCTGTTACAGTATAAATCTGTCAAAATCCCAATTGTGGGCCTCACATAATGTCCGCCTTTCAGTTTCAATCAATCCCTCAGACAGTGTAACTCAGCAGCTACAATGTATCCTTATATTACTAACTTAACATTATCTATTGTTCCAGTTGACAACTCAAACTGCTGAGAACATTGGCAACAAATTAGTGTTGCAAAGATCTTGCACTGTTTGGGAGGTGGGCTAAATAAAACTTGCTATGCAAAAATCAAAGGATGCTTTAAAACTCATTAGCAATGGCATCAAGAGTTGAAGAAAATAACATTTAATTTTAAAGTCACTATTATCTAATGCTACAGAACAGATTTATAGTACAGCTCAACCCCGATATAACGCAATCCGTTACAACGCAAATCTGCTTATAACGCGATGCACGCGTGGCTCCCAATTTTCGTATTTATGAATACTTTACAACACGATTATTGGTATCTTAAATACTTTATTGAACAATGCATACAATTGTACATTATTTCTAACGCGATCCGCGTATAATGCGATGTGATTCTTTTGACCCCAAGCACAGTGTTATAAGGGGGTTGGGCTGTATTTAAAAAAGAAAAGAAAAAACAACAACTTAGGTTTCACATGTTTTGCTGCTTTAAGTGAGGAATTAGAGAAGGAGTTCCTGGGCACTGTATTATATTTTAAATGAATCACAATTTGCAACTGTAATTGTGCTGCTGTTTCCTTTCCCTGAATCAATTTAATTGGGTAGGTCTGAGGTGGTATTAGCTTCTATGTCTCAGGATTCAACGTCAAAAGTAAGAAGTGCAATTAGCAACTTTCTCACATTGGATGAGGCCTCGAGTGACGAAAAGGAAAATTCTTATGTGCATCAAGGCCCAATTATTATTAGCAGCTACTACCCAGTGCTTCACATTTCCTATTACTGGCTCACTACCTTATGTTAAGGAGGCCAATATTTGAATCATGTACCCCAGTGCTCTTCAAATTATTTTCCAAAGGGCCAGATTAGAAACCATTTACAAGGAGGGCCAGAAGAGGAGCCGTCATGTCATTTTATATACAGTACGTAAACACGTTAACAAAACATACTTCAACAGTACAGCATGTGTACATTTATATACAGAAAAGAATGCAGAGTGAAAAACTGCACTTAGCTGCCAGACAAACTGCAATGAAATTAGCAGGGACAGACAATCTTTGAACCACACAAAGGCCGCCTGGGATGGATGTGGCCCATGGGCCACTTACTGAAGAGCCCTGCTATACTTGATATGTCAGTGTCTTCACACTAACCTCACAAATGGGGTTTTGACACTACATTGGGTCACATAGTAGGTTAGCTGGGATTACCCAGACAGTGATCCCAATACGCTGGTCAAATTAACAAAGACAAGAACAAGTGTGTGACATTGTTCCCCCAGATAACACAATATAACTCCTGGGAGGCGGGACCATGACGTCATGACGTATGCACAAAGCGACGAGGGTGAGAGGCACATTTGAGTGCGGGTCTATCCGCAAGTCGCCATGATACAGGTCTGATACAATACACACACACTCTGCCAGCAGAGACTACATGCGTAACACTGCACTAAACAAAGAGAGTATAATGAGATGTATCTAATGCTATAGCATGACGATGGTAATAGCAACATATAAGGTATTGATATAGATACTGTTGCAGTTGCTCCTCTTGGCAGTGTATGTAGGCAATACAGTTGCTGGCTGTTTTACCAAGTGTGTGTGAGCCTTTTGATACACCCTGTCTGTCTGCGACATATTTGTTCCTCACTGCATGTCTTTGACTTTTTATGAGCTATTGATTTTCTGATTACTTAGAGTGCATTATAATATTGACTTAGGAGGCTACTGTATAACTGGATACGGACTTGATCCGTGCCTCAGAGCCACATCAACACACTTTGTGGGCTCTTTGCACTTGATACACTAGTATGTAAATATTATAGTAATCTGTTCATGTATTAATGAGGCTGTAAATTTATACGAACCTTGATTCGTGCCTCAAGGCGTTCTAACACAGTTTGTGTGCCTATGTAACATAGCTATCATATTAGGTACTTTACTATATATTGTACCCATTGCAGGTTCTTTGTAGGAATAAGTATACGTCATTTATTTGTAAATATTAACATTATCAGTCTTACGCTACCTGTTCATGATATACAGGTTTTTAATTATTTCTAGTGCTGTACCTAGGGGCTATCCACTATCAACTGTGACCTATTGAGGTTCTAACTGCTATTAATGTAATTCATTGTTAAGGATTTCCCCTCTGTTTCAGTTTTAGTCATTTATGTATTTAGCATTTGGTCTGTTTTATATGTTTAGTCACCGTAGCGATATATTCACTTATATATAATTTAGGTAGATTTGGCTATACACTTTTATTGATGTTTTTTGTGTAACCTTTTTTAATATCAATAGAAATAAAGTTTTATTTTAATTTTTCATCATATCATACTTTACAATGAGTGCTATCATAAGGGTGTGCTTTCCCCTAATTTCATAATCGTTCTCTATCCCCTTTTGCACCTCTGTTACCAATTTATTTTGTTTATTGAGCTGAAGCGAGAGTTTCTTTCCCCTCCCCCTTACCCCATATGTTCTAACCAGTTTGAAACGCAGAATATCACCAAGTTTCCATAGTATTGAGTGGCAGTGTTTGTCCAAAATTTCACAGCATATCCCAGCAGAGGGAAAAAGGCAGCCCACGCCATCTGCAAATGGGGCACATCTTTGCACAATGCTCTACAGCACGGGTGCGCAAACTGGGGGGCGCTGCGCTTACTGAGGCCCGGCACTCTTCCCTACAACATTTAAATTAAATGCCGGGATGGCAGGCAGGGCCTCTGAAAGTCCCTTACCTTGTCTCTGGCAGGGAAATGACGCCGCAGGGTCACATGATGTTGCACCACATGCCGTCATGACGTCAGAAAAAATGGCAAAAAGGTAAGGGGGCGCAGACAAAAAAGTTTGCGCACCCCTGCTACTGTATAACTGCACTGCAAGTATGCACAGAAATACGAAATACTCCCCCGAAGGAGCATGCAGACACTCTATGGCAACTACTTTATTTAATATGGTGTCAAGCAGCCTTATACATTTGCGATCTTCTTGCGTAGGGTAGACTACCGCTGGGCATCAAATGAATAAAGCTGGCATCTTCCCGAAATCAAAAGGTAGCCTACTCGGGAATCACTGACCATTATTTTTACTGCATGCGCAGGTTAGGCAAAGAAAAGGTCTTAGCGTTAAAGACCATAAAAAAAATTTTTGGTATAAAGTTACTTGTACATAGTTTTCAATAAAGGATTTATTTTCACAACTACATAGTACTTTAATAGTACCTGATGTGGCGGCCGCTCCCGCACGCAAAGCGTTAAATAATGTTTGCAATTCTGTTAAAGTAGCAGTCCAATAGAAAGCAAATTATGAAGTCATTACATAAATAGTCCATATTGTGCTGATCTATTCATTGCTTTTCATTTTTTTCTAAAACTTTAGCATTCGCTGTGTTTTCCCCCGTTTATTTTTTCAATGGCATCATCTGTTACCGTGACAACGTCTGCTGTGTGTGTGCGTGTGTGTGTGTGTGTATGACTGTGCTCTTTTTAATTTCCATGGGAAGTTTTCATACAATTATATCTCCAATATTGAGCATTTAAAGAGGATGGCATTGCCAGAGCCATCAGTAAAAGAACGTTAAATGTTAAAAAGAAAGGAGACATTTGTTTTTTATGATTCTTATACAGTATAGGGGATCAGTGAGATACAAATCAACAATCTGCAAAACGATTTAATGATTGTACTGTACAGAGATTCTCTGATATACTGTAAAGAACTTCAGAACATCCTCATCACAGAAAATATTCAGCATAACTATTAAAATAGTATAGGAGGATAATATATGTACGATCGATATGCAGTGTCCCCTAAAAGGATACAGCTCTAAAGAAAAAGAAAAAAAAATCACTTTTTGCTAAACCAAGATGAAAACACTTTGGGGGGTGGGGGTGTTAGAAGTCAAGAAATGTTGTTAGCTCAAAGAGTGAAAAAAACAAGGGTGAAGATAACATACAGCAGATAAAAACAGCCAGCTGCATATTTCAGTTCTCTCAGATTTCCTAACCTTGCCCATCCTCGTGATTTCTATATCAATATGTACAGATCTGACTCATGCTTCTAACAGCAGGAGTAACATTTTGACTCCCACGCACAATGCTAGAAATCTAGTGAAATGGAAGGGGTGTTTTTTTTTTTTTTTTTTTACTATCATGTAGAATTCCACCTACTTATTGTCTTTTTGGTACCCAATCACAGAGCAGCTACTTGCTATCCCATAGTAATTGTGTAATTTGCCTGTGAAATATAACAAGTGCCCTTTATATTACAAACTTCCTCAAATGCAAGGGGTGAGTCAGTGTTCACTTCTGAGCATGAAGTTCTTCACCCTGTTAGCATACATTCCAATAAGCCACTCCCACTGCAGCCATATGAAGCAATGCTTTAGATTAACTAGATTTACACCTTGGCTCAAAACCTTCATTTAAAGTCTTGTGACTAATTAATGTTCTGTTGTCCTCTTCTCCTATGTTTTCCGTTCTAACATAACAATATAATTAATAAGCATTGAAAAAGTATCAGACCTTGTCAAGTGTCACACAATTTGCGCGAGTCTTCTGCAGTAGCATTGCATCTCATTGTCTCGCGCAGCATGGAGGCAAATCTCACGGTGACTGGAGAGCAAGAGAGAGCCTAACCTCAACCCCTTTCGTCGTTATCTAGCCCACAATAATCATACCTCGCCCAGAATTTTTACCTTGCCCACAAATTTAATTTACAGGCCCTGGCAAACGCTCCACTTCTCCCTCTGCAGGCATGGATCCCCTACTCTGAAGTTGGGGTCTCACGCATATGGAGTACCCTTGAGAGCTCTGACGTGTTGACTATAAAAGCGTCTCGTGTAGACGGTAGCTGGAAGACTCAGACTGACAGGTCAGACATTTGACTAGCCCAGTCGGTTTCCTAATCTATCCTCAAAACTCCAGAGCAAGATCAGGTTCTTGTGATAACCCATTAACATTTCATTCACATGCTTAATTAAACCTGGAGTCTTTTGTGGTGTTTGTGGATAGGTTGAAAACCACAGATGCAGCCCATGAGTGCAGGGATGGCTAATGCTACTAGTATTTCAACAGTCTCCACCGCGATGTCCACTAAAGTAGATGAGTGAAGATGAGCTGCATAGAAGGACAGCTCAAGGGCAGTCTACACCCCAATTAAGAAAAATGCAAATCAATGTTTTCATATAATACCATTCTCTGTTGTTTAACAGATCAAGAAATGGCTAAATATGAATAACAATCTAAATTATACCAGGTAACAGACTGCATGGTTTTCGCTGCGTGCGGTCATGTTCTGTGTTCTTCTGCATCTATCTGCTGCACCAATGTCACATTCCGTCATTAGTGACTCTGCCTTTGATATGGACCATTTGGTAACAAGAGGGCAGTTTAAAAAAAAAAATTGGGATTTCAATATGAAGCTTTTTTTCTGGGACTGCGTTTCTTTAGCTGTGATACCAGTGTTAGAAGTGTCTAGATCATATAGTTACAATGTATCTTCCAGTCATACAGGGTTTTTTTCTGTTCTTTTCTTAATTGTATATGTAAAGCATGTGACCTAAGCTGGCAATCGTTTAGTGCTTCTGTTATAAAGGCCTGATTGGGTGCCTAACATAATGGCCACATCAGTCAGTGTAACTCAGCAGCTACAATGTATCCTTATATGACTAAGGTAACATTATCTATTGTTACAGATTACAGCTGGGAACATTTGTAACAAATTATCCCAAACATTAGTGTTACAAAGATCTTGCACTGCTTGGGCGGTGCGCTAAAACCTGCTATAGAAATCAAATGATGCTTTAAAACGCATAAAAAATGGCATTAAGAGTTGAACAAAAACAATACAGGACTGATTTGAAAAAAAAACGCCATAAGATTTAACATTTTGCTGCTTTACGTTTTCAGATATTTAAAATTGAATACTAACTGGATAATGTGTAATTTATTTAGTGTTTGCAGTTTTTGTACATCTTTATTGCTTTTTATTTATACTGATATATGAGGGTGCATAATCTAGATCTACCGTTTTTGCCATATTGCTTTCTCAAATTAACCTACTGTACCGCTGTGTTGTCATGTAAGCATGCCCTACTGTGTTTGTTATGTCTCTTAAGTGGCTAATTATTACACTGCAATACGTTGCTTTTAATATGAAACTAACACTTTAGTTTGAGAAGCATTTTGCTTTATTCAATGAATACATATTGTAGGGAAATACAGAACGTGAACGTCGAAAATGAAATGTAGTGCGATATATAGGCATATGCGAATGTGTTCTTGCCAAAAAAATTACTTTACAATCCACACACGTTTGGTAGTGTTAAGATATAGCACAACTTAGTAAAAATTAGTCTGTGGGCTTTAAAGTTCCTCGCAGAGATTTAAAGGGTCATAATGACTTGACACTTGCAATAATTATGCAACTCTGATAACTGGTATTGGAGTGCTCTTACTCCAACATAAATTAAGTCTGTTGTGAATATTTTGAGTAATAACACTCTAATTACCTATCCATATGTATCTATGCAATTACATAGCGCCAACGGTGTACGCAGAGCTGTACAAAGGCTATAATTGAATGCAGGGAATTATAATGCAATAAGTGCAACAAACATAAAATCAGATATAGGACATCCGTGACCCAGAGAGCCTGCAGCCGAAGGATTACTTGTTATCATACATTAAATATCATCAATGTATTTTGTTATGCTGCAAGATAATTTAAGCTGCTATCTCCAGGTACAGTATGTTTGTTTGTTTTTTACCTTCATTATTATGCTACTAAATTGAAAACGTTTCCATGATGATCACCTTGACTTCGTACTATTGCTGCCAGAGTGGCAATGTTCTGCTGTCAGTTCTGTAAATCGTATCCTTATTTACCATCCATCTGTCTTATTTTCAATGAACTACAATATATTTAATGCAGCACTCCCGGCTGCTATTTTTTTGTGTGTGGGGGAGGAATTGTTTTTTTTTTTTTTTAACTGGATTCGAACAGACGGGTTACTGGAGCTGAACCACTTTATTTCCAGCTCGTGGGGCACCTTGGTTTCCGACATACAGTACATACAGTCTACAGTGCTGGTGTTGTCTGCTCATTTAGGGGAAACAAAATGGGCGCCAAACCACAGGGCAACAGGAAGCTGCTGCGGATGACTCTGGCTTCCTATTGCATGGCCGGGCGGCATCTTAAAGAAACCAGGTAGTGCACTGGCCCTTAAATCTGTAAGTATGCTGGCAACCTGGGGATACCCAAAGCTGAAAATAGAGAGGTTCAGCTCTAGAGAGCCCCATAGTTTAAATCCTGTTTAAAAAAAAATCAATTTAAAATCTTGCATATATATATATATTATATATTATATATATATATATATACACACACATACACAAATATATATATATATATATATACATACACACACACACCTTTCATTTACTTGTTCCTGTTCTTTGAAGCAATAAATATTTTCTACGATTTCCAGTGAGTGCTGCAGATCTATTTTTTCCTGTATGTAATCTGGAGCTGGATGGTGAACCTGGCCCCATTGCAAGCACCCTGTTTACCTAAAGATAAGTATTTTTTCTCAGCATATGGTTTGTGCACCGAGTACCCTGGACGTGTGTGTGTGTGTGTGTACACACACATATATGTATGTATATATACACACACACTGTAGATGTTGCACCCGCTATTATAAACCACACGCAATTTTATTACTGTAACTTGTAACGCTGCAATGTACATTGCACGATACAAGAAAACTGAGCCACCAGTCAATAAATTGTACGTCAATTTGAATTTCGGGACTTATAAAAGTCTACAAACCAAAACATTTACTTAACAAGCATCTTTATCCTTTTGCAGTGGTTCCATTTTATTTCCTACATACAATATGGACATATGCTTGTCTGGTTTTGTGCACAAGTGGGTGCCAAAGAAAATAAAACAGGGATTGTACTGGTAAATTTAAAAATGATACAGCTGTATAACTATAATTCTTTTTTTTTACTTACAAAGGAAACAAAAGCAGCCAGTAGAAGAATACGAACTAAAAGGTCTTCAAACTGCTCCACCACCAGCTCCCATAGAGACTTCCCTGGAAGACAATACATGCGGTTAATGTAGTCACTCAGTTATACAAAGGTAAAGCACTTCCGTTGAACTGCAAGATTCTGATGGTAATCGGACAACCTTGGAAAGGACAGATACCCGGAACTACTGTATGCAGACCACTACATATTGCAACAATATAAATCCTCCGTTGGCTAGTTCACATATAGGGGCATATGTATCAAGGCAAAAAAACTGGTGCAATTTTGGGCCAAAACATCTGCACAATATGTATCATACATACGGATTTATTTTCTTTCGTACAGCTGGTGCAGTATGCTTCATCCCAGAATTGCACCAGTTTTACTTTGCGACCACATAATATACTACAGAATGTATGTTCATATTTGATCAATATTACATGCCGACAAAAAAGCTGGCCACTGTTACAGTCATTTCAAATGATGTCTTGTTACAGTTACATATTTTTAAACATTATGTTTAGGTTAAGAACTTTGTTTAAGAAAACGTTGAATGTTCTAATGTTCTACGGTGGCCGTCAAGAAAAGGCTCGCCTCTGGAATAGGGGAAAAAGGTAAAATCAACTGCGCTCAGTGATTGGCGGTAAAATGTAAAATAATTCCAATAACCTTACATAAGAGCGAATAAGTGATCAGTTTAAACTAGATGGAAGTGGTTATCTTAACCAATATAAATGTGAGTAAAACAGAACAAAGTAAATTAAATAAAACCTGTCCCGTTCACGTGTGTAAATAGATGAGGTAAACTGCAGCTGTTCTAATAGGATGGCTCCGCAACCAATACTAGGCCAAAAAAACAAAAAGAAAGAACAGCGCAAAACCTCATAGTGTAGTATATAAAAATGATATTGAATTCATTCAGCAGGTGAGCATTGCACGTACATTTAAAATATAATTAACAGGCATGACATGTTAGGCATGACCAGAGGGAGGCCCACTGGATCTTCATGTTGAAGACCCAGGTCCCGTTCGGACTCGATACGGACTGGGACCTAGGTCACTTCCTTTGATCTGGTGGCCCCCCCATGGTCTTGCTCTTGTTCTCCCTTCCCTCCGAAAGCATATAATATAATTCAATATAATGTAATACTAATATAGGTATCTTTATGATATTTGATCTATTTCACTTTAATCAGTACCCTATTGATATTACTCCTCTAAAATATTTAAAATAAACATATTTAAAATAAATATATTTGTGACACATCAGACAATTCTGATGTTTCAATTTTTTTTGATATTTTGGAACACTTATGTGTTGATATCGTAACTATTAATTTTTTGTTTCTTTGGTTTATGTAAGATCTGTCTCTCTTATGCATTTAGATCTTCTAAACAAGTACAAGTATTGATTTATGCAAAACAAATTAGAACTGGATTCTATGTAAATCTTTTTGGTATATGCATGGGAATCCAGTACATGCACGAGAATCAGATATGTTGCCTTTTCACATCCTCCTGGGTTCCAGGATGCACACCGTTGCATATTGGGCTATTTTTGCCCTGATTAATAAATATGTTTTTTATACAAGCACTGGTGTGCTTTCAGGATCTTAGGGGATGTTAATTTGTCTTTATGTGTGTTGTGGATATTTGTGCTTTATTTAAATATTACTTTATAATCTTCTTAGGATTTTTTCTTTTTAATATTTAGTTTCTTCTTTTCTGTATTTTTGCTGTAGTGTTATGATTTTTTTATACTTGTGGGTTATTATACCCCTATCTCTTACTGTATGGGACAAACTATGTACTGTTTATTGGTGCTCTATAGCATTAGGTACTAGTCCCCTATCCTTATTAGGGTATTTATAAGTACATTTGGAGTGGTCCTAGCGCAGAAAACTCATATACTAAAGGGACTGGCTTGTTTTGAAGCACTGGTTTTCTATACATCTATGACATGTTAGGGACATGTTACCACAGCTGACGAAGTAATTGATTTACGAAACGCGTTGGAATAGGACGCGTTCCAGTTTGTACCTCTTGAGTCTTAGTACCTGCTTTGACTCTAACCATTTATGCTAACCTATAGACATTGCCTATTTCCATTAATCTAACCCGTGTGTCACGGGACGCTCGGAGTGACGTCATCAGTGCGCGATAGTGCGCATCAGCCAGTCCGACGTGGAGTGACGTCATCAGTGCGTGGCTGTGCGCATCAGCCTGTCCGTCGTGGAGCACTGACGTGTGGCAGGCTACACCATCTGCCGCCGGTACCACCGCTTCCTACGCCAGACGGCAGATACTCTGAGTGACAGCATCAGCGTGTACCTAGCTATTGAGCTATACAACACCAGTATCCAGCGGGCCACGTGGAAGGCGTTCTACAGTTCCCCATCTGATGAGGTGATGACGCTCTGCAGGGAGAAATAACCCAAGAACACCTGGGGAGAGATAAGAATTCATCCCTTCCCTAGCCCAGCAGAATCCTGAGAGGTTCCATACTGCGAGCAGCTGTGGTAACATGTCCCTAACATGTCATGCCTGTTAATTATATTTTAAATGTACGTGCAATACTCACCTGCTGAATGAATTCAATATAATTTTTAGATACTACACTATGAGGTTTTGCGCTGTTCTTTCTTTTTGTTTTTTTCACCCCTGGAATCCTTATGACATACACCACCGTTTGTTTTTATGGGGCGGTACGCGATCGGCGCTTCAGATCGCATACAACCCTGACAGGGTTAAGAGTCGTTCAGTGACACCATTACTAATAATCCCACATGCTCTTTCAGCCCTTTCGTCAAAATATGAGAAGATAGTTTTAAAGAGAGAAGCATAAGGAAAGTAGCTACATAGTGAGGGATGAGAGCAGAGATAGAAGTAGGGGCCGAGGGGTAAAGCGCCTTGAAGGAGGGAACAATTATTTTGCCGGCGAGACAGAATTGAATGCTTAATGATATCAGGAGAGAGACACTCAGACACACAGATTTCTTAGAGCAGATTATAACTATAGCCGCAGAGGTAGAGAGTTGTGATGCAAATCCATGAACACTGGACTTTAAGCTGATGTTTTCATTTGTTATGTATAAGTGTCACCATTTAAAATGACAGCATTAAAATTAGAAATAATCTACAAAACTATATTATTGATTTGCCTATAAAATAAGGAAATACAGTATTATTGTAATTTATTTACTTGATTGATTAAATAGTCCAAGATCCGTCTGTTAGAATTATTTTTTTCCGTTTGTTTAATAGAATTGTTTCTTTTCCATAAACCTTCTTCTTCCATTTATAATGGTGCCTTACCCTTCCATACACTTCCAAGAACTGCAAATCTATTACTGCCATTTGTAGTATGAATAAACAGAGGCGATCACTATTTAATATGGTTCATTTTCACTTGGCCTCATGTATTATGCAGGTATCTAGAAAATGCAAACACGGTACCATTGATTGTTGAATGTACAGTATACTATATATTAGACCTGATTTAGAGTTGTTTTGCATACAGGATGATGGCATCTTAGTACACTTACAAGAGGGCCTTAAGCCTTGCCTAAAAGGGTTTCAATAGAAATAGAGGCCTGTATTGGTCTGATTAGTCCAGCAGGGAGCTGGGTTATTGCAGCTTCAGATAATTAACCAGTCTCCATCTGGCTCAGACAGGTAGAAAAGCCGCCTGCTTGAACTGCATGGGATCGCTTTAGCACATGGAAGGGGTTTGCTGACAGAGAGGCATCCCAGGGAACCAGATCCTCTATTCCAGGACACAGCGGTCACTGGAAACTGCAAGAGGGGGCTCCACATGGACACCAACCCAGACGCAGACTGGGGGAAAGAACCAGGATCAGAGGATGGTAAGAGGCCTATCCGCCCAGCCCTGCAGATAGGGACTGGGAAAGTGAGTCAGCCCTTACAAAGGGATAAGTTGTTTGATTATTTGTGTGCTGCTTTAAAGCTGTATTGTTTGAAGATACGGGCTAAATAGAAGCCAAGGTTTATTTTCCCTGGTCATACCTCTGCACTCGTCTCCTACAACGCTGAAACTGGTTGGTCTTGTTTTTAACATGAACAATAAAGGCTTTTGTTTTTCATGTTCTTAGATTCCTTAATCACCTGTGCAATTTTTTCTTGAGTTATTGGTTATTTCAATAACCTCTGTTGGTTCAGCCTCAACTAGGAAAGCTAACAGCCATCCAGGAATGGGGTGCTAACCCTAGTCGGGAGTTCCTAAAGTGAATTCCCTGGATGTGATTGAACCTGGAGGTCATACAGAGTTTCTTGGCCAACATGGTATGGGCTTTATTTCTCCTTTCATAAGTATTTTGTGATTCCATTTCATGGCATTGTCATTTTCCGCCCAGTTTGAGAGGGCTAAAGGATTTTGTCTTTAAGTAAGAAGTATACTGTATATATCTAATCTCGTCACATATGGAATATATCTAATACTGAGAGGGAAAAGGAATGTACAAAGAGTCCAGGTTTTCCTTCAACAATCAATGGAAGGTAATGTGTTTGCATTGGTTTAATTTCCAGACAATTTAATATTTTCAACAGCGGCACTAAATATTTAATTAAAAAAAAATATATATATATATAATACGGATTAAGGGCTGAGCGGGTGTATTTATCTTCTAGGATGTTGCCTTCAAAAGGACCTTGAGAAGTTAAACTCCTGTAGGAACTACTCATGTATAGACTTCCTCACAACATGTTTGTATTTACTTTGTATTTTTCCAGACAATTAATTGCTCATTCAGAACACTCATCTGAACCCTAACTCAGACCTCACCTCTCCCATGGAACCAGGCCATAGAACGACCAGAAAACCAACAAATAACCTGTTCCTCTATTAGTTAGTGTTAATTTATGTAAGTTGGTGTATTGGGAGGCGAAATCTGGATGTGATGAAGTTCACAGAATACTTATTGCACTGTACTGTATGTAATTGATGGAATCTAAGCCAGAAAAGATCATTGACTTTCACATGCTTAGTGGTTATCATCCTTTAATCCTTGTCATAGTTTATTTCATCTGTTGCTGGCCCCTCTGGCAACAAAGAGATGAAAGTAATTGTTAAGGAGTGGACAGGTTTATTGGAACATAGAACACCATATAAACACTTGGAATTCCAATTGGGGACATTTTTTTTTTCTAGCAGTTTTGCTAGAACCATATCAAGGATAGATCATTGGTCTTGGTTTTTAAGGTAGAAAAGTGCAGCAGCAGTCATGACCTGAGTAAGTTACATCGCCAATACAATCAGCCTCTTAACTGATAAGTCTGCTGAGCTTGTTGTGTTAAGTATCTGGCATGTACAGATATTGCTTGGCTAAGTAAATAAAATGTTTGATGTCATATAAATCCATCCACAAGTGCTCGAACTGTCCCTTACATTTGCTTTTCTGTAAAGAGCCGGCTATAAGTATACCACTGCTCATCAGCCTAAAGAAGTATTCAGTATGAGGGCAGATGTAACACGTCCACAGTCTGTAATTTACAGGGGTATTATTTTTTTTGTACAAGGGAAAGGAGGGGAGGGGGGGGGGATTACATAATTGAGATGTATTGGTCCATAAAGTTACCCAAAATAGCCACTTTGTAGGTAGAAGGGACACTGCTGCTTAAGAACAGGACTCAACACTGACATTTTACACATGCATAAAAGTTAGTTAAAATTTCATTTTCTCAATAGTGTTGTAACCTCCTGAAAACCTGTTCAGAGTGTGTATTCCTAAAATGAATATTATTTATGGCAATGAACCAGCTAATGTTAACATGAAGAAATGTGCTTCTACGTACTGCTCAGCACACTCTCTCTGAGCAAGTACAGCATGCGTCATATGGATGGCTTTCCTGGCTCCTTTGTTGTTTCTCCGACAATTACAATTCCTCAACTATAAGAAGGTCACCAGGGTTTAGATTGGAAAGCAGGAGCTTAAGTGCAATGTTCGGCAGTTACAGATACTGCACACTTAGGACTGCATTAGCAAGACACCTAAGCACGGTGACGGCAACAGAAAACTATGTTGAAAGGGTGTTCTGGGGATATGACCGTGGTGCAATGCCTTGTGAAGCAATGCAATGGGACAGGAGGATAACAACTGCTAATTTACATCTAGAAGCTACTTAATGAATACTTTTTAGTTGTTTTTTTTTAGAAATACAATTAGGGGAAATACTAACTGTAGTTCAGTGCTTGAAGCGTCCTGCAACGCAATCAAAGTTACAATTCCACATACAGATGTAGCCAACGCTACTGCAACCCGTGGAGCACTGTAGTGGGACATACCCAACGGGAGAAGCGGCCGCTGTTTGAAATCAGCTGTGTGTAGGAAGGGATGGAGAAACAAAGCGCACAAGCAAAAACGGAGCAGGAAGGACCCAGAATCAAAAATAGAATAAAAGGGCACTTTAATGTGACAAAAGACCCATCCAACGCGTTTCGAACGTCACAGCGTTCTTTTTCAAGGAAAAAGGAACGCTTCCTTGAAAAAGAACGCTGTGATGTTCGAAACGCGTTGGATGGGTCTTTTGTCACATTAAAGTGCCCTTTTATTCTATTTTTGATTCTGGGTCCTTCCTGCTCCGTTTTTGCTTGTGCGCTTTGTTTCTCTATTTATTCCTGTTTACTACAATATTGGAAGCTGCACAGCCTGCCTACCACTCCTAGGATTTGTGAGTATTGCTTATTATTCAGGGGAACCTGCCAATGAGACTGATTGTGGGTGGGCTTGTACAGTACCATCTACCACTTGTCTTCAGGAGGATAGTACCCATACTAGTGTTTCTTATGTACTAATACCATTACTCATTTTTTATACCTTGGATTAGTGGTTTTGGCTTACAATATTCTTTTATTCCTGGCATTGGAGCGCTTTAGCCTATTTTCTCTATCGTGTGTAGGAAGGGGGCGGGATATTGCATTATTTCAGATGCGGGAGAGCTCCACGGATTGCATTAACATTGGCTACATCAGTAAAACTAAAGTGAACTAATTTCGGTGAATGAGGATGTCTCTAAGCATCAGTGGTTGAAGTGTGATGGTGCACTGGGTATGGCACAGCACTGCTTTATTTATGTTCTCAGCAGAGTACAGGGTCACTACTTTTTTTTTTTTTTTTACTCACAAACTTGCAGTTCTATTTTCTTTTTTAAAGAAAAGAGTATTTATTTAAAAACAAATAAAGCCACTTCCCCCTTTAAATTTTGAAACCGTAAATATTGATTATCTTTCTAAAATATAGCCCAAAGATCTTTGCCCCAATGTTTAAAAAGTTTTTTTTTACGTCTATTATCCCTGCCTCACTGGTCAAAGTTGTATAACAAAAATTATAGGCTAAAGCTGTAAAATTCCGGGCATTATTAAAATCCCTGCTCTCTGATTGGATAATGCCCGAAATTTTAACCAATCAGTAATGGCCCGGACGTTTTGGCACCCTGCCAAGTTTTTCAGCCAATCAGCTTTCAGTTCTCATTCATAAAGAGTGAAATCAGCACTCAGACAGGGGAGGTGATTGGACAGGAGGTAGCAGCAAGGCACTGACTCCTCCCCACCCTGCCTCTGAGAGCTCTGCACAGGAGAGTGAAGGAAAAGGTTTGTGTGTCTGCTGTGTGTTTTGTGGGTGTAAAGGGGGCAGCAGTGTGTTTTATTGGTGTGTGTGTATTCTGTTGTGTGTGTGTGTTATGTGGGTGTAGAGGGGGCAGCAGAATCTGTTTTGTTGGTGTTTGTCTGTTATATGTGTTTTGTGGGTGTAGAGAAGGGGCTGCAGTGTGAGTGTCTTCAGTGTGTGTTTTGTGGGTGGAGGAGGGGTGCAGAGTGTTCTGTGTGTATGTGTGTGTCTGCAGTGTGTGGGTTTACAGGGGACTGCAGTGGGTGTAGAGGGGGGCTGCTGGTGTGTGTTTTAGAGGGGTGTAGAGGGGGCACCAGTCTGTTTTGTTTGCGTGTCTGCAGTGTGTTTTGCATATGTAGAGGGGGCTGCAGTGTGTGTGTGTGTCTCGGTGTGTGTGTGTGTGTGTGTGTGTGTGTGTTTGTGTGGAGAAGGGCTGCAGAGTGTGTTTTGGTGTGTGTGTGTGTGTATCTGCAGTTTTGTGGGTTTACAGGGGGCTGCGGTGTGTGTTTCTGTGTTTGTATGTGTAAAGGGGGGGCTGCTGTGTCTGTTATGGGTGAGTGAGTGTGTGTTGTGTGAGACAATCATGCTGATAAAAATAAATATGACTACAAAAGTGTCTTATGAATTTTTTTTTTTAAAAAGCCTACATTTAGCCTATAATAGTAATAATCCCCTCAGAACAGGGCATTACTGGCCAATAATGCCCTGGATGGATTAAAGTTCCTTCGCCTCGGGCCTTCAACTCTTCCAGCCAGGGCATTATTGGCCAGTAATGCCCTGTTCTTCTGGGATTATTACTTAAGTAGTGACCCTACTGTATGTTAGATGCTAAGAAATGCTTAATTTCGTTGAAATTCGGACAATGCTACAGTATTGGCCTTTAGCTTACACAAATGCATACAATACTTACTTATACCATGACACAAAAATGGAACTACTGTAATAGGGTGTAAATAAAAAATGTAAATCTCTGGGTTTACAAAAAAAATAGTGTTCTTCTTATCCTGTAGTTCACGACACTTTGACCACTACTCTACCTTAGCTCTCACATATCCAGACCCTTTCTATTGTTGGATCTAAAGCACAGAGCAGACACGTAAAAATATGATGTTTGTTCGACAAGAATGATGTCAAGATTGAAAAATACCTTACCCCTGAAAGGTTTCCTGCTGCATTCATAAATGAGTGAAAATATAGTACATGTAGTTTATTTCCCTTTTAGGAAAGGTTTGGCTATTGCATTTAAAAAAATTTTTAATTAGACACTGAAGTTCTACGTTGTATTATTTTTGTATAAGGTTTCAACGTTTTCTTTGGGAGATTTTGTAAACAAATGAATAAAGTGGTGAACGAAAAAAAAAAAGCTGTGTGTGCTGTGCACGCGCATAGTAAGTGAAACTTCTTTGACTTTTGTCACAGAAATTGACTTATAACGCGCGTGCTCGGCACACATATGTCAGTCAGTGTATGTGTCAGTCAGTGAGTATGTATGTGTGTTTGTTTGTGTGTGTGTCAGTCAGTGTATGTATCTGTGCCGGTCAGTGTATGTATCTGTACCGGTCAGTGTGTGTATGTGTGTCGGTCAGTGTGTGTATGTGTGTCAGTCAGTGTGTGCATGTGTGTCAGTCAGTGTGTGCATGTGTGTCAGTCAGTGTGTGCATGTGTGTCAGTCAGTGTGTGCATGTGTGTCAGTCAGTGTGTGCATGTGTGTCAGTCAGTGTGTGTGTGTGTGTCAGTCAATGTGTGTGTGTGTGTGTCAGTCAATGTGTGTGTGTGTGTGTCAGTCAATGTGTGTGTGTGTCAGTCAGTGTGTGTGTGTCAGTCAGTCAGTCAGTGTGTGTGTGTGTGTGTGTGTGTCAGTCAGTGTGTGTGTGTGTGTGTCAGTCAGTGTGTGTGTGTGTGTGTGTGTGTGTGTGTCAGTGTATGTCTCTATCTCTCTGTGTTGTGTGAATGTCTCTCTGTGTCGGTCAGTGTGTATGTGTGTCAGTCAGTGTGTGTATGTGTGTCAGTCAGTGTGTGTATGTGTGTCAGTCAGTGAGTGTATGTGTGTCAGTCAGTGTGCGTGCGTATATGTGTGACAGTCAGTGTGCGTGCGTATGTGTGACAGTCAGTGTGCATGCGTATGTGTGTCAGTCAGTGTGCGTGCGCGTGCGTCAAAGTGTGCGTGCGTCAAAGTGTGCATGCGTCAAAGTGTGCATGCGTCAGTGTGTGTGTGTATGTGTTTATTGGCAGCAGTACCAGCATAATGAATGTTGAGCGGGTGGCGGAGCTCACAGGGGGGGAAGGAATAGGCACATCATTTAGAAGCGGTGTTCGGTACATCACTGGGGCGTGCGTGCGTCAGTGTGTGTCAGAGTCTGTGCATGTCAGAGTGTGCGCATACGTGCGTCAGAGTGTGTGTGCGTGCGTCAGAGTGTGTGCGTGCGTCAGTGTATGTGCGTGCGTCAGTGTGTGCGTGCGTCAGAGTAAGTGTGTGTGTGTGTGTGTCAGTCAGTGTGTGTGTGTATGTGTGTCAGTCAATGTGTGTATGTCAGTGTGTGTGTATCTCTCTGTGTGTACACACCGTATGTCTCTCTCTCTGTGTCCTGCCCCATCTCTCCTGACTCCCCCCACCCCTGGCGGAGCTGCGGACCCGGGGGGCTCAGTCTGAGTCTTCTGAGCAGACCCCCCCCCCCCACCCCTCGGCGGTGCGCTCAAGCTCCCCCCTTCTCTACCCCCCAGCGGCGCGCTCAAGCTCCCCCCTTCCCCTCAACCCGGCGGCGCGCTCAAGCTCCCCCACTCCCAGTTACCGGAGGAGGCAACAGGGCACAGTGTGGGGGGAATGGCGGCGCCGGACTATAGTCGCACAGAGCTTGGCGCACCTTGCTGCCTGTCGTGAGCCCAGCGGCGCATGCGCAGGCCGCAGCCAATCATTGCTCAGCCTGTGGAGTGGGCGGAAGAAAAGCTGGCATGACGCGGCGGCATGGCAGCAGGCAGGGAAAGGCGGCTGTTAGGAGCGGTGCCGGCCTCCCTCCTCCTGTCCATCGGCATGGCAGCGGGCGGGGAACGGCGCTGCTGCCAGCCGCTTCTGCGCATGCGTGGCTTTCCTCTGCGTCCCCATGACTACTGCGCATGCGCGGCATGGCAGCGGACGTGTGGGGGGAGCAGCGGCCATTAGGAGCGGCGCCGGCGACTATCGCCGCCGCATCTGATTTTTTGAGCTGTTGGGATGTCAGTGTTGGGGTCGGGCTGAGCCAGAACAGAGCCTGGCCTCAACTGCCAGCACTGACGTCACATCCGTTTCATTTCTGTCTCCACAATCCTTTTATGCCCCAGTTCGAATGAGGTGCCACTAAAGAAGTTTTACTTCAAAAAGACTTGAAGCTGCAGTTCAGTCAATATCCTGTATGTGTGTTTTTTTTAATAAATCAGTTCTGTAGTAAGAAAAAATACTTTTAACAACTTTGAAAGAGTTCTTGTATTCTATTTTAACAACCATTTGCTAAGGCACTACCCTTCATGTCCTGTCACACGCCCTGGCACACCCCTTTGTCAGCCCTGCCCTCCCTCTAGCACATGTCAGTGCAGGAGTGCTCATGAATATTCATGAGCTTCCACTGAGTGACAGAAGCAGAAGAAAAACATATGCCAGCTCTAATGATGTCACCAAATTTCGCTGATCAATACATGGAGAACGAATTGACCTGCAGCTATACAGTTCTTTAGGTAAGTAGAGATTGCCCACATGAAACTATTGAAGTAAAAAAATTAATTAAAAAAAAAAAAAAAAAAAAAAAGGACTGAACTGCAGCTTTAAATACCCGTTTTCCAGCCATAGGGGCCAGCAAGGCAGGGCAAAGAGAGGGGTTTAAGGACCAATTCATGCACTTTTTTTAATTGATTATTTTTTTAACACAGGGTTGAAGCTGTGGCTGAGCTGTGTGCAGGTCCAGGTGACGTTGGTGTTAGTGGTGATAATGCAGTTACATTTTTTCTTCCCCTTAGGAAACTTCAAAAGCAACTCAAGAGGAAACTGAACATGGAAAAAAAGGTACTAAGGCAGCTCTCTAAAATATAAAACTCCAAAGTTTATCAAGCAGTTAACAAGAGAATAAAATATTTAGACGCTCATTGGTCTATACCTCGCTTAACGTGAGGTAATGTGTGCTGACAATTCCATCAGTATCTACAAAGAAACGTCGCATTGTTTTGTGGTTCTAAGATACTGAAAGGCAGGGCTGGTCTTCGCTTTTGCGGGGGCCCCTCCTGTACAAGTAGTAGCAGTACTTGCCTTGAAGAGCAGCCCTCCTCCTGCAGCGTTGTGGCATAAGGACATCATGACGGCATGTGACATTGTGTCGCAACAACAACACGACGCTGCAAGAGGAGGGCTGCTCCGGAGAAGGTAAAGCCGCCCTCTCACAACACACACTCTCCTTGGGGTGAGGAGTGGTCCTGTACCAGTCTGGGGATTCCCCAGCTCCCTCCTCCGGTCGGGCTGAAGTTGGATCCCGGCACCGACAGGAGGAGGAAGAGGAGGGAGCGCGCCCCCCTCCCCCTCAAGGCGCGCGGCGCAAGGCCTTTCCCCAAGTCCGGACCTGCTGTAACGTTCTCAGATTAAGTAGTACCTGTCTCCTCTGACACAGTCACAATATGTGCCAAGGAGAACATTCTTAAGGCAAGGACTAGGCATATTTTGATGTTAAATAAAATGTAAATGTTAAATTTAAAAAAGTAAAGAAACAGGTGTGTGCTCCATACCTTCTTCAGCAGGTAGCTCTGTTGATCCAACCAATCCAGGATGGGGATGGCATGAAAAAGAAGAGGGGAGAGGGGGGTAGAAAAAGAGACACTTGTTAGTGAATTTGACAATAAAAGGTCATCAAATCATAATAAACTGTAATTATTACTGATTATTCCTAAGATTCTCAATATTTCTTTGCATTTTAAATATTTATTCAGTACATGTTGCTGTTACATTGCACTGTGCTGTTGAGAGTACAACAGTACAAGCACAACTGGATATATTCATTAAAATGCAATAACAAATATGGCCCATTAATGGTCATTAACAAAAAATAATGGGTGCCACACTTTAGTGAAAATATCCCAATGAATCCCTGCCCTGAAATCTAGGTTCTGGATAATGTGAACCTGCGTCACTAGCCACGATCTCCTTTTGCGGAGATTTTTTATGGACTATGTACCAATGCAAATTTGGAGCAATGCTGATGCAGAGAGGGTCATTTTTATTCTGCGCCTCATAGGAAGTATAAAAAGCAGCAATTAGAGTGGAGTTACGTGACGCATAAATGAGATGTGTGAAATTGGGATGTGTGTCACTTTTCCTCCCTTCAATCTATGTTACAACAATCTGCCAGGTTTTGTTAAAGTAACTTTTTGGCTTCTACACAAGTTGTGAGAACCCGTCTCTTACATTTCAAAATGGTCCAGTGCATCAATGCACAACTTTTCCCTGCATTAATGTAGTACAGACACCTATTGTGCCTTACTACAGTCAGAGAGAGATGAGGTGTATTTGCATATTAAGTACAGATGGACCGCATGCCATTGTTCCCCTAAATAACACAACCCATCCTGGTATAACACAGCAGAATATCAGAAGAACAAAGCTTCCATAGGATTCAGTGGCAATGTTGGTGCAGAACAATATGTCCTCCTACAACATACTAGAGGGGACAATCAAGCCTGCTACATGTGTAATTCTCTCTACAGCTAGAAACCAGCCATTGGTTAGACTCAGGTCACACATCTCTTTCTGAGTGACTATGCAGTGTGGTACCTACTACACAGATAAAAGTATTTCAGCAATTCATACTTGTATTTGCAATACTGCTAAATGTTACAAGTACTAAGTATTCTTGATATTACAAGAGAAACTTGCTGGCAAACACCAACGCTCGTTATTCAGTGGTGTATTTAAATCATAAACGGGATGTAGAGAGTCAGTCAGGCGTTCAATGTGTGGGAGGTGAGGGAGGCCTCCAGGCAGCTGCTTTTCATCTGTAATGTTACCAGTACTCTCGATTCTTACAAAGAACAGCAACATGTATTGAAGCTACGAATGTGAAATCCTTCAACCACATTACTACTTTACTACCATCGTTAACGTTTATAATGGAAGACATGTTTAATCATCTTTTTATTTTAAACCAGAAAACATAAATCCGAAAAAAACAAAGACAAACGTTGCCCTATACACATTAGGGGCCAAATTTACTAAACCGTGTTATTCCAGAAGACATTTCCCGAGAAGTAAATAAGGCCCCTTATGGGCAATTCACTTGAATGGGCTGTAAGGTGTCTTCCAGCACGGAAGGTGACTTATGCAGTAGCATTTCTTAGTAAATATGGCCCTATAGGTATGATTTGTGACATCAACTTGCATGTGGTAATCTTAGTTTTCAGTTTTTTTCTTCTACTAGGGATGAACGCAAATTGATGGGTCTAGACTTTTCAGGTGTCATTTCCATAGTTCACAGTTGTACTAACTGTTCTGGTCTTGACCAAGTGTAGATGCGTTGCATGTTATTTGTGCACCAACATGAGAGTTCCAAATGGCTGAATATGTACAGAGCTTTCAAAACCTCACAGGCGTCTTCTACAAGTATACTTATCCAGGACCAACTCGGCTACTAGAACTTTAAACTATGGAATCGACAATTGGTTTTGAAAGCTCTGCACAATAATTTCTGAACATTCAGCACGGCCCACTAAAAAAAAGTATCCCAATGTGCTAGGTTACAATTACCAAACTATTAATGACCTTACCTGGACCTGCACTAGAATAGCAACATTTACACAGTAGCTAAGAGAAAACCAGTCACTGGGTCAAGTCCCTATCTCCAACTTCTCCAAATGTTTATGCCAGCATCACAAATCAATTTCTAAACTATTTTATTTTTTATGTTTTTGATTGCATATGTACTTTGTACACCATGAAGAAAATACCTAGCATACACAATAGCACAGCTTTCTTGAGAAGTCTTTAAGACGGGTAAAATCTAGTTCTTACCGATCAAACCGGACTTTACCATCAGGAATTCCTACATTTTTCTGAGTAATCATGGTGATAAACACACAGATACCCAGCAAGCTCTAAGAAACCCCCAAAATTACCACATACAGTAGTTACATAGTAGATGAGGTTGAAAAAAGACGTACGTCCATCAAGTTCAACCTATGTTAAATTTAGGCAACAGATACTTTATCCTATAGCTATACTTCCTTATTGATCCAGAGGAAGACAAACAAAAAAAACCAGTGACAAATCCAATGATATCTCATTAGGAGAAAAATAAATTCCATCCTGACTCCAAGAATTGGAAATCGGATTAATCCCTGGATCAACATTCTTCCCATGTATACTTATTTGGTATATCCCTGTATACCTTTCCTTTCTAAAAAGATGTCCAACCTTTTTTTGAACAAATCTATTATATCTGGCATCACAGTCTCCATGGGTAATGAATTCCACATTTTAACTGCCCTTACTGTAAAGAACCCTTTCCTTTGTTGCTGGTGAAATCTCCTTTCCTCCAACCTTAAGGTATGCCCCCAAATCCTTTGTACTGCCCTTGGGATGAATAGTTCATTTAAAAGCTCCTTGTACTGTCCCCGAATATATTTGTATATAGTTATATCCCTTCTTAGGCGCCTCTTTTCTAATGTAAATAAATCTAATTTAGCTAGCCTCTCCTCATAAGATAGAATGTCCATCCCCTTTATTAATTTGGTGGCTCTTCTTTCACTTTCTCTAGTTCCAGAATGTCTTTTCTAAGGAGTGGTGCCCAAAATTGTACTCCATATTCAAGGTGTGGTCTTACTAATGCTTTATAAAGGGGCATAATTATGTTTACTTCCCTTCCATCCATTGCCCATTTAATGCAAGATAAGATCTTGTTTGCCTTTGCAGCTCTACTGCACTACTGGGCACTATTGCTAAGCCTGCTGTCTACAAGCACTCCTAAATACTTCTCCATCAAGGATTCCCCCAATTTATCCCCATTTAATGTGTAAGTCGCCTGTTTATTCTTGCATCCTAAATGCATAACCTTACATTTATCTGTATTAAACCTCACCTGCCTTTTACCTGCCCACATTTCCAGTCTCTCCAAATCCTTCTGAAGAGAAATTACATCCTGCTCTGATTCTACTACCTTACACAATTTAGTGTCATCAGCAAAGATGGAGACTTTGCTCTCGATGCCAACCTCAAGGTCATTAATAAACAAGTTAAAAAGCAGGGGTCCCAGTACCGATCGTTGAGGTACTCTACTCACAACTTTAGCCCAACCTGAAAACGTTCCATTTATGATAACCCTCTGTTACCCTGGTCTAAATTCCTACTTACCTCCTCAAAGAAACAAATAAGGTTAGTTTAGCATGATCTATCCTTCATAAATCCATGCTGACTATTACTAATGATTTTGTTTTCCAATAGGTATTCCTGAATATTATCCCGTATTAAACCTTCAAGTAGTTCCCCCACTATTAAAGTAAGGCATACAGGTCTGTAATTCCCTGGTTGTGATCTAGCTCCCTTTTTAAATAAAGGCACCACTCTTCTTTATGCCAATCTTAGTACTGAGCCTGTGGAAATGGAGTCCTTGAATATTAAATGTAATGGTTTGGCTATTACTGAGCTTAACTCCTTGAGAACTCTTGGATGTATGCCATCGGGGCCAGGTGCCTTATTAACTTTAATGTTTTTAAGCCACTTATGAACTTCTTCCTCAGTTAACCAATTGTTCATTAATATGGAGGTTGTGGCTTCCTCCTGCGGCGCTATTGTTGAAATTGATTCTTATAATGAAAGGGAAAGGGAGGGAAGGGGAAGGAAAGAAAATAGCTCTTGCTACAGTCTATATAAGTGTAGGTGCCAGGGGTAAGAAGGACTGGACAAAAAATACTGCTTGCCTTAGCAAGCGAGAAAGACTATTATGTTGTATGTAGTTAATATGGAATACAGTGCAGAGAGATTCCTATACATATGGGTACAATAAGATTAGCACAGTATAGTAGGTAACTGGTTTATAAAAGGAGTATCACCATGCTAGTAATTGATCACACAGCTTGCATAGGTAGTTGTTGTCAAATTCAAAGCGCATATTAGCTGCAGCAGATAACCATTGCAAGTACCCATCCGGCGTGGTGTATTCATGAACACCACAGAACATTAAACTGCCGGATGGGGAACTAACCAGAAACCTATTATATAAAGGCAGCGATTCCCCATTCAAAAGAGCCGAGGGAGACCGCCATGATCGTGCCTGCACGCTGACCAGTGATGTCACTAAGCAGCGCCAATACAACATACATACAACATAATAGCTACTAAGACCTTTGCCTTCACGGAGTACCTGAGCAGCAGTGCTTTGTATTATACACTGCGCTCATCTGACTCTGGTATTAAGATATATAACAATACCACTGCCATTCTGTTTGAATGGATTCCCTGTTTCAGTGAACCACGTATACAATGTATTCAGGGTCTCCACTCTACAGTATTTTATCCTAGCTATATAGTAGTCTAGTTCATGTAAATCACTTATGTTTTATCTGCGTTGCGAATTTGGACTTTTAGGCTTTAGTCACTACCATTGGTGGAATTACTGTGCGCATGGCTGTTATCAGCCATTAGCATCCACTTTATCAGGTTATAATCAGCTCATTTATACCATCTAGGGTGTTTAACATCTGACCCTATTATCTAGAGGTACTACTATAAGATCCTCTTGCTGTTGCTGTTTATCACCTGTGTGGTATACCGTGGAATGACTATATTTCTTTCAGGGTAGATTGGGACGTGTGAGGAATACATATACTTATTACACTCTATCCTCACACACTACACCTTTTGTGGGTATACATTCATTCATATACCACTCCCTCCCCTCTCCCAATGAGGCACCACTTGCAATACCATCTATCATTGCACGGTGCCAGTGCCCTATAGTCCTCATCTTCCACCCCCAATATCTTGGAGGTGGTTTATATTAACTCAATATTTGATTTAAAACTATTTTTAATCATTAAACTTTAGCGTTGTGTGTTTATTTTACTCCTTTTTGTATACATTTATTTAGTTATTAAATAATTTTTTTTTTTTTTACACCGTTCTGTCCTTGAGTGCTAGTTGTATAGGGGTCTTTCTCGCTTGCTAAGGCAAGCTGTATTTTTTTTAATTGATTCTTCCCTGGTAAACACTATATATGTCAATTGGAGTGCTACTGGGAGTGCCTAAATGTATACAACAAAAAACAAATAAGCCCAAAGCTACATCCAATATGACAAAAATATACCGTGAAATACCTATATACTGTATCTATATGTCCAGCTGGTCTCAGCTGTTTTGGAGGTCAGTGGCCCCTCCCTCCCAGGGTTTAAGCTCACCCCTCCCCACTTTCCAAGTGTGCAGTTCTCTTTCATGCTGCTGGTTGGGACGGATCCAATGTGATCATTCTTTCTCTAATTATAGAGGTAAATAAGAATTTTAATCAGTTAGTGTTAGGACCTGCAATATTCAGTCATGCCTTTAAGTGGCTTGCAGGCTTCAAATGCTTTGGCCAAAGGGTTTAACTAAATTACCCCTTTTCAAGAAATATATAGGTATTTCACTGTATATTTTTGTCATATTGGATGTAGCTTTTGGCTTCTGTGTTTTTTGTTTTAATCATGGGGATGTTTAATGGCATACTAAAGGATGACCATTTTCTTCAAAGTTGTTTTGTTCCCCACAAATGCAAGGCTAGAAACCAGCATAAGTGTAAATTTGGTGTATTTCTTCCTTTGTACAACGCAGTGGACATTTATACGATAAGGCACTTGGTCCACATTAAACAATCCATTTGTCAGCTAAAAGGTTGAAATGCAAGCTGTAAAAACAGAATAAGACCAAAGCAACCTATACCAAAGGCCATAAGCTCCTATGCAATATGCTATGAAGCAGTCCACCTCATGTTGGAAATGAGGTCAACTAGAAGATGAATGTCTTCTCAAGATCAGGGAAAATGGCTTCACAGCATATTAAATACAGGCATTATATTGGTTCGCATACACAAAAAGGACATGTGTAGACCTACTATGCAGGCGTCTTTCATTCACATGCAAGATTGTTTTAGACCGACACTCTACATGTTCAATTATTTGCACATTTCCCCACCCGCAAGTATGCTGTAAAAACATGGCAGGCGGCAAGTGGCAAGTATGTATATATGAAAAAAGTCTGATTAACAATTGGAACAATTTCAATTTCTACTCAGAGCCTTTATCGGAATACCAGTTATTAAAAAATAATAATAACAACAATGAACAACAACATACAGTAAAGCGAGGAAGCCAAATTCAACCTCCCCCAGTTTACAATACGAGTGTGTGTCTCTTATGGATTCCCGTAACATCATTATATTAAGAAAAGTTGATAACTGCTTTTTTTGTAGGCGGAGACAACATTTCTAGCCATTTGTATCTAAACAATTGTGATCAGTTTTGCCAACATGACCAGATTCTTGAAGATTACTTGAATAATCTGGTGGAAATTTACATATTTATAAATAAACTGGGCTCAATATTCTAAACATTATAAAGGTAATCTTAAAAATAAATCAAGTTGACACAAAAAAACAAATCTTTAAAAATCTCTATGGAGGAATGAGGAATTCCCCCCCCCCCCCCCCCCCCAGGATGTATTCCGGGTAGTAATAATATTTTGGATTCTCAGAGGAATATTTAGGATTTAAGATGTTATGACCAGGGGAAAATATATACATTTGAGGAAATACGAGAGAAGTACTGTATAATATTCCACTCAGAGTATTTCATACACACACAAAACGGGCATTTTATCATTTCAAAATCTTTCCTGCAAGGGGATACACAATAAACCAAATTTGAAGAAAGGTGCACAGTTCAAACGCACCAAATAGGGTTGATATCAAATATATATATTCTAGACTGTGCTACTGGACAACTTAAAACACTCATATATGACTCAATGGGAAAAAGATATAGGAGCAGAAATTTCTAAAGAAGATTGGGCAGAGATCTGGTAGGCGGCAGCAAGCTCATCTCTCTGCACCATTATCAAAGAAAATAGGTATAAAATTATGATGAGATGGTATTTAACAACGGACAGGATTGCACATATTTATAAGGGAGCGAGTGCGTTGTGCTGGAGAAATTGTGGCTGTAGAGACACATTATTTCATATATTCTGGACCTGACCAAAGGTTGTTCCCTTTTGGAGGAAGATTATAAGAAAGATCACCAGGGTATTTGAGGTTCCCATACCAATGGACCCTGTAATATTTATTCTAGGGAAACCAGTGCCCAATGTGTCGTACGCCACAAACAATCTATCGCACGTCTGTTGACAGCAGCCAGATGCAAAATAGCACTTCAATGGAAGCAAATTATCATACCGTCATATCAAGTTTTTCAAGAGAAGGTGCGACGTTTTAGAAATTGAAAAATTGACAGCATTTATGAATAATACAACGGATAAATTTGAAAAAAATCTGGAACTCTTGGTTGAGTTTTTTTTCCAAAAGTTATAGCGTCACTACAAGATTTACAAATGTAAACTATTTGGAAAAATACTAAAAATAATAATTAAAATGTATGCGAGTAATGGATAAGTTGGCCGAGAGTTCTAAACTAAACCATATCAAAAACCAATGAATCGGGAAAAATAAAAGTACTATTACCAAAAGGAACCTCTTGCCTACCCCTCCACCCAAACCCCACTCCCACATGGTTATCTGTTTATATTGTTCTTCCTCTACCTATAACCACCAAGTTTGTTAAAATTATACTAAAGATATTATCACTATTTATTGTTTCTATTATGGTGAGGGCAGAACCCCTCCCCCCACCCCCTATCCTTTTTTTCTGTAGCCACACCTTTCCCCTATGTTATCCAAAAATAAATAAAATAGTTTGAAACCAAAAAAAAATCAATCATCTAACTTCTACCGTTCGTGTCATTTTAGATACATTTCATCTGTTTTGTTTACAAAATACTGTTTTTTTGTTACTATGTAATGATTTCTTTAGCTTCCATTCAATACACTGACTTGTCTGCAGTCATACATACAGCAAGCCAAATTTCTGAGCACAATGTCAGGGTATGAGAGACAATGGCACTTATTCCATAGAATCCAAAGTTCTGATTCGGCAGTACTGCATGAAAACTGAAATGGGACTTTCCTTGTGGTAATGCTGAATCAGCACTTAATTTTAATTATCCCCATGCCACAAAAATCACAGCAAAATATAACATTATTGTATTAAAATAAGAGATAACCCTCTGATCAAATTACATGCTATGAACCCAAAGATTTACCCTCTGTCCTGTTGCATTGCTTCACACAGCATTTTACCATAACCATATACCCAGAATACCCCTTCAACATAGTTTTGTGTTGCCGCCACAGCACTTATGTATCTTGCTAATATAATAATATATAACTGCAGAACATTACACTTAAGCTCCTGCTTTCCAATCTAAACCCTGGCGAACTTCTTGTATGCAGGGCCGCCAACAGGGGGATCTGCTGGGGTTGGTGTCCCGGGCCCGCTGGCTGGGGGGGCCCGGCTTGCACTGCAAATTTCCCCCACCTCTGGCCAGGCCCTGCTGCTGGTTGCGGCCAGGCACCCAGAGGGGTTCAGACAGGCGCGTTGGTGCTCCCTCTCCTTGGCTCCCCCCCCTTACCCCACGGCTGCTGCCCAGGGCAGGAGGTAGGCTTGGGGGGGGCAAAACTGGCCTCCCACAGTCCCCGTGGCTGCTGCCCGGGGTGGGAAGTAGGTGTGCGGGGGGGAGGGGGCGGGTTTGGAGATGGGAGAGGGGGGGCGGGGTGAGTGGCAAAGAAGTCCGGCGGTTGTTGCGCGCGGGGCTTCCCGCTCTCCTCGGGACTTCCCTCGATCGGGGAGGTTTCCAATGTGGCCGTGTGCGGCAGGTGCGGTTCTCTCCTGGCGCTCCACCCCTCCCCGGCAGCTGTTTGAGTGGGGGGATGTTTGGGGGAGACGGGTGCAGTGGTCCCATGGCCTGGGTGCCACTGCCCCCCATCTACATCCACTGCCCCCCCTCTGCATTCACTGCCCCCCCTCCGCATCCACTGCCCATGCCCTCCGCATCCACTGCCCCCCCCCTCAGTCACTCAGTCAGTCACCCAGTCACACACACAATTCTTGTTAGGAATTTATTCCATTTTTTTAAAAGTGGGGCGGGGCTAGGTACGGGGCTAGGTAGCGAGTAGATTTTTGGGTGATTTACCAAGCACTGCATATATGTGTGTATATGTGGCCCCCAGGCCCATATTTAACCCCCCCCCAGGCCCATATTTAACCCCCTCCAGGTCCCTACTGAATCCCCCCAGGCCTTTTGTCACATTGGATAGCATTGTGTATCTTTGTCTTTTGTTGAAAATATTAAAACAGATTGCATTGTAATGTTTTTGTATTAACAATAACAAGAAAACAGTTAAGTTAAAGTTGCGCGCTAAAAAATATTTTTTTTTTGTGGTAGGTGCGCTATGGGGGGGGGGGGGGGGCTGCTCCTTTCATTTGTCCTGGGCCCCATGATTTCTGTTGGTGGCCCTGCTTGTAGGTCTGTGTTGAAGAATTGTAATTGCCAGAGAAATGGGCCAGGAAAGCCATTCATATGACGCAAATTGTGCTTGCGCAGAACCACGGGCGTAGCTATAGCCCAGGGGCCACACATTTGGGGACCCACTCGCCCCCCCCCCGTCAACTGCCCATCTCTCTTCCCTCCCAGATATAGGCAGACGGGGTGAGATGATGGTAAGTGGCGGTGGGCCGCCAGCATTAAGCAGAAGAGCAGCCAGCATAGAAGTTGAGAGTTGCACGGAGGCAGAGCAGGACAGCCGGGGATAAGTGTGCCCCAGTGGTCCAACCCGGAAGTCTCTTTCCTCCGGTGTCTATGCTGCTATAGTGCGTTTCTACCCAACTGTCCTGCTCTGCCTCCATGCAACTCCTAACTCGTCTGCTAGCTGCTCTTCTGCTTAACGCTGTCGGCCCACTGCTGACCATCATCTCCCCTGCACTGCCTCTACCCTGTCCCACAGGTAAGCATGGAGGACTATCTAATCTGGTAGTTCAGATTGGCCAGCATAGAAGGTCAATCAGATCAACAGGTAACTCACTGGAGGAGGAGGAGGAGAGTTGGTGAGCTGGAGGAGGAGGGAGAGAGCTTATAATGGGCCCCACACATGCCCTTGCACAGAGCAAATGTTTTGAGCAGTACTGTACGTAGACGCACATTTCTTCATGTTAACATTAGATGGTTCATTGCCATATAGAATATTCATTTTAGGAACAAACACTGAACCTTTTTCAGGAGGATAAAACACGATAGAGCAAATGAGGCATTCATTTACTTTTATGCATGTGCAAAATGTCAGTGTTGAGCCCTGTTATTAAGAAGCAGTATCACTTCTACCTAAAAAGGAACTATTTTGAGTAACTTTATACATGGGCAGTTAAATCTCAAGTATGTGACCTCGCGCCCCCCTTCCCCCAACCTGTACAAAAATAATAATAATAATACCCCTGTATATTAGAGGCCGTAGACGTGTTACATTTTCCTTCATACTGAATACTTCATTAGGCTGATGAGCAGTGTTATACTTATAGCCGTCTCTTTACAGAAAAACAAATGTAACGGCTAGTCCCAGCACCTGTGGATGCATTTATAGGACGTCAAAACATTTGATCCTCAATTTTGGGCAAACAGAAAGCAGGCACAAATAAATATACAGCCAAGTTGGTTTCTCTCATTCTTATAGCCAGACGATGAGTTATTGCTACAGTATATGCTGGAGACAAATTTGGATCATAAGAGGAAAAAACTAGGAGCACAGCAATGAAAAAAGAGAACTGGAGGCCAAAATGAAAAACAATAACAAAAAATTTATTGGGACATAAACTATTTAAAAGAGAAACCTCTAACGCGTTTCTCGCTTGATAAAGCGCACCATGCGAGAAACGCGTTAGAGGTTTCTCTTTTAAATAGTTTATGTCCCAATAAATTTTTTGTTATTTTTTTCATTTTGGCCTCCAGTTCTCTTTTTTCATTGCTGTGCTCCTAGTTTTTTCCTCTGTTCATCTGTTCCTGTTACCCGTGGATGCACGCAGCCTATACTGTACCAGAGACTTCAACTTACCTGGATTTTGGATTGTGAGTACGCCGTCCATTGACTGTCTGCTGTAGATTTATCACTAAGGGTATCTGGTTTCTGCGAGGGTCTGTCGGTTCCCTTAGGGGGACTAAGGGTCCATCGCTTCCAGTTAGTTCCCTAATTATGTGATTTAAGGATTACCTTATTATAGCGACAGCGTTTACATGCTCATAGTTTGTCTCCGGTATATCTAGGGTTAAAATCAGCCAATGCGTGATACATGCTGTCTCCCTGGTTAGTAGCGTCGGGCTTTGAGGTTTATTCCTCTGCTTTGCTTATTGGATCATAAGAGAACAGGTTCTCGTACAGTACATAATGTTGGTGGACAAGTTGACCAGGTTAATGACACCACACTTGAAATGTAATCTGGAATCCTTAATTATCTTGTTAAGATTAATGTTGATACTACCTCGTTTGTCAATTACACAGAAGCCTCTATTGCTTTATTTTATTCAATTTTTCACGGTGATATGCTTTTCCTACAGTATGTGTAATTGCCAACTATGTTAGGGCTAACAGTATCTTTATTTGTTTGTATTAGACAATGCAACATTTCAGCTCCAAAAAAGTACCAAGATTGTATAGCTGTGTGATATTTTTTTAATGCAGCAATTCCCCCCCCAAAAAGTACCAAGATTGTATAGCTGTGTGATATTTTAACGCAGCAATCCCCCCCCCCCCCTCTTTTTTTTTTAGTTGTTCTTACAGAATGAACCAGGGGATCCCATGTAGCTGAACCACGCTATACTTAGCTCAGAGATGCCCTAGTTTCTGAGATATTTACCTTTCTATGTGTTAGTAAATGAAAGTAAAAATCAGATGTGACTGCCGTGGTCATCCAATAGGAAGCCGCGATGTCATGGTCTGATGACACTGCAGCTTCCTAGTGGTCCGTGGGAGTGAGGCTTGCATAGCAGCTACTGTACATTATTTCCCAGAAAGGCACCAGAAACGCTGGCACATAAAAAAGTAAATATCTATGAATTTGGGAGGCCTCAGGCTAAAAAGTAGTGGTTTAGCTACAGGTCCACTTCCCTTCCTAATGTCACTGGTTTTGGTCATTGGAGGTTCTCTCTGTGTCTAGTTCAAAGCCAAATTAAGCAATTATGTATCTTCCGATATAGCTCGGCAGTGCACATAGACATTTAGAGCCTTATTTTACATACTGCACCACGGCTGTTCAAAGGAGATATTCCGGACAAACCACCTGAAGTCAATGGAGATTTTCATTAGAAAATATCCCAAACGGCCACACCGTTGAGTAATTAGTGACGCTGCGGTCATGGCGATGTGCCGGCGGGGACGTGGCATTCTGGTACTTCTCCAGCACTAAATCTCTAGACTCTAATATCATTTAATCTTCCTCTCATCCATTAAATTTATATTGGGTAGTATTTTTAATTTGAACACACATCCAGAATGGGTGAAAAAAAACAAATGGATGTACAGCAGAGATAAAAAAAAAAAGAAAACAAACCCCATAGAAAACACAAAAATTAGCTTTAAACAGGGTGCTAGAGACCCCAAGAAGCAGAGAAGTTTTGATTCGCTGCATCTTTCTAAAAAATGTACAGTAGTTCAAAGCTACATTTGGTTTAGCAAAAGTGCGAACGTATTTAAAAATGGAGCTACTGTTGTATACTGGAGTAAAATCTAGAGATGGGTGAATCCGCCCACATCCGTTTCAGTGTGTGAAATCCACAAACGGATTTGGCCGGTTTCAATCCGCCTGGATTCATCAAAATGGCGGATTTGGACACAACCCGTGAACGGATTCGTAGAATCCTATCCGTGGACTCAGCAATCCGTTGGTGGATTTTTTGCATTCTACAAATCCGTCCACGGGTTGCGAAATCCGGTGTATCGGTAAGAAGAATAAAAAAATCTGCAAAATGCAAAAATCGCCCTTTTTGCCATTGATCCGCTGAAATCCGCAGACCAAAGGAACCGTCTGATCCATGGAGATTGCAAATCTGGGCTTTAATACATTTTTACTCCATCAGGCAACTAGTTGCACCAGAGATAAGAGACACCTGCTGGGTAAAAAAAAAAAAGAAGAAGAAGAAGTAGTGACCTGTTGATCAGAAGAAGCGTGAAAAAGAACAGAATGCACCAGGCAAACTCATTTGTACTTTTAAAATAACACAAAGTAATGAATGCCTGGGTGTGTAGCACTGTATAGGGCTTTTGCAGACCTTGTGGAATTTTGGACTACATTCAGTGGTCAGAGCACTAGTCCCACTTCCAAGATATACCGATATGCACTGACTTGAAAGCACTCGCCCACACAACAGTTTCAGTGTCATTTATTATGTTTGTTTAGTAAATTAAAACACGTTGAAAAGGTACAAGTCAACCCCAAATTGCCTATTTTGAAAATGAGCTCAATGAGATGCCTTACAAGGAAGTTTACCAACCTTATTTGTGTTTCTAACGAGCTGCGGCATATGTACTGAAAGCAAATTGGTGCAAATCGGAGGCAAACATACGGTATGTGTCAAAGAATCTCTTTAATACATATTGAACAATGTTTTTGCCCCAGAATGTCCCCCACTTCTACCTTGGTACACATGCCCCACTGTTTTAAACAAAATAAGGCTGAACGCTTGCAGCAGAGTTTTCACATGGCCACCTCTGCTGTCGATTCTCACTTCCCTTAGTACACCAAGCACCACAGAGCTGTTTCCTATGGAAACTTGAGAGACTAATCAAAGCAAGCATCTTATTAAGACGGGCTTAGAATTAAAAAGCCATGTCAACTTCGGTATATACTGTAGCCTATTTTTCAGGAATAGAACAAACGGTTTAGAAAAGGCTGAACAGGGGGAAAAAGCGACAGAAGTGAAAACCCGACAACCCACAAGTATAATATTGTGAAGAAATCGTTAAAGACAAAAGAATCACCTGCAAAGGGTACAGCATTTTTAACAGCGGCTCGTGGTTAAGACTGAATCATTGTTTGAATAGAGCGTGAGGAGAAACAAGGTAATGTGTTATACGTATGGTGTCCAGAAGTGTGTACATGTGTACATGAATGTGAGAGAAGCCAGTGTGCAGAGATTTTAATGAAAGTGACAATATGGTGGATATAAAATCGAGAAAAAAAGATATAGTGTTAAAAAGGCGCCGGCAGGTAAAGGATATATTCACCAACAGGAAGAAACCGATTTGGATTCCAGACGGTAGAGATGTGCTTAAAGAAAATGTAAAAAACACAAAACATAGTATAATACTGTATGTATAAGAGACAAACAACATATACTAAACCACTAATACTAAAAAATAATAAAAAAATATATATCAGCTGAGATCAGGGGTGATGGGAATTTTACAACATTTAATAAAATAGTTTAAAAACACTGGACATAAAAAACATATACAAATAATATAAACACAATTAATCTATAACAATTAAAGGACAATTGGTATGGGACCAAGCTTCAGCTACACCAAGTGGAGTGCCCACTCACCGGACGAAAATGGTATGCAAGCGGTGGATATATTTGAGAGTATCCCCTCTCTTTTCGGCTCACACAGCCACTGCACAGGAATCAGGGCCAAGATGATAGCTGCACACGCCAGACCGCGTGTGTTTCTCCCCTGGCTCTTGTTCCTCGTCGCAGCTGATGGTAGATGAAACGCTGCAATTGCGTGCTGCTCACACAGCTGTTACTACCGGATTCGGGGCCAGGATATCAGCTACACACGCCGAGCTGCGCGGGCTTACTCCTCCTCGGCGCTCCTTCCTACTTGTGGCTGGTGGCAGGTTCACCGCGGCAGATTCGCGATAGTTTTGGGTACAAGCTGATAAAGCTAATTCGTCACGGCACGGGTAGCACCTCCAGGCGTAGTGGTTTGCGTCCCAACAATTTAACCCTACGCGTTTCGAGAGCGAGCTGCTCTCTTCCTCAGGGGTTCTAAAGATATGACCCATAATGTCCTCTTTTATAGGAGTCCAATTAAGTCCGCAAATCACCCTAATTAGATTGTTGCACATGCGCATTCAATATTATGGGGAGACTGATGTCCATTTGTCCACACATGCGCAGTGCAAGATAATAACAAAAAAATAAATAAATAATACAAAGTTAAAATAACGATCTCAGCTGATGAAAAATAACAATAATAAGAATAATAATAATAAGATACGTGCATATAGCAAATCTATACCCTATTTGTAAGCTATAAATATGTGACTATACTATAAACCTAACCTACTATGTGTGTGTACTATAATACATAATGTGATTAAATATTATGAAATATATTCTGGACTTGTGTATTTGGTGTGAATTTTAATAATTAGAATTAAATATGTGAATAATATTAATCTGTATGAAATATAAAACTTATAATATTAATAAATGAATTAACATATAATATATTGATATTTTTAATCAGTTGTGTTTGTGCTTAATTAATAAGTAATGATTAATTAAAGTGACATTAACTAAGTATACAAAGAAGTGATAAATGGGTGGAAATATACAATAATTATTATTAAATAAAATTGTCCATTTTATTTGTGATACTAAAGTATTAGTGCCTACTAAGTGTATTACATATTACATACATTTTTATTACACATACATATTATACATTTATACATGCATGACAATAATCCATTATACAATTTAAAATGCAGAATTAAGATTATCTGGAATCACAAGGTCTATACGATGAATTTTGTTGGCTCTACAGTAACCATTAATATGAAAGAAAAGAGCAAAACTAAAATGGACAAATGACATTTAATATTAATTTACCAAAAAGGATTTTAGATTGAAGTCAACGTTGAGGCCTAGTGGGGATAGTGTCTTTAACTCGTATATCCAATAGGACTCACGTCTCCCCAGTTGGCTCACAGCGTTTCCTCCTCTCCAATTTGGAGTGATGGTTTCAATTGCCATACATTTCAAACCAGTGGGATCTTGGTTGTGCACTTGCTGAAAATGATGCGATACGTTGTGCGTTACTAACCCTCTCTTGATGTTATATATATGTTCATATATGCGTCTTTGGACAGGTCTAGTAGTCATACCCACATATTGCAGACCACATGGACATTCCAATAGGTATATTACAAATGAACTTTTACAAGTGATGTGTTGTTGAATAATATAATTTTTGGATGTATTTTTAGATATATAGTTGGATGTTTTTTTGCTATATTTGCACGCAGTGCACCTATGACATGGAAAATATCCTTTATTTGTGACTGTATTACGTAACTTTGTTTGTAAAGAAGGGCAGCTAGGGGCTAATTTGCGTCCGATGTTTGGTGCTCTAGTAAATACAATCTGAGGATGTTCTGGCAAAATGCCTACAAGTTCTTTATCCTTTTTGAGGATGGGCCAATATTTTTTAAATATTTTTCTTATATTTGGTGCCATCTGATTGTATTGTGTTATAAAACTAAGATTAGCTGATTTGTTTCTATCTTTCTTCTTATATTGTAGAAGATTAGATCTTTCCATTGCTGCCACTTCAGTTATCGTTTTGTCAAGATCTTTTAATGGATAGTCCCTTTCCAGAAATTTTTTCTTTAAATCTATAGCTTGATTTTGAAATGTTTCAGCGCATGAACTATTTCTTTTAAGTCTAATAAATTGTCCTTTGGGTATATTTTTAACCCAAGATGGGTTATGGTGACTGCGTGCATGGAGATAATTATTTGCCTGAACTGGTTTAAAGTGAGTTTGAGTTTCTATTTGATTATTATTTGCCGAAATGAGTAAGTCTAAATATTCTATGGATGTTAAACTAGAATTAAAAGTGAATGTTAAATTATATGTGTTATTGTTCATATACTGTTTGAAATTCTCTAAGTGCTCTAAAGTGCCTGACCATATAAAAATAATATCATCTATGTAGCGCCGCCACAGGACCAAATCCGCTCCAAATGGGCAACTGGACCATATGTGATGTTCTTCCCAGCTACCCATAAATAAATTTGCATAACTAGGAGCGAATTTGGTACCCATGGCGGTGCCACATATCTGTAAATAATACTTGGACATAAAATTAAAAAAGTTGTGATTTAATATGAATTGAATACCAGAAATAATAAATGTTTTTTGATCAATGGACATACCCGGATCTTTATCTAGTGTATCTGAAATTGCTTTACATCCTTTTGTGTGGTTTATAACAGTGTATAGAGAACTGACATCAGCTGTCACGAAATAATAATGTGACTCCCATTGTATGTCCTTGAGGGTCTGCAATATGTGGGTAGTGTCTCTTACATAGGAGGGCAACTGCACAACGTAAGATTGAAGTTTATTGTCAATATACTGGGATAAATGTGAAGTTAAAGATTGTATTCCCGATATTATCGGTCGGCCGGGGGGAAATTGTAAATTCTTATGTATCTTAGGAATAATGTAAAATAAAGGAATGCGTGGATGTGAATTGTAAAGAAAATCAAATTCCTGTTTTGTGATGATTTGTAAATCTAAACCTTTAGTGAGGAACTTACAAAGTGATTGTTGATATGGAATGGTGGGGTCAGAGGGGAGGGGTTGGTAAGTGGACACATCTCCCAGAATTCTGAGAGATTCTTCGATATAATATGATTTGTCCATAATAACCAACCCCCCCCCCTTGTCAGCAGGTTTTATAATAATCGCATCATTATCCTCAAGTGCACGTAAGATTTTTTTATCATCCACACTGAGATTGTCATGTTTAATTTTGAAATTACGGCTTTGAACTTCAATATCATCAGTGACCATTTGGGCAAAGGTATCCACAAATGGACCACTCACAAATTTAGGGAAGAACGTTGATGGATTTTTGAATGTTTTGTTCTTAGGGGATGCTGCAGAGATAGGTAATTGACTATTACCATCTGATCTTGTAAGTGCATCCCTAAGAAAATATTTCTTGAGGCATAGCTTTCGTACATAGCGTTGAATGTCTATGTACAACTTGAAGCTATCAGGGCCGGTTACCGGAGCAAAGGATAATCCTTTAGATAATAAAGTTTTCTCCTTTGCTGTAACTGGGTAATTACTAATATTGAATATATTATTATGTATGGATTTCAATTTTAATGTTTTGTTACCTTTTCCATTCTTTCGCCCTCCTCTCGTTCCTCTAAGGTGTTTTTTCTTTTTTTGTTGTGTGTGTCCCTTGTGGGCCCATCTCTCCCCAGTAAGTCCCTTATGGCTTCTTTGGCATTTTTGGTGTCCTTGGACTGTCTCCAATCTAAAAAAGAGAACGTTGCCCTCTCTTCTTCACGACTGGAGGCAGTAGGATGTCGTTCCCTGTCTAAATCAATCAAAGGTTGGTATTTGTTATGGTGATTATATTGATCAAAGATATTATCCATATCTTTCTCTAATTGTTTATGAGAACTAGTAGATGGTATTGGGACATTTTGGGAACTGGTAGTTGTTACTTGCACATTGGGTCTAGATGTTTGTCTAACCAAATTGGGTCTCGATACTGTATGAGATTTCCTTTGAGGTTTTGGTGACACAAATTGCACTGGCTCGTTCACAGTAATTCTATTGGTGTTACTGGGAATAGTTTTCCTGTAAGTAGATGGAATTTTATGGGAATAATCTTTTGTATATTTGTCTTTATTAAATTTAGATCTTTCAAGATCTTGTTTAGATTTTTTCCAATTTCTATAACATCCAGTGGCATAATCAATTTTGTCACGTTGAAACTTTACCTGTTTAGAGGCAATAGTTTCATTCTGTAATTTGTCCATTTTGTTTTTAATTCTAATTTCTAACATCGGTAACTCACTGTGATCTTTATATTTTTCAAAATATCCCTTCATGTCATTTATTTCCTTATCTAATGTTTCAAGACATACTTTTCGCTTAGATATCAAAAGACGCATTAATTCAAATGAACAATTGTCAAGGATGCGATTCCATTCAAGAATGAATGATTCACTTTGAAAATCGCTTGTGGGTTTTTTAAATAATCTTAACCCTCGTGGAATACGTTTTTGTTCCACATATTTTTCTATTGTAATAGCATCCCACAATTGTTTATTCTCATTGATGAGAAGTTTTTCTAATTTATCTGCCATTTCTTGTATATCATTTTGAACAGGGTCAACAGAAATTGGAACTTCATCATCAGAAAATATACGATTGATATCAATATTTCGGCTTACTCTTTGTGCAAATAATAAAGACATAATTTTAATATAGAAAGCTGCTAACCTTAGGGGGAAACAACAGATGCAAACACAGAATAGGTGGCGCTAACTATATATAATGTAACCCTAATGCAGGTAGTACCCTTGCATAAGGGGCTGCCTAAACACTAAAACTGACCCCCTGGTCAGATAACAGAACAAGAAAAAAAGATATAGTGTTAAAAAGGCGCCGGCAGGTAAAGGATATATTCACCAACAGGAAGAAACCGATTTGGATTCCAGACGGTAGAGATGTGCTTAAAGAAAATGTAAAAAACACAAAACATAGTATAATACTGTATGTATAAGAGACAAACAACATATACTAAACCACTAATACTAAAAAATAATAAAAAAATATATATCAGCTGAGATCAGGGGTGATGGGAATTTTACAACATTTAATAAAATAGTTTAAAAACACTGGACATAAAAAACATATACAAATAATATAAACACAATTAATCTATAACAATTAAAGGACAATTGGTATGGGACCAAGCTTCAGCTACACCAAGTGGAGTGCCCACTCACCGGACGAAAATGGTATGCAAGCGGTGGATATATTTGAGAGTATCCCCTCTCTTTTCGGCTCACACAGCCACTGCACAGGAATCAGGGCCAAGATGATAGCTGCACACGCCAGACCGCGTGTGTTTCTCCCCTGGCTCTTGTTCCTCGTCGCAGCTGATGGTAGATGAAACGCTGCAATTGCGTGCTGCTCACACAGCTGTTACTACCGGATTCGGGGCCAGGATATCAGCTACACACGCCGAGCTGCGCGGGCTTACTCCTCCTCGGCGCTCCTTCCTACTTGTGGCTGGTGGCAGGTTCACCGCGGCAGATTCGCGATAGTTTTGGGTACAAGCTGATAAAGCTAATTCGTCACGGCACGGGTAGCACCTCCAGGCGTAGTGGTTTGCGTCCCAACAATTTAACCCTACGCGTTTCGAGAGCGAGCTGCTCTCTTCCTCAGGGGTTCTAAAGATATGACCCATAATGTCCTCTTTTATAGGAGTCCAATTAAGTCCGCAAATCACCCTAATTAGATTGTTGCACATGCGCATTCAATATTATGGGGAGACTGATGTCCATTTGTCCACACATGCGCAGTGCAAGATAATAACAAAAAAATAAATAAATAATACAAAGTTAAAATAACGATCTCAGCTGATGAAAAATAACAATAATAAGAATAATAATAATAAGATACGTGCATATAGCAAATCTATACCCTATTTGTAAGCTATAAATATGTGACTATACTATAAACCTAACCTACTATGTGTGTGTACTATAATACATAATGTGATTAAATATTATGAAATATATTCTGGACTTGTGTATTTGGTGTGAATTTTAATAATTAGAATTAAATATGTGAATAATATTAATCTGTATGAAATATAAAACTTATAATATTAATAAATGAATTAACATATAATATATTGATATTTTTAATCAGTTGTGTTTGTGCTTAATTAATAAGTAATGATTAATTAAAGTGACATTAACTAAGTATACAAAGAAGTGATAAATGGGTGGAAATATACAATAATTATTATTAAATAAAATTGTCCATTTTATTTGTGATACTAAAGTATTAGTGCCTACTAAGTGTATTACATATTACATACATTTTTATTACACATACATATTATACATTTATACATGCATGACAATAATCCATTATACAATTTAAAATGCAGAATTAAGATTATCTGGAATCACAAGGTCTATACGATGAATTTTGTTGGCTCTACAGTAACCATTAATATGAAAGAAAAGAGCAAAACTAAAATGGACAAATGACATTTAATATTAATTTACCAAAAAGGATTTTAGATTGAAGTCAACGTTGAGGCCTAGTGGGGATAGTGTCTTTAACTCGTATATCCAATAGGACTCACGTCTCCCCAGTTGGCTCACAGCGTTTCCTCCTCTCCAATTTGGAGTGATGGTTTCAATTGCCATACATTTCAAACCAGTGGGATCTTGGTTGTGCACTTGCTGAAAATGATGCGATACGTTGTGCGTTACTAACCCTCTCTTGATGTTATATATATGTTCATATATGCGTCTTTGGACAGGTCTAGTAGTCATACCCACATATTGCAGACCACATGGACATTCCAATAGGTATATTACAAATGAACTTTTACAAGTGATGTGTTGTTGAATAATATAATTTTTGGATGTATTTTTAGATATATAGTTGGATGTTTTTTTGCTATATTTGCACGCAGTGCACCTATGACATGGAAAATATCCTTTATTTGTGACTGTATTACGTAACTTTGTTTGTAAAGAAGGGCAGCTAGGGGCTAATTTGCGTCCGATGTTTGGTGCTCTAGTAAATACAATCTGAGGATGTTCTGGCAAAATGCCTACAAGTTCTTTATCCTTTTTGAGGATGGGCCAATATTTTTTAAATATTTTTCTTATATTTGGTGCCATCTGATTGTATTGTGTTATAAAACTAAGATTAGCTGATTTGTTTCTATCTTTCTTCTTATATTGTAGAAGATTAGATCTTTCCATTGCTGCCACTTCAGTTATCGTTTTGTCAAGATCTTTTAATGGATAGTCCCTTTCCAGAAATTTTTTCTTTAAATCTATAGCTTGATTTTGAAATGTTTCAGCGCATGAACTATTTCTTTTAAGTCTAATAAATTGTCCTTTGGGTATATTTTTAACCCAAGATGGGTTATGGTGACTGCGTGCATGGAGATAATTATTTGCCTGAACTGGTTTAAAGTGAGTTTGAGTTTCTATTTGATTATTATTTGCCGAAATGAGTAAGTCTAAATATTCTATGGATGTTAAACTAGAATTAAAAGTGAATGTTAAATTATATGTGTTATTGTTCATATACTGTTTGAAATTCTCTAAGTGCTCTAAAGTGCCTGACCATATAAAAATAATATCATCTATGTAGCGCCGCCACAGGACCAAATCCGCTCCAAATGGGCAACTGGACCATATGTGATGTTCTTCCCAGCTACCCATAAATAAATTTGCATAACTAGGAGCGAATTTGGTACCCATGGCGGTGCCACATATCTGTAAATAATACTTGGACATAAAATTAAAAAAGTTGTGATTTAATATGAATTGAATACCAGAAATAATAAATGTTTTTTGATCAATGGACATACCCGGATCTTTATCTAGTGTATCTGAAATTGCTTTACATCCTTTTGTGTGGTTTATAACAGTGTATAGAGAACTGACATCAGCTGTCACGAAATAATAATGTGACTCCCATTGTATGTCCTTGAGGGTCTGCAATATGTGGGTAGTGTCTCTTACATAGGAGGGCAACTGCACAACGTAAGATTGAAGTTTATTGTCAATATACTGGGATAAATGTGAAGTTAAAGATTGTATTCCCGATATTATCGGTCGGCCGGGGGGAAATTGTAAATTCTTATGTATCTTAGGAATAATGTAAAATAAAGGAATGCGTGGATGTGAATTGTAAAGAAAATCAAATTCCTGTTTTGTGATGATTTGTAAATCTAAACCTTTAGTGAGGAACTTACAAAGTGATTGTTGATATGGAATGGTGGGGTCAGAGGGGAGGGGTTGGTAAGTGGACACATCTCCCAGAATTCTGAGAGATTCTTCGATATAATATGATTTGTCCATAATAACCAACCCCCCCCCCTTGTCAGCAGGTTTTATAATAATCGCATCATTATCCTCAAGTGCACGTAAGATTTTTTTATCATCCACACTGAGATTGTCATGTTTAATTTTGAAATTACGGCTTTGAACTTCAATATCATCAGTGACCATTTGGGCAAAGGTATCCACAAATGGACCACTCACAAATTTAGGGAAGAACGTTGATGGATTTTTGAATGTTTTGTTCTTAGGGGATGCTGCAGAGATAGGTAATTGACTATTACCATCTGATCTTGTAAGTGCATCCCTAAGAAAATATTTCTTGAGGCATAGCTTTCGTACATAGCGTTGAATGTCTATGTACAACTTGAAGCTATCAGGGCCGGTTACCGGAGCAAAGGATAATCCTTTAGATAATAAAGTTTTCTCCTTTGCTGTAACTGGGTAATTACTAATATTGAATATATTATTATGTATGGATTTCAATTTTAATGTTTTGTTACCTTTTCCATTCTTTCGCCCTCCTCTCGTTCCTCTAAGGTGTTTTTTCTTTTTTTGTTGTGTGTGTCCCTTGTGGGCCCATCTCTCCCCAGTAAGTCCCTTATGGCTTCTTTGGCATTTTTGGTGTCCTTGGACTGTCTCCAATCTAAAAAAGAGAACGTTGCCCTCTCTTCTTCACGACTGGAGGCAGTAGGATGTCGTTCCCTGTCTAAATCAATCAAAGGTTGGTATTTGTTATGGTGATTATATTGATCAAAGATATTATCCATATCTTTCTCTAATTGTTTATGAGAACTAGTAGATGGTATTGGGACATTTTGGGAACTGGTAGTTGTTACTTGCACATTGGGTCTAGATGTTTGTCTAACCAAATTGGGTCTCGATACTGTATGAGATTTCCTTTGAGGTTTTGGTGACACAAATTGCACTGGCTCGTTCACAGTAATTCTATTGGTGTTACTGGGAATAGTTTTCCTGTAAGTAGATGGAATTTTATGGGAATAATCTTTTGTATATTTGTCTTTATTAAATTTAGATCTTTCAAGATCTTGTTTAGATTTTTTCCAATTTCTATAACATCCAGTGGCATAATCAATTTTGTCACGTTGAAACTTTACCTGTTTAGAGGCAATAGTTTCATTCTGTAATTTGTCCATTTTGTTTTTAATTCTAATTTCTAACATCGGTAACTCACTGTGATCTTTATATTTTTCAAAATATCCCTTCATGTCATTTATTTCCTTATCTAATGTTTCAAGACATACTTTTCGCTTAGATATCAAAAGACGCATTAATTCAAATGAACAATTGTCAAGGATGCGATTCCATTCAAGAATGAATGATTCACTTTGAAAATCGCTTGTGGGTTTTTTAAATAATCTTAACCCTCGTGGAATACGTTTTTGTTCCACATATTTTTCTATTGTAATAGCATCCCACAATTGTTTATTCTCATTGATGAGAAGTTTTTCTAATTTATCTGCCATTTCTTGTATATCATTTTGAACAGGGTCAACAGAAATTGGAACTTCATCATCAGAAAATATACGATTGATATCAATATTTCGGCTTACTCTTTGTGCAAATAATAAAGACATAATTTTAATATAGAAAGCTGCTAACCTTAGGGGGAAACAACAGATGCAAACACAGAATAGGTGGCGCTAACTATATATAATGTAACCCTAATGCAGGTAGTACCCTTGCATAAGGGGCTGCCTAAACACTAAAACTGACCCCCTGGTCAGATAACAGAACAAGAAAAAAAGATATAGTGTTAAAAAGGCGCCGGCAGGTAAAGGATATATTCACCAACAGGAAGAAACCGATTTGGATTCCAGACGGTAGAGATGTGCTTAAAGAAAATGTAAAAAACACAAAACATAGTATAATACTGTATGTATAAGAGACAAACAACATATACTAAACCACTAATACTAAAAAATAATAAAAAAATATATATCAGCTGAGATCAGGGGTGATGGGAATTTTACAACATTTAATAAAATAGTTTAAAAACACTGGACATAAAAAACATATACAAATAATATAAACACAATTAATCTATAACAATTAAAGGACAATTGGTATGGGACCAAGCTTCAGCTACACCAAGTGGAGTGCCCACTCACCGGACGAAAATGGTATGCAAGCGGTGGATATATTTGAGAGTATCCCCTCTCTTTTCGGCTCACACAGCCACTGCACAGGAATCAGGGCCAAGATGATAGCTGCACACGCCAGACCGCGTGTGTTTCTCCCCTGGCTCTTGTTCCTCGTCGCAGCTGATGGTAGATGAAACGCTGCAATTGCGTGCTGCTCACACAGCTGTTACTACCGGATTCGGGGCCAGGATATCAGCTACACACGCCGAGCTGCGCGGGCTTACTCCTCCTCGGCGCTCCTTCCTACTTGTGGCTGGTGGCAGGTTCACCGCGGCAGATTCGCGATAGTTTTGGGTACAAGCTGATAAAGCTAATTCGTCACGGCACGGGTAGCACCTCCAGGCGTAGTGGTTTGCGTCCCAACAATTTAACCCTACGCGTTTCGAGAGCGAGCTGCTCTCTTCCTCAGGGGTTCTAAAGATATGACCCATAATGTCCTCTTTTATAGGAGTCCAATTAAGTCCGCAAATCACCCTAATTAGATTGTTGCACATGCGCATTCAATATTATGGGGAGACTGATGTCCATTTGTCCACACATGCGCAGTGCAAGATAATAACAAAAAAATAAATAAATAATACAAAGTTAAAATAACGATCTCAGCTGATGAAAAATAACAATAATAAGAATAATAATAATAAGATACGTGCATATAGCAAATCTATACCCTATTTGTAAGCTATAAATATGTGACTATACTATAAACCTAACCTACTATGTGTGTGTACTATAATACATAATGTGATTAAATATTATGAAATATATTCTGGACTTGTGTATTTGGTGTGAATTTTAATAATTAGAATTAAATATGTGAATAATATTAATCTGTATGAAATATAAAACTTATAATATTAATAAATGAATTAACATATAATATATTGATATTTTTAATCAGTTGTGTTTGTGCTTAATTAATAAGTAATGATTAATTAAAGTGACATTAACTAAGTATACAAAGAAGTGATAAATGGGTGGAAATATACAATAATTATTATTAAATAAAATTGTCCATTTTATTTGTGATACTAAAGTATTAGTGCCTACTAAGTGTATTACATATTACATACATTTTTATTACACATACATATTATACATTTATACATGCATGACAATAATCCATTATACAATTTAAAATGCAGAATTAAGATTATCTGGAATCACAAGGTCTATACGATGAATTTTGTTGGCTCTACAGTAACCATTAATATGAAAGAAAAGAGCAAAACTAAAATGGACAAATGACATTTAATATTAATTTACCAAAAAGGATTTTAGATTGAAGTCAACGTTGAGGCCTAGTGGGGATAGTGTCTTTAACTCGTATATCCAATAGGACTCACGTCTCCCCAGTTGGCTCACAGCGTTTCCTCCTCTCCAATTTGGAGTGATGGTTTCAATTGCCATACATTTCAAACCAGTGGGATCTTGGTTGTGCACTTGCTGAAAATGATGCGATACGTTGTGCGTTACTAACCCTCTCTTGATGTTATATATATGTTCATATATGCGTCTTTGGACAGGTCTAGTAGTCATACCCACATATTGCAGACCACATGGACATTCCAATAGGTATATTACAAATGAACTTTTACAAGTGATGTGTTGTTGAATAATATAATTTTTGGATGTATTTTTAGATATATAGTTGGATGTTTTTTTGCTATATTTGCACGCAGTGCACCTATGACATGGAAAATATCCTTTATTTGTGACTGTATTACGTAACTTTGTTTGTAAAGAAGGGCAGCTAGGGGCTAATTTGCGTCCGATGTTTGGTGCTCTAGTAAATACAATCTGAGGATGTTCTGGCAAAATGCCTACAAGTTCTTTATCCTTTTTGAGGATGGGCCAATATTTTTTAAATATTTTTCTTATATTTGGTGCCATCTGATTGTATTGTGTTATAAAACTAAGATTAGCTGATTTGTTTCTATCTTTCTTCTTATATTGTAGAAGATTAGATCTTTCCATTGCTGCCACTTCAGTTATCGTTTTGTCAAGATCTTTTAATGGATAGTCCCTTTCCAGAAATTTTTTCTTTAAATCTATAGCTTGATTTTGAAATGTTTCAGCGCATGAACTATTTCTTTTAAGTCTAATAAATTGTCCTTTGGGTATATTTTTAACCCAAGATGGGTTATGGTGACTGCGTGCATGGAGATAATTATTTGCCTGAACTGGTTTAAAGTGAGTTTGAGTTTCTATTTGATTATTATTTGCCGAAATGAGTAAGTCTAAATATTCTATGGATGTTAAACTAGAATTAAAAGTGAATGTTAAATTATATGTGTTATTGTTCATATACTGTTTGAAATTCTCTAAGTGCTCTAAAGTGCCTGACCATATAAAAATAATATCATCTATGTAGCGCCGCCACAGGACCAAATCCGCTCCAAATGGGCAACTGGACCATATGTGATGTTCTTCCCAGCTACCCATAAATAAATTTGCATAACTAGGAGCGAATTTGGTACCCATGGCGGTGCCACATATCTGTAAATAATACTTGGACATAAAATTAAAAAAGTTGTGATTTAATATGAATTGAATACCAGAAATAATAAATGTTTTTTGATCAATGGACATACCCGGATCTTTATCTAGTGTATCTGAAATTGCTTTACATCCTTTTGTGTGGTTTATAACAGTGTATAGAGAACTGACATCAGCTGTCACGAAATAATAATGTGACTCCCATTGTATGTCCTTGAGGGTCTGCAATATGTGGGTAGTGTCTCTTACATAGGAGGGCAACTGCACAACGTAAGATTGAAGTTTATTGTCAATATACTGGGATAAATGTGAAGTTAAAGATTGTATTCCCGATATTATCGGTCGGCCGGGGGGAAATTGTAAATTCTTATGTATCTTAGGAATAATGTAAAATAAAGGAATGCGTGGATGTGAATTGTAAAGAAAATCAAATTCCTGTTTTGTGATGATTTGTAAATCTAAACCTTTAGTGAGGAACTTACAAAGTGATTGTTGATATGGAATGGTGGGGTCAGAGGGGAGGGGTTGGTAAGTGGACACATCTCCCAGAATTCTGAGAGATTCTTCGATATAATATGATTTGTCCATAATAACCAACCCCCCCCCCTTGTCAGCAGGTTTTATAATAATCGCATCATTATCCTCAAGTGCACGTAAGATTTTTTTATCATCCACACTGAGATTGTCATGTTTAATTTTGAAATTACGGCTTTGAACTTCAATATCATCAGTGACCATTTGGGCAAAGGTATCCACAAATGGACCACTCACAAATTTAGGGAAGAACGTTGATGGATTTTTGAATGTTTTGTTCTTAGGGGATGCTGCAGAGATAGGTAATTGACTATTACCATCTGATCTTGTAAGTGCATCCCTAAGAAAATATTTCTTGAGGCATAGCTTTCGTACATAGCGTTGAATGTCTATGTACAACTTGAAGCTATCAGGGCCGGTTACCGGAGCAAAGGATAATCCTTTAGATAATAAAGTTTTCTCCTTTGCTGTAACTGGGTAATTACTAATATTGAATATATTATTATGTATGGATTTCAATTTTAATGTTTTGTTACCTTTTCCATTCTTTCGCCCTCCTCTCGTTCCTCTAAGGTGTTTTTTCTTTTTTTGTTGTGTGTGTCCCTCAAAGGAAATCTCATACAGTATCGAGACCCAATTTGGTTAGACAAACATCTAGACCCAATGTGCAAGTAACAACTACCAGTTCCCAAAATGTCCCAATACCATCTACTAGTTCTCATAAACAATTAGAGAAAGATATGGATAATATCTTTGATCAATATAATCACCATAACAAATACCAACCTTTGATTGATTTAGACAGGGAACGACATCCTACTGCCTCCAGTCGTGAAGAAGAGAGGGCAACGTTCTCTTTTTTAGATTGGAGACAGTCCAAGGACACCAAAAATGCCAAAGAAGCCATAAGGGACTTACTGGGGAGAGATGGGCCCACAAGGGACACACACAACAAAAAAAGAAAAAACACCTTAGAGGAACGAGAGGAGGGCGAAAGAATGGAAAAGGTAACAAAACATTAAAATTGAAATCCATACATAATAATATATTCAATATTAGTAATTACCCAGTTACAGCAAAGGAGAAAACTTTATTATCTAAAGGATTATCCTTTGCTCCGGTAACCGGCCCTGATAGCTTCAAGTTGTACATAGACATTCAACGCTATGTACGAAAGCTATGCCTCAAGAAATATTTTCTTAGGGATGCACTTACAAGATCAGATGGTAATAGTCAATTACCTATCTCTGCAGCATCCCCTAAGAACAAAACATTCAAAAATCCATCAACGTTCTTCCCTAAATTTGTGAGTGGTCCATTTGTGGATACCTTTGCCCAAATGGTCACTGATGATATTGAAGTTCAAAGCCGTAATTTCAAAATTAAACATGACAATCTCAGTGTGGATGATAAAAAAATCTTACGTGCACTTGAGGATAATGATGCGATTATTATAAAACCTGCTGACAAGGGGGGGGGGGTTGGTTATTATGGACAAATCATATTATATCGAAGAATCTCTCAGAATTCTGGGAGATGTGTCCACTTACCAACCCCTCCCCTCTGACCCCACCATTCCATATCAACAATCACTTTGTAAGTTCCTCACTAAAGGTTTAGATTTACAAATCATCACAAAACAGGAATTTGATTTTCTTTACAATTCACATCCACGCATTCCTTTATTTTACATTATTCCTAAGATACATAAGAATTTACAATTTCCCCCCGGCCGACCGATAATATCGGGAATACAATCTTTAACTTCACATTTATCCCAGTATATTGACAATAAACTTCAATCTTACGTTGTGCAGTTGCCCTCCTATGTAAGAGACACTACCCACATATTGCAGACCCTCAAGGACATACAATGGGAGTCACATTATTATTTCGTGACAGCTGATGTCAGTTCTCTATACACTGTTATAAACCACACAAAAGGATGTAAAGCAATTTCAGATACACTAGATAAAGATCCGGGTATGTCCATTGATCAAAAAACATTTATTATTTCTGGTATTCAATTCATATTAAATCACAACTTTTTTAATTTTATGTCCAAGTATTATATACAGATATGTGGCACCGCCATGGGTACCAAATTCGCTCCTAGTTATGCAAATTTATTTATGGGTAGCTGGGAAGAACATCACATATGGTCCAGTTGCCCATTTGGAGCGGATTTGGTCCTGTGGCGGCGCTACATAGATGATATTATTTTTATATGGTCAGGCACTTTAGAGCACTTAGAGAATTTCAAACAGTATATGAACAATAACACATATAATTTAACATTCACTTTTAATTCTAGTTTAACATCCATAGAATATTTAGACTTACTCATTTCGGCAAATAATAATCAAATAGAAACTCAAACTCACTTTAAACCAGTTCAGGCAAATAATTATCTCCATGCACGCAGTCACCATAACCCATCTTGGGTTAAAAATATACCCAAAGGACAATTTATTAGACTTAAAAGAAATAGTTCATGCGCTGAAACATTTCAAAATCAAGCTATAGATTTAAAGAAAAAATTTCTGGAAAGGGACTATCCATTAAAAGATCTTGACAAAACGATAACTGAAGTGGCAGCAATGGAAAGATCTAATCTTCTACAATATAAGAAGAAAGATAGAAACAAATCAGCTAATCTTAGTTTTATAACACAATACAATCAGATGGCACCAAATATAAGAAAAATATTTAAAAAATATTGGCCCATCCTCAAAAAGGATAAAGAACTTGTAGGCATTTTGCCAGAACATCCTCAGATTGTATTTACTAGAGCACCAAACATCGGACGCAAATTAGCCCCTAGCTGCCCTTCTTTACAAACAAAGTTACGTAATACAGTCACAAATAAAGGATATTTTCCATGTCATAGGTGCACTGCGTGCAAATATAGCAAAAAAACATCCAACTATATATCTAAAAATACATCCAAAAATTATATTATTCAACAACACATCACTTGTAAAAGTTCATTTGTAATATACCTATTGGAATGTCCATGTGGTCTGCAATATGTGGGTATGACTACTAGACCTGTCCAAAGACGCATATATGAACATATATATAACATCAAGAGAGGGTTAGTAACGCACAACGTATCGCATCATTTTCAGCAAGTGCACAACCAAGATCCCACTGGTTTGAAATGTATGGCAATTGAAACCATCACTCCAAATTGGAGAGGAGGAAACGCTGTGAGCCAACTGGGGAGACGTGAGTCCTATTGGATATACGAGTTAAAGACACTATCCCCACTAGGCCTCAACGTTGACTTCAATCTAAAATCCTTTTTGGTAAATTAATATTAAATGTCATTTGTCCATTTTAGTTTTGCTCTTTTCTTTCATATTAATGGTTACTGTAGAGCCAACAAAATTCATCGTATAGACCTTGTGATTCCAGATAATCTTAATTCTGCATTTTAAATTGTATAATGGATTATTGTCATGCATGTATAAATGTATAATATGTATGTGTAATAAAAATGTATGTAATATGTAATACACTTAGTAGGCACTAATACTTTAGTATCACAAATAAAATGGACAATTTTATTTAATAATAATTATTGTATATTTCCACCCATTTATCACTTCTTTGTATACTTAGTTAATGTCACTTTAATTAATCATTACTTATTAATTAAGCACAAACACAACTGATTAAAAATATCAATATATTATATGTTAATTCATTTATTAATATTATAAGTTTTATATTTCATACAGATTAATATTATTCACATATTTAATTCTAATTATTAAAATTCACACCAAATACACAAGTCCAGAATATATTTCATAATATTTAATCACATTATGTATTATAGTACACACACATAGTAGGTTAGGTTTATAGTATAGTCACATATTTATAGCTTACAAATAGGGTATAGATTTGCTATATGCACGTATCTTATTATTATTATTCTTATTATTGTTATTTTTCATCAGCTGAGATCGTTATTTTAACTTTGTATTATTTATTTATTTTTTTGTTATTATCTTGCACTGCGCATGTGTGGACAAATGGACATCAGTCTCCCCATAATATTGAATGCGCATGTGCAACAATCTAATTAGGGTGATTTGCGGACTTAATTGGACTCCTATAAAAGAGGACATTATGGGTCATATCTTTAGAACCCCTGAGGAAGAGAGCAGCTCGCTCTCGAAACGCGTAGGGTTAAATTGTTGGGACGCAAACCACTACGCCTGGAGGTGCTACCCGTGCCGTGACGAATTAGCTTTATCAGCTTGTACCCAAAACTATCGCGAATCTGCCGCGGTGAACCTGCCACCAGCCACAAGTAGGAAGGAGCGCCGAGGAGGAGTAAGCCCGCGCAGCTCGGCGTGTGTAGCTGATATCCTGGCCCCGAATCCGGTAGTAACAGCTGTGTGAGCAGCACGCAATTGCAGCGTTTCATCTACCATCAGCTGCGACGAGGAACAAGAGCCAGGGGAGAAACACACGCGGTCTGGCGTGTGCAGCTATCATCTTGGCCCTGATTCCTGTGCAGTGGCTGTGTGAGCCGAAAAGAGAGGGGATACTCTCAAATATATCCACCGCTTGCATACCATTTTCGTCCGGTGAGTGGGCACTCCACTTGGTGTAGCTGAAGCTTGGTCCCATACCAATTGTCCTTTAATTGTTATAGATTAATTGTGTTTATATTATTTGTATATGTTTTTTATGTCCAGTGTTTTTAAACTATTTTATTAAATGTTGTAAAATTCCCATCACCCCTGATCTCAGCTGATATATATTTTTTTATTATTTTTTAGTATTAGTGGTTTAGTATATGTTGTTTGTCTCTTATACATACAGTATTATACTATGTTTTGTGTTTTTTACATTTTCTTTAAGCACATCTCTACCGTCTGGAATCCAAATCGGTTTCTTCCTGTTGGTGAATATATCCTTTACCTGCCGGCGCCTTTTTAACACTATATCTTTTTTTCTTGTTCTGTTATCTGACCAGGGGGTCAGTTTTAGTGTTTAGGCAGCCCCTTATGCAAGGGTACTACCTGCATTAGGGTTACATTATATATAGTTAGCGCCACCTATTCTGTGTTTGCATCTGTTGTTTCCCCCTAAGGTTAGCAGCTTTCTATATTAAAATTATGTCTTTATTATTTGCACAAAGAGTAAGCCGAAATATTGATATCAATCGTATATTTTCTGATGATGAAGTTCCAATTTCTGTTGACCCTGTTCAAAATGATATACAAGAAATGGCAGATAAATTAGAAAAACTTCTCATCAATGAGAATAAACAATTGTGGGATGCTATTACAATAGAAAAATATGTGGAACAAAAACGTATTCCACGAGGGTTAAGATTATTTAAAAAACCCACAAGCGATTTTCAAAGTGAATCATTCATTCTTGAATGGAATCGCATCCTTGACAATTGTTCATTTGAATTAATGCGTCTTTTGATATCTAAGCGAAAAGTATGTCTTGAAACATTAGATAAGGAAATAAATGACATGAAGGGATATTTTGAAAAATATAAAGATCACAGTGAGTTACCGATGTTAGAAATTAGAATTAAAAACAAAATGGACAAATTACAGAATGAAACTATTGCCTCTAAACAGGTAAAGTTTCAACGTGACAAAATTGATTATGCCACTGGATGTTATAGAAATTGGAAAAAATCTAAACAAGATCTTGAAAGATCTAAATTTAATAAAGACAAATATACAAAAGATTATTCCCATAAAATTCCATCTACTTACAGGAAAACTATTCCCAGTAACACCAATAGAATTACTGTGAACGAGCCAGTGCAATTTGTGTCACCAAAACCTCAAAGGAAATCTCATACAGTATCGAGACCCAATTTGGTTAGACAAACATCTAGACCCAATGTGCAAGTAACAACTACCAGTTCCCAAAATGTCCCAATACCATCTACTAGTTCTCATAAACAATTAGAGAAAGATATGGATAATATCTTTGATCAATATAATCACCATAACAAATACCAACCTTTGATTGATTTAGACAGGGAACGACATCCTACTGCCTCCAGTCGTGAAGAAGAGAGGGCAACGTTCTCTTTTTTAGATTGGAGACAGTCCAAGGACACCAAAAATGCCAAAGAAGCCATAAGGGACTTACTGGGGAGAGATGGGCCCACAAGGGACACACACAACAAAAAAAGAAAAAACACCTTAGAGGAACGAGAGGAGGGCGAAAGAATGGAAAAGGTAACAAAACATTAAAATTGAAATCCATACATAATAATATATTCAATATTAGTAATTACCCAGTTACAGCAAAGGAGAAAACTTTATTATCTAAAGGATTATCCTTTGCTCCGGTAACCGGCCCTGATAGCTTCAAGTTGTACATAGACATTCAACGCTATGTACGAAAGCTATGCCTCAAGAAATATTTTCTTAGGGATGCACTTACAAGATCAGATGGTAATAGTCAATTACCTATCTCTGCAGCATCCCCTAAGAACAAAACATTCAAAAATCCATCAACGTTCTTCCCTAAATTTGTGAGTGGTCCATTTGTGGATACCTTTGCCCAAATGGTCACTGATGATATTGAAGTTCAAAGCCGTAATTTCAAAATTAAACATGACAATCTCAGTGTGGATGATAAAAAAATCTTACGTGCACTTGAGGATAATGATGCGATTATTATAAAACCTGCTGACAAGGGGGGGGGGTTGGTTATTATGGACAAATCATATTATATCGAAGAATCTCTCAGAATTCTGGGAGATGTGTCCACTTACCAACCCCTCCCCTCTGACCCCACCATTCCATATCAACAATCACTTTGTAAGTTCCTCACTAAAGGTTTAGATTTACAAATCATCACAAAACAGGAATTTGATTTTCTTTACAATTCACATCCACGCATTCCTTTATTTTACATTATTCCTAAGATACATAAGAATTTACAATTTCCCCCCGGCCGACCGATAATATCGGGAATACAATCTTTAACTTCACATTTATCCCAGTATATTGACAATAAACTTCAATCTTACGTTGTGCAGTTGCCCTCCTATGTAAGAGACACTACCCACATATTGCAGACCCTCAAGGACATACAATGGGAGTCACATTATTATTTCGTGACAGCTGATGTCAGTTCTCTATACACTGTTATAAACCACACAAAAGGATGTAAAGCAATTTCAGATACACTAGATAAAGATCCGGGTATGTCCATTGATCAAAAAACATTTATTATTTCTGGTATTCAATTCATATTAAATCACAACTTTTTTAATTTTATGTCCAAGTATTATTTACAGATATGTGGCACCGCCATGGGTACCAAATTCGCTCCTAGTTATGCAAATTTATTTATGGGTAGCTGGGAAGAACATCACATATGGTCCAGTTGCCCATTTGGAGCGGATTTGGTCCTGTGGCGGCGCTACATAGATGATATTATTTTTATATGGTCAGGCACTTTAGAGCACTTAGAGAATTTCAAACAGTATATGAACAATAACACATATAATTTAACATTCACTTTTAATTCTAGTTTAACATCCATAGAATATTTAGACTTACTCATTTCGGCAAATAATAATCAAATAGAAACTCAAACTCACTTTAAACCAGTTCAGGCAAATAATTATCTCCATGCACGCAGTCACCATAACCCATCTTGGGTTAAAAATATACCCAAAGGACAATTTATTAGACTTAAAAGAAATAGTTCATGCGCTGAAACATTTCAAAATCAAGCTATAGATTTAAAGAAAAAATTTCTGGAAAGGGACTATCCATTAAAAGATCTTGACAAAACGATAACTGAAGTGGCAGCAATGGAAAGATCTAATCTTCTACAATATAAGAAGAAAGATAGAAACAAATCAGCTAATCTTAGTTTTATAACACAATACAATCAGATGGCACCAAATATAAGAAAAATATTTAAAAAATATTGGCCCATCCTCAAAAAGGATAAAGAACTTGTAGGCATTTTGCCAGAACATCCTCAGATTGTATTTACTAGAGCACCAAACATCGGACGCAAATTAGCCCCTAGCTGCCCTTCTTTACAAACAAAGTTACGTAATACAGTCACAAATAAAGGATATTTTCCATGTCATAGGTGCACTGCGTGCAAATATAGCAAAAAAACATCCAACTATATATCTAAAAATACATCCAAAAATTATATTATTCAACAACACATCACTTGTAAAAGTTCATTTGTAATATACCTATTGGAATGTCCATGTGGTCTGCAATATGTGGGTATGACTACTAGACCTGTCCAAAGACGCATATATGAACATATATATAACATCAAGAGAGGGTTAGTAACGCACAACGTATCGCATCATTTTCAGCAAGTGCACAACCAAGATCCCACTGGTTTGAAATGTATGGCAATTGAAACCATCACTCCAAATTGGAGAGGAGGAAACGCTGTGAGCCAACTGGGGAGACGTGAGTCCTATTGGATATACGAGTTAAAGACACTATCCCCACTAGGCCTCAACGTTGACTTCAATCTAAAATCCTTTTTGGTAAATTAATATTAAATGTCATTTGTCCATTTTAGTTTTGCTCTTTTCTTTCATATTAATGGTTACTGTAGAGCCAACAAAATTCATCGTATAGACCTTGTGATTCCAGATAATCTTAATTCTGCATTTTAAATTGTATAATGGATTATTGTCATGCATGTATAAATGTATAATATGTATGTGTAATAAAAATGTATGTAATATGTAATACACTTAGTAGGCACTAATACTTTAGTATCACAAATAAAATGGACAATTTTATTTAATAATAATTATTGTATATTTCCACCCATTTATCACTTCTTTGTATACTTAGTTAATGTCACTTTAATTAATCATTACTTATTAATTAAGCACAAACACAACTGATTAAAAATATCAATATATTATATGTTAATTCATTTATTAATATTATAAGTTTTATATTTCATACAGATTAATATTATTCACATATTTAATTCTAATTATTAAAATTCACACCAAATACACAAGTCCAGAATATATTTCATAATATTTAATCACATTATGTATTATAGTACACACACATAGTAGGTTAGGTTTATAGTATAGTCACATATTTATAGCTTACAAATAGGGTATAGATTTGCTATATGCACGTATCTTATTATTATTATTCTTATTATTGTTATTTTTCATCAGCTGAGATCGTTATTTTAACTTTGTATTATTTATTTATTTTTTTGTTATTATCTTGCACTGCGCATGTGTGGACAAATGGACATCAGTCTCCCCATAATATTGAATGCGCATGTGCAACAATCTAATTAGGGTGATTTGCGGACTTAATTGGACTCCTATAAAAGAGGACATTATGGGTCATATCTTTAGAACCCCTGAGGAAGAGAGCAGCTCGCTCTCGAAACGCGTAGGGTTAAATTGTTGGGACGCAAACCACTACGCCTGGAGGTGCTACCCGTGCCGTGACGAATTAGCTTTATCAGCTTGTACCCAAAACTATCGCGAATCTGCCGCGGTGAACCTGCCACCAGCCACAAGTAGGAAGGAGCGCCGAGGAGGAGTAAGCCCGCGCAGCTCGGCGTGTGTAGCTGATATCCTGGCCCCGAATCCGGTAGTAACAGCTGTGTGAGCAGCACGCAATTGCAGCGTTTCATCTACCATCAGCTGCGACGAGGAACAAGAGCCAGGGGAGAAACACACGCGGTCTGGCGTGTGCAGCTATCATCTTGGCCCTGATTCCTGTGCAGTGGCTGTGTGAGCCGAAAAGAGAGGGGATACTCTCAAATATATCCACCGCTTGCATACCATTTTCGTCCGGTGAGTGGGCACTCCACTTGGTGTAGCTGAAGCTTGGTCCCATACCAATTGTCCTTTAATTGTTATAGATTAATTGTGTTTATATTATTTGTATATGTTTTTTATGTCCAGTGTTTTTAAACTATTTTATTAAATGTTGTAAAATTCCCATCACCCCTGATCTCAGCTGATATATATTTTTTTATTATTTTTTAGTATTAGTGGTTTAGTATATGTTGTTTGTCTCTTATACATACAGTATTATACTATGTTTTGTGTTTTTTACATTTTCTTTAAGCACATCTCTACCGTCTGGAATCCAAATCGGTTTCTTCCTGTTGGTGAATATATCCTTTACCTGCCGGCGCCTTTTTAACACTATATCTTTTTTTCTTGTTCTGTTATCTGACCAGGGGGTCAGTTTTAGTGTTTAGGCAGCCCCTTATGCAAGGGTACTACCTGCATTAGGGTTACATTATATATAGTTAGCGCCACCTATTCTGTGTTTGCATCTGTTGTTTCCCCCTAAGGTTAGCAGCTTTCTATATTAAAATTATGTCTTTATTATTTGCACAAAGAGTAAGCCGAAATATTGATATCAATCGTATATTTTCTGATGATGAAGTTCCAATTTCTGTTGACCCTGTTCAAAATGATATACAAGAAATGGCAGATAAATTAGAAAAACTTCTCATCAATGAGAATAAACAATTGTGGGATGCTATTACAATAGAAAAATATGTGGAACAAAAACGTATTCCACGAGGGTTAAGATTATTTAAAAAACCCACAAGCGATTTTCAAAGTGAATCATTCATTCTTGAATGGAATCGCATCCTTGACAATTGTTCATTTGAATTAATGCGTCTTTTGATATCTAAGCGAAAAGTATGTCTTGAAACATTAGATAAGGAAATAAATGACATGAAGGGATATTTTGAAAAATATAAAGATCACAGTGAGTTACCGATGTTAGAAATTAGAATTAAAAACAAAATGGACAAATTACAGAATGAAACTATTGCCTCTAAACAGGTAAAGTTTCAACGTGACAAAATTGATTATGCCACTGGATGTTATAGAAATTGGAAAAAATCTAAACAAGATCTTGAAAGATCTAAATTTAATAAAGACAAATATACAAAAGATTATTCCCATAAAATTCCATCTACTTACAGGAAAACTATTCCCAGTAACACCAATAGAATTACTGTGAACGAGCCAGTGCAATTTGTGTCACCAAAACCTCAAAGGAAATCTCATACAGTATCGAGACCCAATTTGGTTAGACAAACATCTAGACCCAATGTGCAAGTAACAACTACCAGTTCCCAAAATGTCCCAATACCATCTACTAGTTCTCATAAACAATTAGAGAAAGATATGGATAATATCTTTGATCAATATAATCACCATAACAAATACCAACCTTTGATTGATTTAGACAGGGAACGACATCCTACTGCCTCCAGTCGTGAAGAAGAGAGGGCAACGTTCTCTTTTTTAGATTGGAGACAGTCCAAGGACACCAAAAATGCCAAAGAAGCCATAAGGGACTTACTGGGGAGAGATGGGCCCACAAGGGACACACACAACAAAAAAAGAAAAAACACCTTAGAGGAACGAGAGGAGGGCGAAAGAATGGAAAAGGTAACAAAACATTAAAATTGAAATCCATACATAATAATATATTCAATATTAGTAATTACCCAGTTACAGCAAAGGAGAAAACTTTATTATCTAAAGGATTATCCTTTGCTCCGGTAACCGGCCCTGATAGCTTCAAGTTGTACATAGACATTCAACGCTATGTACGAAAGCTATGCCTCAAGAAATATTTTCTTAGGGATGCACTTACAAGATCAGATGGTAATAGTCAATTACCTATCTCTGCAGCATCCCCTAAGAACAAAACATTCAAAAATCCATCAACGTTCTTCCCTAAATTTGTGAGTGGTCCATTTGTGGATACCTTTGCCCAAATGGTCACTGATGATATTGAAGTTCAAAGCCGTAATTTCAAAATTAAACATGACAATCTCAGTGTGGATGATAAAAAAATCTTACGTGCACTTGAGGATAATGATGCGATTATTATAAAACCTGCTGACAAGGGGGGGGGGTTGGTTATTATGGACAAATCATATTATATCGAAGAATCTCTCAGAATTCTGGGAGATGTGTCCACTTACCAACCCCTCCCCTCTGACCCCACCATTCCATATCAACAATCACTTTGTAAGTTCCTCACTAAAGGTTTAGATTTACAAATCATCACAAAACAGGAATTTGATTTTCTTTACAATTCACATCCACGCATTCCTTTATTTTACATTATTCCTAAGATACATAAGAATTTACAATTTCCCCCCGGCCGACCGATAATATCGGGAATACAATCTTTAACTTCACATTTATCCCAGTATATTGACAATAAACTTCAATCTTACGTTGTGCAGTTGCCCTCCTATGTAAGAGACACTACCCACATATTGCAGACCCTCAAGGACATACAATGGGAGTCACATTATTATTTCGTGACAGCTGATGTCAGTTCTCTATACACTGTTATAAACCACACAAAAGGATGTAAAGCAATTTCAGATACACTAGATAAAGATCCGGGTATGTCCATTGATCAAAAAACATTTATTATTTCTGGTATTCAATTCATATTAAATCACAACTTTTTTAATTTTATGTCCAAGTATTATTTACAGATATGTGGCACCGCCATGGGTACCAAATTCGCTCCTAGTTATGCAAATTTATTTATGGGTAGCTGGGAAGAACATCACATATGGTCCAGTTGCCCATTTGGAGCGGATTTGGTCCTGTGGCGGCGCTACATAGATGATATTATTTTTATATGGTCAGGCACTTTAGAGCACTTAGAGAATTTCAAACAGTATATGAACAATAACACATATAATTTAACATTCACTTTTAATTCTAGTTTAACATCCATAGAATATTTAGACTTACTCATTTCGGCAAATAATAATCAAATAGAAACTCAAACTCACTTTAAACCAGTTCAGGCAAATAATTATCTCCATGCACGCAGTCACCATAACCCATCTTGGGTTAAAAATATACCCAAAGGACAATTTATTAGACTTAAAAGAAATAGTTCATGCGCTGAAACATTTCAAAATCAAGCTATAGATTTAAAGAAAAAATTTCTGGAAAGGGACTATCCATTAAAAGATCTTGACAAAACGATAACTGAAGTGGCAGCAATGGAAAGATCTAATCTTCTACAATATAAGAAGAAAGATAGAAACAAATCAGCTAATCTTAGTTTTATAACACAATACAATCAGATGGCACCAAATATAAGAAAAATATTTAAAAAATATTGGCCCATCCTCAAAAAGGATAAAGAACTTGTAGGCATTTTGCCAGAACATCCTCAGATTGTATTTACTAGAGCACCAAACATCGGACGCAAATTAGCCCCTAGCTGCCCTTCTTTACAAACAAAGTTACGTAATACAGTCACAAATAAAGGATATTTTCCATGTCATAGGTGCACTGCGTGCAAATATAGCAAAAAAACATCCAACTATATATCTAAAAATACATCCAAAAATTATATTATTCAACAACACATCACTTGTAAAAGTTCATTTGTAATATACCTATTGGAATGTCCATGTGGTCTGCAATATGTGGGTATGACTACTAGACCTGTCCAAAGACGCATATATGAACATATATATAACATCAAGAGAGGGTTAGTAACGCACAACGTATCGCATCATTTTCAGCAAGTGCACAACCAAGATCCCACTGGTTTGAAATGTATGGCAATTGAAACCATCACTCCAAATTGGAGAGGAGGAAACGCTGTGAGCCAACTGGGGAGACGTGAGTCCTATTGGATATACGAGTTAAAGACACTATCCCCACTAGGCCTCAACGTTGACTTCAATCTAAAATCCTTTTTGGTAAATTAATATTAAATGTCATTTGTCCATTTTAGTTTTGCTCTTTTCTTTCATATTAATGGTTACTGTAGAGCCAACAAAATTCATCGTATAGACCTTGTGATTCCAGATAATCTTAATTCTGCATTTTAAATTGTATAATGGATTATTGTCATGCATGTATAAATGTATAATATGTATGTGTAATAAAAATGTATGTAATATGTAATACACTTAGTAGGCACTAATACTTTAGTATCACAAATAAAATGGACAATTTTATTTAATAATAATTATTGTATATTTCCACCCATTTATCACTTCTTTGTATACTTAGTTAATGTCACTTTAATTAATCATTACTTATTAATTAAGCACAAACACAACTGATTAAAAATATCAATATATTATATGTTAATTCATTTATTAATATTATAAGTTTTATATTTCATACAGATTAATATTATTCACATATTTAATTCTAATTATTAAAATTCACACCAAATACACAAGTCCAGAATATATTTCATAATATTTAATCACATTATGTATTATAGTACACACACATAGTAGGTTAGGTTTATAGTATAGTCACATATTTATAGCTTACAAATAGGGTATAGATTTGCTATATGCACGTATCTTATTATTATTATTCTTATTATTGTTATTTTTCATCAGCTGAGATCGTTATTTTAACTTTGTATTATTTATTTATTTTTTTGTTATTATCTTGCACTGCGCATGTGTGGACAAATGGACATCAGTCTCCCCATAATATTGAATGCGCATGTGCAACAATCTAATTAGGGTGATTTGCGGACTTAATTGGACTCCTATAAAAGAGGACATTATGGGTCATATCTTTAGAACCCCTGAGGAAGAGAGCAGCTCGCTCTCGAAACGCGTAGGGTTAAATTGTTGGGACGCAAACCACTACGCCTGGAGGTGCTACCCGTGCCGTGACGAATTAGCTTTATCAGCTTGTACCCAAAACTATCGCGAATCTGCCGCGGTGAACCTGCCACCAGCCACAAGTAGGAAGGAGCGCCGAGGAGGAGTAAGCCCGCGCAGCTCGGCGTGTGTAGCTGATATCCTGGCCCCGAATCCGGTAGTAACAGCTGTGTGAGCAGCACGCAATTGCAGCGTTTCATCTACCATCAGCTGCGACGAGGAACAAGAGCCAGGGGAGAAACACACGCGGTCTGGCGTGTGCAGCTATCATCTTGGCCCTGATTCCTGTGCAGTGGCTGTGTGAGCCGAAAAGAGAGGGGATACTCTCAAATATATCCACCGCTTGCATACCATTTTCGTCCGGTGAGTGGGCACTCCACTTGGTGTAGCTGAAGCTTGGTCCCATACCAATTGTCCTTTAATTGTTATAGATTAATTGTGTTTATATTATTTGTATATGTTTTTTATGTCCAGTGTTTTTAAACTATTTTATTAAATGTTGTAAAATTCCCATCACCCCTGATCTCAGCTGATATATATTTTTTTATTATTTTTTAGTATTAGTGGTTTAGTATATGTTGTTTGTCTCTTATACATACAGTATTATACTATGTTTTGTGTTTTTTACATTTTCTTTAAGCACATCTCTACCGTCTGGAATCCAAATCGGTTTCTTCCTGTTGGTGAATATATCCTTTACCTGCCGGCGCCTTTTTAACACTATATCTTTTTTTCTTGTTCTGTTATCTGACCAGGGGGTCAGTTTTAGTGTTTAGGCAGCCCCTTATGCAAGGGTACTACCTGCATTAGGGTTACATTATATATAGTTAGCGCCACCTATTCTGTGTTTGCATCGGATATAAAATCGAGGCCATACTTATGGAGCCCCACAAATACTTGACATCACACTTAAAGCTGCAGTCGAAGCATATCCTACATGTGTTTTTGAAGTGAAACTTCACTGCTCGCACCTACAGCATTTATCATGGGCAAAAATCCTTGAATTGTAATGAAAAACTGTAACCCAAATGATGGCACGCTACTAATGGGTGCGCGCGCATGCACAAAAACGTAATTCCAGGCTGCACGGAGGTTACCCTATATGCATGTGCAGAAGAAGAGGTTGTGGGCCTGGGGCGTGGATGCACAGAACCCAATAGCCCCCCCCCCCCCGCGTATGCACAGTGGCTGTTGGGCTCGTTGCACTTGCGCAGCAGCTGCCTGCTCGGCGCGTCGCTCATGCGCAGGAGCAACAGCAACCCAGCTTGGGAGACAAAGGTACGCACAGACGCACCAGAGACACGCACTGACGCACACACACAGTTAGTATAACTATAGAAGTGCAAATATCTAAAACAGAGGTGCGTGCCGAGCACGCCCATCCTAAGTCAAACTTCTTTGTGTTGTCACCGACATTGTATTTTGAATTTTAATTAAAAATATCCCCATCACAAATACAATATCTGTGACAAAGCAGTGACCAAAGACAAAGACGTTTCACTTAGAATGCGCGTGCTCAGCACACAACTTTTTTTTTATTTTTAATAAATCAGTTTTGTACTATGAGAAAATGCTTGTAGCATTTAATAAAAAAAACAATTCTGGAGGACATTTTTAAATGTATTCTAATGTAACAAGCATTTTTTGTTTCTATAACAAACAATTAACAAGTCACATCCCTTCCCTCTTCTGAAACAGGCTCTAGCACACACCCTTTTTGAGCCCTGCCCTCTCTCTAGCAGTACACCAATTGTATCTAGTGCCTGCCTGGTCACAATCTTCCCCACAGAACTTTTTTTTATCTTTGGTCCTCTTCTGCAGCACTGACAGCCATTTAGTGAACCCCAGAGCTGAATCTTCATTGATTGATCACAGGAGAACGGATCAATCAACAACATAGCTAATTACTTTTCATTGTGTGGATTGTATTGATGCACATATTAAAGGGGAAAAAATTAAATAAATAAAAAAACGGCAGCTTCGACTGCTGCTTTAACTCCCAAATGGTTCGCAAGAGGACAGTTTACAGTAAATTGGTTAATCATGCAGACAAACATAATAAAAGCTAATTTGTACAACACTTTTTTGTGGTTGCAAGTAAGTAGAATTAGTGCACTTAGTGAATTAATGCACTTAGTTTACATAAATCAAATGTATATGTTATGCACACATTATTACCACATTTAAAATGTGTCTCTGGAAAAACAAGTTATTCCCTGGACTCAAGTTGTACAGGAAGAACAAACTAGTGTTGTTGTGCATAAGTCTGCGTCCCCGCTGGCGCTGACCGCGCTCATGCTTGAGAGCGGTGACGTCACCAACTCTCTAAGCACGAGCGCCGGGTGTCCGGTCTATTTCGCAAGCGGGGGCATTGGGGGCTTTTTGAGCGTGCTTGAAAGTCACTTTTTTTGGTCTCCTCAAGGGCTTGGAAGAGCGTGTGTGCCCGAGCATGAGCGCGCGCACTGCGTGAGCGGGGACGTCTCTATAACAAGTACAAGAAAAAGAGGCAAGCGCTTACGCACAGCATGCTCAGCGCCAGCGGGGACGCAACCTGAGTGAACATGGATCCACTTGCACAAGTAATACAAACTATTGAATATTGAAGGAAACAAGTTCCATTTATTGTATATTCAAATACAATTATTTTACCTTATTTATGGTAAAATATTAATTAAGAAAAAAAATGGGCTCTGCGAGGAAAGGTCTGAACATTTATCAGAAAAATAGGTTTAGCATCAAACGCCCCTTCTGTAGATATTGTTATCTTTGATAGTAGTGCAGGAACCGGAGCTGAAAGCAGTCGCGTGTCTGCCTCATGTAACATCTAACGGAAAATAATCTCTGCCGCACATACAATTATGACTCCACGTTACTGTATTCAGGAGTGCATATTTTTTATTTTGCAGAAAACCCAGACTGGAAGCACATGACACAATGTTTCGGACAGCGAAACCCCCTTCCTTGGAGTAATATTTCTATGTGCGGCAGAGCATCTCTTCCATTAGATGTCCGAATATCTCAAAACTATATCCACAATCCTCAATCCTGCGGCCTATGACATGATCGTTCTATGCTTTACTGTAAGGAGTCGCAAGCAAAGGTGGAGTAATGTCTCAGCGGAAAGAAAAGCCTAAAACTTTTGATGAAGGGAAGGACATTCTATGTTAACCACACGTGCAGACTACCAGACACTACGTATAAGTAGCACCGCCATGTGTACCAAAGGCAGAGATAAAAGCTGTCAAAACTATAACCATAACACACAGAAGGAACCAAGGCAACGACGGTGGCAGGAAACCCAAGCAGGCCCATATCAGAAAAAGAGTGCGTAGCTCACACACACATACAATGAGCTGTTTCCCCTTCACTTGTATTTCTGCAACGTAGGCCTCTTAACCAGCAAAGAGGTGAAGTCTGTGAAGGCAGAAGTTATTATATATATAAAAAAAAAAAAAAGCTGAGGAAGTTACAATTCTGTGCACTAAGCTGATAACTACAGAACACAAACCACTGTGCATTATGGAAAATATTGCCAACCATAATGAGGCACTCTTTATTCCCCCGCTGCCCCTCACATTGTGCTTTTTTATTTTTTTATTTAAAGATAACGATGTAAATTCTCTGCACATACAGCACAGTGTATACTGTATACACGTGACTTGCCGGTCAATAAAGCAGCCATACAGGTTTCAAGTATTGTTTTTGATTTTTCATTTTTATTACAGGATTGAAGCAGGGGGTCTCCGGATCTGCACTGTGTTGATTTCAGCTCTAGGGATCCCTGCATTCTGAGATACTTACTGTACCTCCGTATGGGGCGCCAGTATCTATGCCGCTAGGGAACTGTGTGCATAATGGAATGGCAGTGTTTAAATGTCCCGCGTGATGCGGGCCAATAGGAAGCAGTGATGTCATCCGGTGCGGCTTCCTATTGGACCGCGTGATCGAGCCATTTAAACTCCACAGAGTTACCGGCAGGAGTTATGTATCTCGGGAAGTAGGGGGTCCCCGGAGCTGAAATGAACACAGTTCAGCTCTGAAGACCCCCTGCTTCAAACTTCAAATAATCATTTAAACAAAAAAATTATAATTGAAACCTATATTGCTGCTTTAATGTTCAAAGACAGAATGGGTAGTAGAGGGATACAGGTGGCATGTTCATGCCTGATATGATGCAAGGTGATACTCTAGCTGTGTGATGCACCACTTTTTGACCTTAGTGACCAATTTTCTGCTACAGTACACAGGTTTAGCAGCTATTGCAAGCGCCTAATTTCCACCACACAGAGGGGTCTATGTATCAAATAAGTAGTCTGCGCCGATGGACATACTTAACAATATTAGCATTTTTTTCTGTCTGAAATGCAACATATTTTAAAAGATTATTTATACCGTTGTAGAACTTGGCACACTCTGCACAAACAAAGTGTGTGTGTGCCGAGCACGCACATTTTAAGTGAAACTTATGTGTTTTGTCACAGATACTGTATTTGTGATGGTGATGTTTCTAATTAAATATCAAAACACAATTTCAGTGACAAAACGCAAAGACGTTTGACTTAGAAAACGCGGGCATGGCACACACCCCCTGTTTTACCTATTTGCACTTCTATATGTATACCAACTGTGAATCCTCTTTGTGTCTGTCGGTCTCTGTGTGAGTGTATGTATGTGTATGTGTATGTGTGTATATCTGTGTGTGTGCGTGTGTGTGTGTGTATATGTCTGTGTGTATGTCTGTATCTGTGTGTGTATGTCTGTATCTGTGTGTGTGTGTCTGTATCTGTGTGTGTGTGTCTGTATCTGTGTGTGTGTGTGTGTATGTCTATATCTGTGTGTGTGTGTGTCTGTCTCTGTGTGTGTGTGTCTCTGTGTGTGTGTCTGTATGTGTGTGTGTGTCTCTGTGTGTGTGTGTGTGTGTGTGTATGTGTGTGTCTCTGTGTGTGTGTATCTCTCTCTATGTGTCTGTGTGTCACTGTGTGTGTCTCTATGTGTGTGCGTGTGTGTGTTCTCCATCTCCCAAGTGGTGGTCCTATGCCTGATGCCTTTACGCATGCGCACCGGAGGCCTCTACACACGCACGATGCCCCAGAGGCCCGAGCATCCTTCTGAGCGGGCCTGGCACACACCCCCTATTTTACCTATTTGCATTTCTATATGTATACCAACTGTGAATCCTCTTTGTGTCGGTCTGTATCTGTGTGAGTGTGTGTGTGTCTGTGTGTGTCTCTCTCTGTGTCACTGTGTGTGTGTCTGTGTGTGTGTTCTCCATCTCCCAAGTGGTGGTGCTATGCCTGAAGCGTTTGCGCATGCGCGCCGGAGGCCCCTACACACGCGCGATGCACCAGAGGCCCGAGCATCCTTCTGCGCATGCGCGCCTGAGCAATGCACCGGTGCCCGTGGATCCTTCTGCGAATGCGCCGGAGGATCCTTCTGCGCATGCGCCTGAGGATCCTTTTGCGCGTGCGCCAAGGCCCCTGACCGTTTCTGCGTCATGACGTCATGCGTTTTTGTGACAACGAGTTAATTTTCCCCATCATAACCCTGTAGGTGGTGAGTATCGCACGTACATCAGATTAGATCAATAATGCATTACATCTATATGGCACATATTACCACAACGGCGCTAGGCAGGTCATCTCATCCGACAGGTATACAGACTGTCCACTACAAGAGGGAGGTGTAGTCAATGTTCCTCTCGGTAACCCGGTGCTGCTGTGTCCTCGTTGCGGCTTGATGTCCACGCTCCGTGGGACAACCTCCGGGAGACAAGCATCCTTGGATCCAGATTACTCTGCTTTGGGATCAATTTCAATGTATAGAAATAGTAGCCGAGGAGGCTCCTGCATAAGCCCGGTTGTGTAGAGACAAAAAGCACAATCTGTGTCTCAAAGGCGGCTGCTACTTACGTCACTTGACCTACGTCACTCGAAAGCGACTGTCGGGTTATAGTCAGTAGCGGTGCACGCCGACACGGTGAGTTTGGCCATACAAAATCGAAGTCTTTATAACCTATAGAGGTTTACAAATGTCCATCTACTACAACTAAACTACTTAAACTACTGTCGGATGAGGAGACCTGCCTAGCGCCGTTGTGGTAACATGTGCCATATACATGTAATGCATTGTTGATCTAATCTGGTGTACTTGCGATACTCACCACTTGTTTACATCTGTTTAATATAATTGAATTTATTACACTATGAGAGTTGTGCACTGTTTTGGTTTTTCTTTTTACTAGCTTTACTTGATGCCGAGCCATCTTGATTGGAACAGCAGCAGACTCTCACAGTTCTAACACAAGGTCGCATGTTGAATGTTCTTTATCACATTTTGTATCACATTGGATTTGATATCACAATTTCTGATTTTCATTGAATACATTTATTCATCACGGTAGAAGGGTATTATATCTATCACATCTATATTTAGATAATAATTATTTTTACACTAATTAATTGAGCTCCATTATCACGCAGATTTTCCACTTTTTTTTCATAACCCGGTATGTGTCAGAAAATAAGTTTCACTTAAAAAAAACAAAACAAAAAAAACAACTTACTCCATCTTTAAAAGTGACGGAAAAAATCAACACAACGTCAAAAAAAGTAAGGCAAGCTGCACATTTTTTTTTTAGACATAGACCTGCGCAAATATATCCCGCCCCACATCCTCCCACTTGCGCCTTAAATCCCTCATCTCGTTACAAACATACCTGAAAATGGAACAACTAAGAATAATACTTAAACGCTGCCTGTTGCAGGTGTACAGTATTTCATTACGAGTTGCTACAAAATATCGACTTCAAATCTAAATTCTGCCTTTGTTACATAGAGCCCGTAGACTGCAAAGTTGTTAATACAAGACAATGTCAGTCAAAGAGGAAACTGAAGGCTGGAAGAACAAACAACAAACTTACGATGTGGGTGATTCATTACCCAGGGCCCTAAGAAGAAAAGTATTAAATAATAACCACTAAGCTGCTACACAGTCTGCTTGTAATTTACAGTGTTGGTGGTATTTTATGAAGATTTTATGAACGTATATACTTGTAGTGCCGACGATAATTCTAAAACAAACCTGGGGCAATCTCCAAAAAGACCGAGGTACATGCGGGGAACATGCGGGGTACATGCTGGGAACATGCTGCAACATTTCACACATTTCTGCAGACAGACTAATGGCCCATCGGATTAACAGCGGGGGTCCCTGGCAGTCCCATTCAAACTGAATGGGATTGCCAGGAACCCCTGCTGTGTTAATCCAATGGGCCATTAGCCTCTGCAGAAATGTCACTGAAATGTACCCAGCATGTACACTGCATGTACCTGGCTAGTTTAAGGCAAGTTTAAGGCAAGCTTTAGAATACCTGTTGGCTCGTCTGTACATATGGTGTGACCAACCCACAAAATAGTAATTAACATGAATTCATAATAAATAAAATGTATTTTAACCGAGAATTTTCACTTTTTAATAAATATCAGTTTGTGTGAATGACAAAACAGAATGTACAAAAGGGACACGTTTGGAAGAAACAAGACAATCTTTCAAGGGAACCTTTCACTGTGCCTCAAGAGGAGAGTTTGACCAGTGTGCGCTGCATGTGGTCACGTATAGATGTAGAACTTGGAGCCTCAATGCACAGGTTTAGCAATTTCAGACAACTCAAAAGTAGTATGCTGGGTTTTACCCGAAGGGAAAGGAAAAGCATAAATGGGGTTGGAAGCAAACAAGTGTCTGTCACAAGGGTGAAGCGATTAAAATGGCAGTGGGCCAGACATATCGCAAGAAGAAATTACCATTGTTGGTAAAAAGATGGTACTTCACTGGATTCAAAGGGATTAAGTCAGTTGACAGCTTTTCCGGGGCCCAGGCTAGTGTGGGTCCCAGGTAGCTGATTGTTACCTGACTGGGAGTGGTTAAGGAGGGCCCAACAGGATCAGGCCCCTTGGCACATGGAGGCCATGTGGCCCAGACGTGGTGGTTGGGCTCGACTTCCAGGTGGGCTTAACTTCTGGAGTCCTCTGGAAAGGCTCCAAAGAGCTGCCGGACCTGAGACACCTGTGCGCTCTCCCCCCCCCCCCCAAATCGACGGCGGATATAAAAACACCAAGATAGTGACCAAACGTAAGATGGGAGGATGAAATTAGAAAATGTGTTGGAGCACCACGGAGAAGAAAGGCCTGCAACAACAATACGTGTAAGATCATTGGGGAGCCCTTCATCCAGCAGTGGATCAACAAGGGCTTAGGTTGATGCTCTAAAAGCAGCATAGAGACTCCCTCCGCATCCGCTACCCCCTTGGCAGCACAAAAGTAATGTATTAGTAAGCAGTTCACACACAATACAACGTGATTATTTTCAGTGACACAAAACTACTGTATACTGTCGTTTTGGGAGACTGGCAGTGTACACAGAGACACTACAGTACTGTATGTATCTGTAACGGGTATTCCCCTCCCCAATCGCAGATATGGTGTGGGTGCGGAGAACATACTGTGTTACCAGGTGTGGTGCTTTACCTGTTAGGCTCACAGGAGGGCTGAGCTTCCGCCACGGGGAACCTGGGGCAATGATATTAAGAATAAGAGTAACCTTGTACTCGGTGCAGCACCTCCACCTGCGATGGTTCCTAGTAGAGCAGGAATTGTTCCTCGCAGGACACATACAAATACTCGAACACCTTAAATATGCTAACCAATACCTTTACTTAGAACAACATACAACACATATACTGTCACACAGAATAACGGGTGTCCCTCTCTGGAGGAGACACTAACTAATGCGCCTCACAGGACGCTTCCCCAACACCAGGTGATCCCACCCAATGTCCATATGATCCCCACCCAATGTCCCGCACTCTTGTAGAGAGATAGGATATGGGTGACTGCGCAGTCACTATTAAAGCTAATGGCCAGTTGGTGCACTTGTGGCTTTAAAGTACCTGCCCGAGCACTCCAGTGCTCGGATCCGCAACACTTCGCAAAGGATCTGTCGCTCGGCGATTCCATCTGATCCCAAGCTGGAGATAGTCTCTGTGGGCCCCAACTTGAGCCCGAACCTCTTCAAGGGAACCGCAGCGTCCGCTGTGTCCCTATCTAACTCGAGCGCTACTGTGACAGGATCCCTAACCTAGGGCCTGTCCCTGTAGCACCACAAACTGAGGAGTGAGGACATCTCTGGGACCTAAGGGGTTAATAGCCTGCTCCGCTTCCCTAACTCGTCCCAGTCCTGACTCTAACTAATAACTAGCAGCGCCTGCAGCAACGCACTGCAACTTAACACTAAGCCCGCTTGTCCGCCCTCACAGCACTGACCGCTGTGACCGGACAATAAGGCACCTCACGACACTTCGGGCAGCGTCCCTAACCTAGGGCCGTCCCTGGTCAATTACCCACTAGCATGAGAGTGAGTTGGGGCCTACCTGGGATAGAGGGGACCTTACGCGGTGCAGTAACTTCACTCGCTCCTTGCACCCTTCCTTCCCCTTCTGCTCCCCGCTCCAACTAATGTAAGTGACAGGGTCCCTCACCTGAGGGCTGTCCCTGGCAACACTCACTCTATTGGGTGAGTCAGGGCTATCTCGGGCCTTGGGGGTTGCTGCCTAGTACAGGGAGTCACTGACTCCTGTACCCTACCTCCTTCCCTTGGCTGCTCCTGGCTCTGACTAACTGCGTATCTGCAAGCCCGCGAAATGTATCTATCTGCTGCTGCAGGGTCATCCTCTAGCCCTATTGGTTCCCTGGTGTCATGTGGGTCGCGCAGAGGCTCATGGGACTCGTAGTCCCTGCCTAGAGCCTTCCCTGATAGCCCGCGAAGCCCTAGCCTTTCTTTGAGCTGTCCTGCGATCTATCTGGGGCTCTCCTGACTCTTGGCCATCCCTGCGCATGCGCAAGCTAATGCGCAATGGCGGCGCCCTCCTCGCCCAGCTCCGGGAGCGCCGGGAGCCCTGTGACGCGATCGCGGCCTTGGCAACCGGCCGCACGCGGCCCCGGCAACCCCCGAGCTGGAGCCTGACCGCCCTCCCCCCTGCGATCGCCTGGCGGGGCCACCATTGGACTCGGCGGCACCAACGATCGTCAGCGAGGTGAGGGGGGTGCTGACAGGCAGGGGGGACCTGGCTACATATCATTACACAATGCCGCGCGCTAATTTTTAGTGGTCGGAAAATGAGGCCCACACGGTGGATTGAAGGATCAGGTTAATGGTAAGAACACTGTCTGAGAGGAAGTCAACCCGGTCAATGTCTCAGTGTCCACTCTCTTTTTGAATTTAAGAAAGTCACTTAATTTCCCTTTTGCTATGGCATAGAAAACATGTAGAATGCAAGGACTCATTGTGCATGCAAAACTCTATGTACAGCACTGAGTACACAATAAAATGTGTTCGATCTGAGGATACCCAGGAGCAAACCCATAGGACTTTCAGGGATCACACCAGATGCAAAGAAAAAAAAAAGAACAAAAAGAGTGATGGATTTTCCCAGCAAAAAAAATTTATTTAAAAAAAAAGAACAAACAATTTTCTGCAAATGGGAAGTCCCTGGAGCTGGGAGTCCTGCGGTAAAGCTTCAAACAAAATACACTTAAAAAGAAAAAGGAAAGATACAGTAGAAAGATCGAAACAAACAAAGAAAAGAAGTCAACAAAGAAAGCTCAGCAGCATGGATTACGTCTTAAATAGAAGTAAAAGCGAAGTGTCACTGACAGTGTCTCATACTGTAAGTAAAATGACATCCTGGAATGTAGACTTGCAGGATCTACAGCAGAACTAAATTGAACGGTTGTTATGTAATGTCCCACTGCAGTTTGATTCACTGTTTAAAACACTACATTATCTCACTTCCCCCATGTCTAAAAACCCCATTCTGGCAAATGCAAGGAAATGAACATTGTTATAATAACAGAGAGCACCCATGTGACTAAGGAAACAGCGCTGCACCGATAACTACAGTAGGACGTAACTCACAAGGCATTCAATGGCAATAATTCTGAGGCGGGCAGATATATTTTAATGGCAGCCTTATTATCAGAAGCATGAGCACTCAAAAATAGCATGTACACCCAACAAAATAAACCAGACCGCAAGTACAGAAAAACCGGGTTGCAGCAAACCAGCAGATAATCAAATGCTCTATATTTTAAATGACACGTGGCCAACTTTTATTTCCTACTTGGCGCCCAGAAGTGGAAGTAACGCTGGTTAGAAACGTCATTTAAATATGGATATCTTTATTATGTTGATGGAGATAGATAGCATAGATAGATAGATAGATAGATAGATAGATAGATAGATAGATAGATAGATAGATACAATGATTATCTATCCATCTATCTATCTATCTATCCTATCTATCTAGAAACATGACGACTGGGGCTATATATTCCCCCCTGAATACCATACATGCATCTAATAGCCCAAGTAGGCAGGTGGATGTAAATTATAGGTGCCACTTTAATATTCAGCCTCCCATGGGCTAGAAGCCACCCAAAAATTAGGCCGTGTCCATGTTACTTGTGCGCGTAACTGAGCGCCGTGATGTCACGTTCGCATGTAGCTGGGGTGATTCCTGTTCTGTAGGTAGACGGGACAGGGAGACATGTCGGGGTCGTTCCAGGGGGGGGGGCGTCATCACGGATCCGGTTCGCCCTCCTTGGGGGAACCACACACGTGACCCGGCCATCGCACGGCAAGGACAAAAAAAAGTTTGACTCCGCAAACAGCTCTCCGGCCAACACTCCCGTGCGCACTACACACGATCACATTACCCTCATGTGATTCATCGCGCATGCAAGCAGCATGGACGCGGCCTTATACATACAAAAAGTACTTTTGATGGTTCAGATATAAATGTTGCATTTCATTGTCCCTGCTGATGCATTATGATATTATACTCGTATTCATCATCAGCGTTCTAACGGGATATGCTGTGTTAACTTGTCAGCACACATGCCATGTACTTTAAAATGACATGTCCTGCTCAGTGCATCGTTCCTAAAAACGTTTGTAGAAAAAATTAACAGGGCTTTTTCAAAACAAATTGAATGTTTAGGGACTTGGCTGATTTAAGTGCATGTCTTTATCACATTACCTTACGCACAGCACCTGTAATGTGGTACATTGGCAGGAATGTATTAAACTCAGATCCCCCGGTCATCTATCAGCGCCATGTATGTTTAGCAGGTTCTGTAACAATGCTGTCATTAAACAAACCTTGGAAAATGTTTTTCTTCTGCCGTTGACAAAACATAAAGACGGCACACAAACTCTGCCTAAAGCATCGCAGAATGACTTCAGTTCCCAGAATTTTTTCCTGCGGGCTGCAGTAGCTAAATCGTACAGTACATCATAAATGTACCACAGTCAACTGCCACCCACTGAAAAACAATTATATTACAATTATACTCATAACCCGCTGCAGGCCAGGAGACGGGGGCCATCGGGATTAATTATCATGATTATTGACATTGGAATAACCATGTCCCTGAATAACTAAATATTGGCTTTCATGATTAAAGTAAACATAAGATTCTTAATGAAAACATAAATTTACAAGCGTTTCAAAAAAAATATATATATATATATATATATATATATAATTATTATTATTTGGGGGGGGGAAGGAGAGGATAAAAATGTTTTATACATTTTGTAGAAAATAAAGAAAAGCTGCTTTTCAGTTGATTAATTTAAACTCAATTGAGTTGGAGAAAACACATCAGATTGCAGGTGTTGATGTACTGTATGGACCATGTTGTGGCCTCTGCAATAATCCTATCGTTTGTTTTCTCAGACTAGAAGAAGAGGGGAGTTCCTGGGAAGTATAAAAAGAAGCAAAATAGAATTATTAAACAAAAGAAACGAGGACTATTCTACACCAAGCCTGGTCATTTCATTTTTTTTTTTTTAAATGACTTTTTTAAATGTGAATGAGGATCCGTTCTTTGATTAACATGAAATGCAAAGTGCATTATCCCAGATAGATGAGGATAGTAGAGGCATAGAAACCGAGAGCTGATAAGAGCCACTTGGCCCATCATTTTCCTACCTGTTATAAAACCTCAGGCCCCATCAGGTCCTTCACTTGCTTCAATATCTAGGACAACCTTTTGTTTATCCCAAGTATTTTTTTTTAAATTCCCTTACTGCATTAGCCTCTACCAGCCATGTTGGGGATGTATTCCATGAATCTACAACCCCTTACAGAGAAGAACGGGCTCACATTTCCCCTGAACCTGCCACCCTCCAGCTTCAGAGCATTGCGGTGGACAAGACCCTGACCAAATTTCCTGATGCTAAAAGCAATGGTGTGTGCTGGATAACAAAGCTTGTCTGCTTGATGGGCCTGCAGAATATTCCAAAAAGCACTTGTGTGGCGCATCACAAAAAATGATCTAATTTTCTGTGATCTCTACTCATTCATAACGTTACTCCAGCAAAGCTTCTTTGCAGAATACAGACATTGCTTGAAATACGTTTGAGACGCCTGTTGCATCCTTAGAACCCCACCCTTATTGCCACATCGCTGGAATTGCGGCAACAATCTCAGTTATGTGTATGCTGAAGGCACGTTATTGCACATGCTATTGTACAATATGTACTACTGCCATGATCTAAATTACATTCAATTGCGTAATATCTCAATGCTCTTTCAATATACCCCTTTCATTAGCTGAAGCCAGCCGATGATGCAGTCCATAGGCGAAGAATGGAGTACATTGCCAGTGACATCAGGTGGCAAGATACTAACATTATCTGAGTTAAACTCATAAGCATCTGCATTAATGTTTATGCTACTGCATACTAGACTTCAGGTGGTCTCAGATACCACAGGGACATAGCTAAATCTTGTTAGCCATTTGCTTAGGTTTCCTTCCCTGGTGGTTCTCAGATAGGCAGTGCTGGTTAACTTGACAGAGAAGGGGAAAGGGGAAATCAACAAAGGCCAGAGCATGGGATTTCCTTCCATGGCAAACAAAGGGATTCCCCTTTGCTGCACTGAAGAGGTTTTTTTTTCCATCGCAGAGCCGGCCCTGCCACATTCCGAGAGAGCCAGAATACATCCCCACAGAGAGAGCCAGAATACATCCCCACAGAGAGAGCCAGAATACATCCCCACAGAGAGAGCCAGAATACATCCCCACAGAGAGAGCCAGAATACATCCCCACAGAGAGAGCCAGAATACATCCCCACAGAGAGAGCCAGAATACATCCCCACAGAGAGAGCCAGAATACATCCCCACAGAGAGAGCACACTACATCATCACGCTCAGTGTGCGGCAATACTCACACACATACACACACTAACGCACAGACACAGGCTGCCTTACAATTACTGGCTGGCAGCCCCTGCAGGAAACGCTCTTGTCTGGCCCAAGTTTTCTTTTTCCCTTGGAAAGTCAGATTTGTGACAGCGTGATTGTTTATCCCTCTTTTCAACAATTGGTTTGGCTGAGGCCAGTGGAAAAATGCAAAGCCTTCTCAAGCTCATTGCGGCATCAGATGAACTATCCTTCATTGAATGGGGATTGGGGGTGGGGGGCGGAAAGGGAGAAAAAAAAAAAAAGAAGAAATAAACTGAAGGAGTGCTTTGTTTTCTCTTGAAGGATCGAAATGGAAAAATATTTCCACTAAGTCCCCCCCGGGGAGATGGCTAAAATGGGTAAAAGTAATAATTTTGGAAAGCGAAACCCCACGAGATTTAAAAAAAAAAATTAAGTTTGGCTAAGCTTTTCCTTACTAGCCCCCCCACCACCCTCCCCCTCCACACACACACACACACACACACACACACACACACCAGGTTTAGGCCTCTCTGGCAGCAAAGGGCTTACAGATTTTGAGGGTAATTAGTCCAAATCGACTGTTCGGGCTGTTTTCCGCCTAAAATCCTCATTGACTTCTAAGGGGATTTTTGGTTGAAAATGGTTAGAACGGCGGTCTTGGGCTATATACAATAAGGCTTTTAGGCGCTTATTCTATGTAGCCCAAAGCCATTTTCCTGAATGGGAGCTCTCTGCGATTGAACGCTTCACATTATATATAGATTAAGCCCTTTAGGGTTGCATTCTATATGGTCCGTAGTTGTTCTTCGGAACGGTTTAGGGCAAAAATCCCTACCGATACCAATGGTGATTATTAACCGAAAAAGGCCCAAGCTGCGGCTTCAGACTGTATACAATGCGACCCTTAGAATGCTACTGTATGCATCAAATGTCTCCAGCTGCAAAAGTGATGTGCAGTAAAATAGCACCTGATTTCATTCATACAAAATTGAAAGCTTTGGGACTTTTTGTTAACCTTTAAATATTTTTTTTATGGAATTTATGCTTGTGAATACAAACTTAGTGGCCTTGGCAGGTGCAACGTTAAAAAATAAAAAAGTAGTGGTACTTACAATACCCCTAATTACCAACAAACCGCAACCACTGGCCTCACTATTGCTCATGTTTTGCAGACAGAAGACTTTTAAAAACACAGCCCCCCTAGGTCAGAGCGCCGAACTCCTAGCTAGGTGCACAATGTTCCTTTTAGATCTCAGTCGATGACTAGAAATGCAGCTCTACAACAGGTCGAGAAATGCAAAGTTCCCACATATCCTCACCACAGCCCTTATTCACTAAGTGGTGCTATGCCATAGACAAAGTAGGGAATCTCAATACACTTCAGCCTCTTACAATTAATACCATCATAAATCATTTGAGACCCTCAGGAATCTCTCTATTCCCTTTTCTTTGAGATGTAACCCTTTCACTGCGGAAGCGGATCGCACGCAACACATTGCAAAGTGGAGAAGGGTTAAAGTTATGTGTCGCCTGTTGTGTATGCGTACAATTTCTCACTTTATGGTTAGTGTACGTTTTCAAAAGGGCGTAGGCTCTCTTAAAAAAGACAGCCTGCACCCTTTTCAAAACGTTGCCTCGAAGTGTTAAAAGAGCAATCCTGCCGGGCCGCTTTTTTCTTTTTTACAAGGATATATTTACATATTTAGAACGGCTGAAGGGCGTCCTCTGTAACTGCTTCATATTCAGCTCTATTGACCATCCAGTTCCTCATGTAACCCCCTGTGTCATGAGCTCCACACACACACACACACACACACACACACGCACGCACTGCCCCCTGGCAAGTTCCTCTCCAATGTGCTATGGACATGTCCGTTAATGGACATGATAGCAGCTAATGATAACGGCTGTAGAACAGGCGAGACCAAGATGGATCGAGCCTTTAAAAAAAAGGGGGCGGCCATGTTGAGGGCAGATCTCCGCAGACCTTAGTGCCATCAGGTTCGGTCGAGGATTGGATAGGGTGCGCACGTGTGGCAGCGTTACAGTCCGGACCTGATAAAGAGTTTGAGCGCCATCTGAGGGGACCCTCAATGGCTACAAAGCACAGCGGTGCTGAAGCACACTTTTCCAAGTATTGGCCTGCAACAGTTAGGACACAACGAGCTGCCACGGTGTGATGGCACCATACTGCACCGACACACTTTATTCGAGCAAATACCCAGTATGTACCTGGCAGATACCTGGAATGCGCCACTCCTCACCTCTGACAAGCCCCGTTGCATTTGCCTTCCCAGCCTGGGTTCATGCCTGGCTGACGGGCGGCTGATCTGTTAAATGATAATGATTAGGATTTAATAGGCTGCAATGCTTCGCGTGTCTACCAGATGGCATAAATTCATGAATTGTAATGCAGTATATATATATATACTGTGCAGTATTGCAGCCAGCGGGGAAAAAATGCTTCAATCCCTGCTTGGAAAATAACTCAATGCACTCGGGCAGAAAACAGTCACAAACCTCAATACACCCGGGTATACCCGAATTCGAGGGACTAGCCAAGCTCGAATAAAGTGTGTCGCCAGTGTAACTAGCCAACATAACCAGAATTGGGTGGCTAACGCACCACTGACACTCACTTACACCTGCGTAGCGTTATTGGCAACTGTATTGTCATTGTATGTTGGAGCAATAGCAGGTATACATGGCACACCACTGTTTGTAAAGAGTATATAGATATTATTTTGCTTCTGGTGCTTACCTTCCAATGGTCCCGGCGTCTCAAAGCTGGACCTGATAATAGGCACAAAATAAAGGAAAAGAAGGAGCACACAGGAGACTTGTTTTGAGTTTGAAAAAACTTCAATAGAGTACGCACGGCATCAGAGCTAATAAAGGTAACGTTTCAGGACTAATGCGTCCCTTCCTCAGACCCAGCACCTCAAAACAAGTCTCCTGTGTGTGTTCCTTCTTTTCCTCTATTTTGTGTCATTGTGTGTTGTACATGGTGATCCTCTGCTGAGGATCACAGGTTGTCTAGTTATTAAAAAAAAAAGGCGTTGATGGTGTACGCGCTACTGCCTAGTCATTAAGGGTACAGTAAACCCGTTGTACCATCCATATACTGTCTTGATTTTCTCCCGCCGTCTGACCGTAGGCTACGAGTGGCCCATTAAGTTATCAATAGGGACTCAGGCCCCCTCCTCAGCCATAGTTATACGTCAGAGCTAAAAAGGGAGCGGTTACACTCAGATACTTACAGGTGAAGTTTCTGGGTTTAAAACAATTTGGCCGCTGAATCTTTCAGGTTTCGCAGAACAATTGGAAGGTACAACATACTAGTAAACATCAATAAGCTATAGATGTAGCAGCCATTATTGCGCCTGCTAGTACCCAATATGCACCCCATTTAATTATTCAGCCACTAAATGCAATATAAAAATAAAATAAAATTTTTATACTTTCCCGCTCGCTCAATATTCGGCAATGCCGCCCCCTCCCTCCCCCCGTGCGCGAGCAGGAGCAGGACACCCGCCACGCATGCTTTGAGAGCCAGTGCGCTCAGTCCTAGCGGGGACTCAGCCTGACGTGAATGTGCTCACAAGTAATATTTTTATTTGATTGATAGATAGATATAGATAGCAAATAAAAGATCACTTGTGAGCACATTCACATGTCTTAGACAGGTCTGCAACCCTGTCTTTCACCATTATCACCTAACATACAGTGCTCCCACTGCAGCAAGGGATTCTGGGAAATGACATGCAAATGAGCACCCTGTCACCTTTTGCCTGAAATCCATCTTATATTGAACCCTTATAAGCTAATGCCTCGCTGTTAACACAGATTTTAATACACAACATGGGAATCAGATGCAAAGCCAGAGGAACCATTCACAGACATGTTTCAACCTTAATGGGTATCAACCGTGTGAGGTTGGTTGTTCTGGCTTTGCAATTTTCAAGGCGGTAGCATTTACCATCACATTTTAAGTTCACCCACCATAACCTAAAATGTGATGATAGATATACTGTAGATATAAAGGACACACACACTACCTGAACTGAATCTGATTCGGAGATCCCCCAGTCCCCAACATGTTTATGTTTTTTGTGTATGGCATAACATTACAAATATGGTCTCCGGATCACAACAGAAAAAGTGTCACTGGTATCTCCCGATAACATTGCAAGGATGTTGCAGCTTTCATTATTATGTGTGAGCAAAAACATTTTTTGGATGCAGCACGGATGTTTCATTATACACGTTAATATTATAAAATATATTAAACTAAAATTGATACTTATACTCCCCTCCACCTATGCCTGTGCCCACACACTGCACCATTATGTATACACCTCTTTCCCAACAACTTCTTTACCCCTCAGTAAAAAGCACCCCGACAAATCCTCTATTCACACCCCCTATCTAATCCTTCCTGCTGCTGGGGATCTCTCATAATCCTGGACCCAGCCATGTACACACCTGCTCTCATCCATGCCTCCTTGCCACCTCTTCCCCTGCTAATGATGTTAACCTACAGTATCTAATTTAATACTGACTAACCTTAAAACTAGCCTCACAAATCAGACATCCCAATAGCCTGCACACATGGCTATGGTCCCACACCCACAGTCACTCCTACCAACCATTGTGGCCAAGCCCTGCCATCTACTGCACTTACTCCCTCACCTGCTGTCTCTGTAAGTCTCCCAATATACCACAGATTGTAAGGTCTTCGGGGGCAGGGATTTCCTTTCCTACTGTCTGATTTTGCTGCACTTATTGTATTATAATTCCCCCTACTGTATTCTTTGTGAAGCGCCGAGTACACTTTTAGCACTACGGTGTTTTCATTTAAATTGTATCAAATCGGGCATGCAACACAACGCGTCATTTCAGACAATGAACTGCGCGTCACATGTAAGACGTCATATAACCTTCATACATACCGCACACATTTTATTAAGGTTTGTACTTTTTTTAGCACTACAACTTTGACGTAATTATTTATTTATTTTTAAAGTTCCTGTCAGTACATAGACCCCATTGTGTATTACACCATTTGCGTGTACAGTACAGTACAACTTATGATTGTCCCAATGAACAGCTATATACAGATGCAGCAGCTGTTACTGCTCACACTGGCCTGTTACAGTGGGACACACACAATGCACCAGTGGGAGCAAGCGCCATTGTAATGGCATTAGCTGCGTGTGGAAAAAAGGCGGGACTAATGCACTTTTGCAATGGCTAGCGCACGCTACCGGGTGCAATAATCAAAAATACCACCGCCTGCCTATTGGGTTGGAGCATGGCCAGAATGAAATCTGTCACCCTGGAAGATTTTGCCAGTGCCGAGTTCACCACTGCTGTGCTGATAAACCTTTGTGTTTAACAAAGGCAGAACAAATTAACGTCGCTCTCAAATGAGGGCTAAACTTCTCACAATGTTGTCCTGCCTCCTTCTCTCTACCTCGGGTTTAAGGTGGCAAACCATTACAGGAAAAGCTCTTTGCACAAAATAAATATGACCCTGTCAGTCTTTTGTGTAACAAGCACGCATAATCTGCCGTTTTCATTTCAGGAAAAGGATATGCATATTTAGCAAACAAGCTAGTTCTGCCACAGGCCTCTATTGTAGTTTATTTTGAAGCTGCCGGGAGGGAGAGTCAAAAAAGTTCTCCACCCTACTGGTAAATAATGTGTTTATTGTGCTCTGCATAGGCTAGTGCTTTAATTTATTTATAAAAATATTTTACCAGACAGTAATACATTGAGTTTCTTTTCGTTTTCAAGTATGTCCTGGGCACAGAGTTATAACAATACATGGTTACATTAAAAGAACAAGAGGTTATACAGTCAATTCACAGACATTTCATGGACTGATAGATTTGGAGGATTGGGTACAGGGGATAAAGGGCTGGTGAGTTTCAGATTGAAGCAGAGAAGCTTTAACATCCCCAAACATCAGTAAACGGCAGCAAACGGCTCATACCCTTTGGCTGCCCTTCAGCTGTGCCAAAGACTGTCCGCTTTTGGGGCGACGAGGATGTACCCTGAAGGGGTTCAGATTGAATGCAGCGGTGAACACAAAGTTCTTTGGCCTCTTGGCTCATTAACATTCCAGTGGGTGGGGTTGACGTTCCACAAAGTACAAGCAAATGTTAACCCTTAGCATGCTGGTCCTGTGCAGAGGGGAACAGCTCTTGGGGAGCTCCATCAGGCGTCCGCATTTGGGGCGACGCAGATGTAAACAGAAGGGGTCCAGATTGAATGCAGCTGCGAATACAATGTTTTTTGTCCTTAATGGCAAAGGTTGCAGTAAGAAATTGAGCTGCATTAGTTCTGTAGAAGAGGAACCACTTTACTGTGGGTCAACAGATATCCCGATTAGATCTGAGATCACAAAACTACAGTGCCGTTCTCTGAAACCGCACCATTTTCCATGTTTTTTTTGCATTCAAATGCTGAAAGCACTTTCAGAAGTGATATCTCGACCTTCAAAAATAGACACCAAATTTTATTTCCCAGTCGTGGATGAGTGCTTTAAAAAGGAGCAATCCCAGCTGCTCAGTGAATCCAACGGTTGCCAAGAGACATGCAGATGAAGTATGCAATGTTGAAGCCCCTCGAGTTAAACCAAATTGTGGTTCAAATCTCGCAGGTCCCGCGGGAAGCCATTACATTGTGGCTTCCTATTGGATAGCCCTTTACATCCCCTGCTTCAACACTGATAACATCCCCAGTATGCATCTCTGGAACCAGGGGAGCTGGAAATAATGTTGGTCAGGCCACAGGGGACCCCACCTTCCCATTAAAGAATCACATTTTATTGATACTATGTCACAACAAGATAGGGATTAAATCATACAGACATTTGAGCATACCTCTTGGGGTCTCCTCAGACTTATTGCGATAGGTCATAGATAATTTCCTTGAGGGAATATGATAGTATTTTGTTGATGGGGGAAATAGTAAATGGGGAATCTTATACCAGATTTTGTTAGGAGGCTGTGTGGTGATATAGTCTTTGAAAATGCTATTATCTGCTTTTTCTTTTTATTATTATTTGTGTTAATGTGTTGTTTGAAATTATAATGCATGGGGCCCGCTCGAGGCCTCTGTAACTCACTTACCTAGATTCAGCCGGCGTTGGGCGATGTGTCGCCATGGCAATGCAGTCTCAAATGATGCCGCAGGTCACTTGACGTCACATGACCTTGTGGCGTTATTTGACGCCGGCACAAAGGAAAGGGGGGGGGCGAGCGCTGGGGGAGAGTAGGCATTGGCAATACCCCTATTCTAGGGACCCCCTGCCTCCGGCGACACACACCTCCGCTCGGCTAGCAAGATTCACATGATGGTTGCTTTTCAAAGCTCCAGCGTACTGTGGGACAACAGGAAGCCGTGACATCATCCGGTGCGGCTTTCTATTGGCCCACGTGATGCAGAGCTGTGAAAAGCAGAGAGAGATACCGGCACCCCACATTTGGAGGCATCTCTGGAAGCAGGGGGTCCGGAGATGATATGAATGGGGTTGAGCTCTGGAGACCCCTTGCTGCAATCCTGTGTAAAAATGTTTAAAAAATAAAGAAACGTAAACAAAAAAAATGTGTGTATTGGAGGGCTGTGGCTGAGCTCTAGGAAGTAATTGTATCCAGCTCCCGTTGTAAATACAGTTACTGTTGCACCACAGAGTCTATTAATCTGTGATCACTGGATACTTTGTAGTAGTCGGAGCCTAGCCTGATGATAGTGCTGGCAAATTTCCCATTGACAGTACAAGTGCTGTTTCTGTCCCTGGCTACAACCCTATTCTGGTAAAATAGAGAGGAGAGTGAGGATGACAGCAATGGTAGGTAGAAGAGAGTATATCCCCAATCAAAAACATCTACACAACCCTTACGATTACACTAGTATAGTAAACGTTAAAGTTTACAGCGCCCCTAGCCGCCAGCTACTAGCAAGGAACTCTGGTACCGCTGACACAAATGGAGCACCGTGCGTTCCAACCAGGGGAGCGCGCTTTAAAAACTCTTATATGAGAAGGAGATTAAATATCAGTGAAGGAAATATACAAAATGAAATGTACTTGTTACACAAGTATTCAGTCACTTCAAAAAGGAGCAATCCATGGTGTTTTTCTTTTTTCTCGCTCTTTCATTTTTTTTTTAACAGGACAGAAGCAGGGGGTTTCTGGAGCTGAGCCCCATTCATTTCAGCTCCGGGACTTCGTGCTTCCAGAGATACTTGCCTCTGAAGGGACTGCCAGCATCTCCTGCAGTGTAAAGCTCACATGGGCTAATAGGAAGCCGCACCGGGTGACGTCATGACTTCCTATTGGCCTGCAGGGCCTGGGAGCTTTGAAAATCAGCCATAATGTGAACCCTGGATTGGCTACAGACACCCACGATGGAGGTAAGTAACTCCAGAAGCAGGGGGCCTCAGCTGAAATTAATGGGGTTCAGGTCCGGAGACCCTTTTTTTCCCAATCTAGATAGAGATATTATTAATAATAATAATTTTTTTTAAATTGTTCTTGTTCAACCAATTGTGTGGCTTTGGCTTTGTGCTTTGAGTCATCGTCCTGCTGAAATGTGAATTTCCTCCCCAGTCTTTGCTGACTCAAACAGGGTTTCCTTTAGGATTCGTCTGTACTTTGTAATCTATTTTCCCCACTATCCTGACAAGCTTCCCAGTCCCTGCGGAAGAGAAGCATCCCCATGACATGATGTTGCCACCACCACGCTTGACTGTTGGGCTGGTGTTGACTGGGTGATGTTGAGTGTTGGGCTCTTCTGACCACAAAACCCTTTTCCACATGTCTGCAGTATCATCTATATACTTTTTTGCAAACTCCATATGTGGTTTAAGATTAACCTTATTGCGTAATGGCTTCTTTCGTGCCTGCCGTCCATACAGGCCCGCTTTGTGTTGGGACTGACTTATAGTTTCATAGTAGATGAGGTTGAAAAAAGACATGTGTCCATCAAGTTCAACCTACAGTATGTTACATTTATTATCTGTTTGCAGATCTCTCAAGGTCATTATTGGCTTCAGAGTGACATCCCAAATTAGTTTCCTGCTAACCTAGCTGCTCAGTTTTTGGGAAGGTGACCTGATCTGACCTGTCTGGGTGGTATCATGCATCTTCCACATCTTAATGGTGGACTTCACTGTGCAGAGAGGGATAATCGGCACCTTTGATATTTTCTTGTACCCTTTTCCTACTCTGTACCTTTGTACCCCTTTATCTCTGACTTGTTTTGAAAGCTCCTTGGTTGCTTTGTTAGATCACTATGTGAGTTGCAGCTTTAAAGTCTTTCTATACCTGAGGGAAATGATCTACAAGTCAAAACACTTCGATTACAACAGAGGCTGAAATAATTTCACTAATTTTGTGCCCTTTCAAACAATTCATTTCCACCTGGGCTGATTTAGGGCTGCAGTAGCAAAAGGGTTGAATACTCAGATTAATCTGTTCTCTGTGAATCTTCCAGTACTTCTTTATATTCCATATGCACTAATTTTGGAATAGTTATTCTTGATTCTACATGTATATTACAATTTGAAAACGTTGTTGGCGTATACTCAAATGTCAACAAAATGTGAAAAATGTGCGGGGGGTGAATATTTCTGCACACCACCTGCTGTGCACCGCTCTGTTTAATCTAGGCTGGAGCTAGGGTGTTCTATTATTTGAAACATTTTAGGTATAACTCTTAGTACTTTAGAAAGATTTATAAAATATTCATGATGCAGAGCAACATCCTTTTAAAAATACATTCACTTACTTTTTTTATATATATAAAGTGGAACTAAAGTCTGAAATTAAAAAAGTAGCAGTACTCATTTATAAATAACAGAGAGACTCCTTACCACCCCACTTTGACCACGATTGTTCTATAATTTACCGTGTCCAGTATATCTCTGCACCTACTGCTTTACTGTACTGCACCGACACACTTTATTCGAGCAAATACCCGGTATGTACCTGGCAGATACCTGGAATGCGCCGCTCCTCACCTCTGACAAGCCCCGTTGCATTTGCCTTCCCAGCCTGGGTTCATGCCTGGCTGACGGGCGGCTGATCTGTTAAATGATAATGATTAGGATTTAATAGGCTGCAATGCTTCGCGTGTCTACCAGATGGCATAAATTCCTGAATTGTAATGCAGTATATATATATATACTGTGCAGTATTGCAGCCAGAGGGAATAAAATGCTTCAATCCCTGCTTGGAAAATAACTCAATGCACTCGGGCAGAAAACAGTCACAAACCTCAATACACCCGGGTATACCCGAATTCGTGGGACTAGCCAAGCTCGAATAAAGTGTGTCGCCAGTGTATGCCTCAACTCAAGGTCAAAAGGCTAAGAGAGGACATCCATCTATTTACTGTGGACATGTGCACATACAGTATACCCTATGATATGGGAAACCAAGACAGACAACATCTCTTCTCTGCAAACTGTGTGTTGCTGTTGCATTGCACTTAAGCAGATAAGGGGGTTAAAATATATGCAGTGCATCTAATACGTTCAGCGTTTGCATTCAGAGTAAAAGCACCCAGGAAAAGCCAACAAAAGCACATGCAAATTCTCATGTGAAAAATCACCACACCCTGTTCCGCTTACTTTCATTTGCAAAGCAGCCTACAGTACTTACAGTACTTACTCATACACTTTTCAAGAAGCAGCCAGGTGCACAATGTTGTCTTTAGATCTTAGTAGATGACTAGAAATGCAGCTCTACAACAGGGCGAGGAATGACGAGATCCCACATCTCCTCACCACGGCCCATATTTACCAAGTGGTGCTAGTCCATAAGACACTTCCGGTGATGGAAGACACCTTACGGACCATTCACTTGAGTGGGCCATAAAGTGTCTCACGGGGGCCAGAAGAGGGCTTTTGTAATAACTTATTAAATTTGAGTCCATTTCTTTCAATGAAATGGAATTAAAAGCTCTCAGAATTACTGCAGGCAATTTCCTGCAATATTATTGCTTTGTTTCTCTGTAACCCAGCTGTGGTCTGGTTGTATCCTTAATATAAAATAAATCCAAAAATCTAATTGGGTCCGAAGGTTCACCACAAAAGGAGACTGGGCAAACTAAGTAGACAAAGTGGTTCTTATCTGCTTTCAGTGTCTAGTTTCTATGTCATAACGGTATCACTTTTTAATCTTTAATGAGTTTACTTATAATTAAATAAACAAGATATAAGGAAAGAGGAGCCATCATTTTAGTTTTTTTATTGCACACTGTTACGTATGGCACACGATTTGCATATGGGAAAAGGGTTAATGCACAGCCCGCAAGCTGGCCCACTTGTCACCTTCGCAATGGTCCCTCCAATTAACAATATCTCCCCTCAATCTGTCCCCAATATACAATTTTTCACGAACAACACACTAGTGAGCAAGTGACTTTGATATGCAACCAGGGTTAATACACACGGCTACTGTATTATTTGTTTTACTCTGTGCCCAGGACATACTTGAAAACGAGAGGTAACTCTCAATGTATTACTTCCTGGTAAAATATTTTATAAATAAATAAATAAATACTCTGGCTAACTCACCTTTCTCCGTGTAAAGTACTATGAGAATATTAACCCCTTACTCAATTGAAAGCAGATCTATCCACTGCCACCACCGAAGAAATATGCAAAATATGTAAATTAATATATGTGCCAGGGTCTCAGGTTCGTTTATTATAGAAAAACGATGCATTTAACACAAAAAATCTGTTGTAACAAAAAGGTGTTCGAAAATGTAAATACTCTCTCAAGAGCGTGCAACAGTTCATTCAGAGCCCCAAAGCATCACTTAAAGAATTGTTTATATATATACACCCTAACCCTAATATATATACATAATATATATATGTGTGTGTGTACAGTAGACTACAGAAAAAAAATTACAAGAACATACAATTACAATAAATGCAAAACAGTTTCTTAAAATAACAAGATAAAAAAAATTCCTATACAATACTTTACCATATGTTCTTCTCAGAGAGTCCATTAGTGTAGAAATATGATAATTCACGTGTTTGGTCCAAAACACAACTCTGTTGAATTCTAATTTCATAATTCCAGGGCAAGCCCTATATACCATTCTTTTCCCATTTAAAAATCGACAGAAGTTCCATCCTGGTCATAAATCAGCTTTTATGTTGATGGTTTTACGACAGAAAGGAATTCTTTTTTTTGGCGGTTAAAAAAGTTTTGCCTCAATATATAAACGCTCAAAACTTAATTTCCCCAATACTTAGACACACGCGAGTCATATCAATAGATCAAGGGAATTATGGCAGACATAATAAGACTATTATGACTGTTTTGCTCCTAAACTTGAGTGACAAATGGATATCTGTCCTTGGCACCTCATACCTATGTGGTGTGTGGTACGTTTGATATGTCTTTTTGCCATGACTAAAAATATCGGAACTTTATACTTTAAAATCAAGGCAATCACCAGATTTATTAGTAATAAATACACCAAACTAAGGCATGACCTGTGTCTCACCCCCTTTCTGTGAGGCACGAGGACTATCTCAGGAATGTTAGTTTCCTTTGAGGCTGACAGAGTAGTACCTGGCTATCGTTTGTTGCCTTCTAAACACATATATGTCACGTTTAGTGGGCCATCAGTGATGAGCCCCCACCTCCCTCAATTAGGTCCTCCTTGTAGGTCTGCACAGACCCAGGATAGGTTTTGACTTATCATAACTCCAATATATTATATTTTTTAAATCAAACTGTAGCTACATTAACCACTGAAGCACAAGATTGATTAAAACACTTAATATCTCATGATATCATAGCATACACATTTTTATTTTTAAAAACCTGGTACAAAAAGCTCTGACAGTCTAAAGACTACATCTTAAAAGGAGCAGTTCCTCCCATTCGTTTATTTTAATTTTTAGCCCCCTTGTTGGTACGTGGCGAGATATGGGGCTCCCTCTGAGCCAACCACCACTATTTTCAGCTAGGGCCACCCCCTCCTGGTATCCAAGATACTGAACGGTGAAGTTACTGGATTTAACATCTCTCTCAGGGGAAACAAAATGCCTGACAAATCTCGGACCAATAGGAAGCTGCAGCATTGGATGTGGCGCCCCTCTGGATGATCTTTAAAAATCGAGGAAGTAATACCGGTAACTCCACCAGTAAGCATCACAGGAATCGGAAGGGGGGCCACAAAGCTGAAATTAGTGTGGTTTAGGTCTGTAGGATCCCCCGGTTCCAATCATGTAAAACATGGGGGTTAGTTAGGGGGGATTGCTCCTTCAATTGTGTAAACTTATGTGCTTAGGTAGGTGTACGTGTAAAACATCATATAACTACCAATCAGGATGGATTTGTTGTTGTAAAACATCATTGGCAAATGTTGCACTGGGGTTTTTATTTGCCTTCCTCTGGATCAATACATTGTAAACTACACAGCTTTGAACCTAATAAACGGTTGAATGTGTTGGTTGCCATGTATTTTTACCAACCTCACTCATGTTACTAAATGTATTTCATATGAAATTCAATAACGCGTGTGATCAAATCCGGGCTCCAGAGAGCTTGCAATCCAAGCGGTACAGTGAAGGAGAAAAAAATATAAAATAGGATTACACATACATAGTATTATTAGGACACACAGAGAGGCTGAAAGCAGTATTCTTCATGATTTGGCTATTTTGGAGTAATATAAGAACATAATAAATACAAATAAGTACTGTATAGCAAGGATAATAAGGGAAGGTTCAAGTACGAATCTTCCATGCATTCAATTAGTGTCACCACTTATACGTAGGTACAATCACACGTAGCCGGACAAAAACAAACAACCTTTTGTAAAGAATTGAATAGCATAATTGGCTTCCCTAAACAAATCCAACTTTTCCAATAGCAACAATAGGACTGCGTTCATTTTTTGGGAAATTAATTATAGATTGCATTTCTTAGGGGCATCTGAATGGGAAAGTCTTTATCAACCAAGCGTTTTCCCTAGCCTTATCAGAGTGCTAATAATGATAAGGTAAGAGGGGCAGTGGAAGCTCTGCCTGCGCAAACGGTTGTTGAAAACATAGTGAGATCACACAAGCAAGGGTCAGAGCAAATAACATCCCTCCCAAGTCTCACTTTACCATTGTTTATATAATAAGCTACTTAAAATACTTATACGTGTATGATTTTAGTTTAAAAAAAAGGCAAAATCGCCCAACCTTAACCCCTTCAATATGTAATTGCTAACTTGCAGCGGCCATTATTCAAACAAATCATGCGTTTTCTACATCGGAATACCGATGTCATGACGCGGGATTGCTTCCAACCGTACCACCTTAAGACGCGAGTGCAGAAAATAGCATTTTAGAGTTCTGGTTTTTAAACACCTTAAATTGACACAGTAGTACAGTAGCACAGTACTGTACACATTGCAATTCATTCATTTCATTGAACCCAAAGAAACAGAATCCATGAAATGAAACAAAGCAATCGCGATAAGTGCGGGTGCCTGGTGTGACTGGCCGCGTTCATGCTGTACAGTAGAGCACACGAAATCGGCGCCGTGATTTGTCTGTATTTGTTTGTATTACAGCTGCAGCGGCCGTTACTCAGTCTCTGATATCCCTACCAAAGCATGAAAATTCATATAAGAACAGCTCATCACCTGCAGTTTGTAAGTAAGTTATGGCTCTGATTAAATACTCCCAATGGGTACCAGTCGCTTTATTGAGAGGAACCTGGCAAAAACTGAATCTGCTATGAGATAGTATTTCCCCCCCACCCCCCACACACGTTACTTTATTTATTTATTATTTTTCTTCTATCATCTGGAGAGGAGGTGGAGTAGAAAGAGTATATAGTAAACTCTGGCTATAACGGCACCCTTAGGGAATTGTGGGTGCCATTATATAAACGATTCCATGTATACATATATATATAGTTCATTTTATAAGGGGGTAAAAATAAAATTAACAGACATGTCAATGTTGCTAGCTTAATCAAAATATTGATAAATAAACAACAACTTCCATACAGAACAGAAATAAAACTTAATTTAAGTACCGGTATTGTAAAACTGCACTTCATAAAACATTCACAACACTGCTTACTTGTCTTTTGTTAACTGCTGCTCTTCTCATGCTGATGTTGTATCGAGTGAGGAAGTTGATGAAACACTTTCTTGTGATTTCATTTTATAACTTTCTTGAAAAATGTGCCTATTTCGGCCTGTTTAGAGCACGCTTGATTTTTTTGGAATGATTGTGTTGTGCAAAACATAAGCACACAACATCTTGCGCACTAAATGTAGTATCTTGCTCTACAAAAGACAGTTTGCATGCCATGTTCCACAGCAGTCAAAGATATTTTTTTTTTGTACATCTACTTCAGAATCATCGCTTGCTTATTTTGGCCTCTCTGGATTAACGACACTATCAATGATTTGTTGATTTGAAAAGGATTGTTAAACTTCAAGTTCTTCATCAACAACGATCCATTCTTCAATGTCTGCTGAATTTAGGTTGTTAATTGGGTTATTTGCAGGTGCTTCTTGCACTGTGAATAATTTAACATCTTGTTGCCTTCACCTTACATTAAAGCGGCAGACCCAGCAATATCCTACATATATTTTTTTTTTAATAAATTAGTTCTGTACTATGAGAAAATACTCATTTTTATTTTAAATGTTTTATAAAAATGCTACATTTTTCTGAATTACATTTTTAATGTTTTATAATGGAACAGGCCTTTTTTGTTTCTATACAGTAGCAACCATTTACAAAGTCACATGCCCTTCCTCTTCTGAAACAGGCTTTGGCACACCCCTTTTTGAGCCCTGCCCTCTCTCTAGCAGTGCACCAATTGTATCTAGTGACTGCCTGGTCACATGATTTTTCTCATAGAACTTTGTCAAATTAATATGCGTTCCACTGACTGCAGAATACTCCCCTGCAGCCATTTAGTGAACCCCCGAGCCGAATCTCCACCAATCGATTGGCAACGTAGCTAATTACTTATCATTGTGTGGATTCTATTGATGCACATATTAAAGGGGAAAAATTTTCAATAAAAAAATGGCAGCTTGGACTGCTGCTTTAAAAACCTTCGAAATCTTCATGGTCAGAAGATGAATCTGCAAACATCACACTAGATCATAATTTTGTCCAAGCTCTACTCATAGTGCCAAGCTTCACTGTATTCTGCGCAAGTTCAACAGAAAAAACACGTCATCTTTTTTTGATTGTGTAATCAATTTTCTCATGAAATGGTTTCTCTAGTTGCACTTAAGATTTTGTATGATGCCCTGATCCATTGGTTGTAATCAGTGAAGTAAGATTTGGGGGAAAAATGACAAAAAAAAGGTAATCCCACATTCGGAGACCAATTTCGATTCATGCGGGTGGGTCCTGCAATTGGCTAAAAGTAGAACACACTGCGAGTCTTGAAGTTTTCTTTAACGAATAGAACAAAAACTGTAGTGAACCAATCAAGAAAAATGTCTTGATCCAACCATGCACTTTTCTGTGCTTTATTCACAATAGGCAAATGCGAAACCCCTTTGTATGCTCGTGGGTGAGCATATTTGCCAATGACTAAAAGCTGAACTCTACGTTCGCTTGAACCATTAGCACACGTAAGTGCAGTTGATCAGTCCTAAAGCGTAAAACCACTTGCTGCTTTCTTACCTGCGGCAGCCAAGGTCGACGTTGGTAAACACTTCCAAAACAGCCCCGTTTCGTCTGCATTGTAAATTTGATCGGCAGTAAGGTTGTTGTCCCTAATCAGATGCTCAAACTTGTCCTTGTATTTATTAGCCGCTTCCATTTCAGCAGATTTTTGCTCACCAGAAATATCTAATTTCCTAATTTCATGTCGAAACTTAAAAGCAGTCAGCCACCCATCAGAAAAAGCACTCTCTTCAGTCATGTTCATTTGCTTCTTAAAATCCTTTGCTTTGGCGATAACCATAAGTCCTGAAATAGCCATTCCTTCTGATCCTTTGAATGAAAACTCATACAATACTTTATCAAGTTGGTCAAATTTAGGCTAGCGTAAGTTTTTCCGTTCATTTATCGGTTTGTTCATCTCAGACGCCGAAGTGAAGTCTAGAAGTTTTAATGTTTAATATCATACAAATGTTGTACTCACACATCAAAGCATTCTTACTTACACCTTTTTCTAATTTCTTAACTATTTCCATTTTAAAATCGGCAATGCTTAGGGTAGTTCTTCTTCGTTTCTCTCCAGTCTTTACTTTGTCAATCTTATGAGCCATTGTTGAGGGGTGCATGTTATTGTACAGTATGCTAAAAAAAAAATGTGTTTTACTGCCAGAGCTGTGACATTGTGACTCGTGATTGGCCATTTCGAAATGTGCCGTTAGATAGACATTATCGTTATATCCAAAGTTTATTGTATATTTGAGTATATATACACACTCAATTCAGAAAAGTAGAAACTTATAAAATATATTTTTAAAAAGGTGTGAACCAGGTTGTTGGATGGTTTGTTAATTTTTAATTATAGAAGGTTTGTAATTGTGACATTCCTTCTGTACTACATATATCATATCATTTTGCTGGTGTTTATTCTTAATATTGAAGCATTAACACTGTGAATAATATTTGTCAACACGTCTTATATGATATAGCACAAAGGGAGGGTGCCCAGCACTCAAACAAAATAATGAAAGCAAGCCGGAGTGTCAAAGAGAGATTTTACTAGAAGACAGCCACAAAATACCAGGGCATGTATAATCTACCGTGCTGTTACTCAGTGTAGTGTACATAGCAACAAGTCAGTTTACAGATATAGTACAAACATACAATTGATGCGCAAAAAGTGGAATGGGAGAACAAATGGGAAGGGAATGAAGGAGGAAAAGACAAGAGAAAAGGGGGGATGGGGTGAGAACAAGACGAAGATAGGGGGTCAATGTTTCAGTGTCTCCCAACAAGTAAAAAATGCAATGGCAAAGAGGGTGAAATGAGTATGCATATGACCAAAGGATAACAATGCAATACCCAGCCTAATGACTAGCAACAGTGCTAATTTGAGTAAAGCCCAACGGGGCTAATGGCTATAAAGTCAAAAGGTATTTCTATGGCAGAAAGGATAATAATGCAATATCAGGCCTAATGACTAGCAGCAGAGCTGATAAGAAAAACACAGACCGTGCTTAGAAACTCCAGTCCTAGAAGAGCCAAAACATAAATGCAGAAGCCAATGATGGTGCAACCACAAAGTCAGTCAAGTAAATGGTAAGGTCAGCACTTCGCTGTTCAGGAGTATTACATGCACCCGAATCCAGAAATGTCTCTGGCAGCAGCACTTGGAACTCTGCCGGTCGTCTTATATTATGTTCCCATGTAATAAAGAAATGTATAAATAATAAAAAAAATTAAAAAAATGTCACTGCCATTGACGTCCTAGGAGGGTTTGACCCTTTAATTAACTAAATATCAGAGAGCAGAAGGATTATAGTACTAGTACTTCAGGCCACCACACAAAGTGTATGTTTGCACGGCTTCTACAGACACTCCCTGTGCAAAGTGCCTGTTGGCCTGGAGCCCAACCGCTTCTCTGCAATGCCTTGCAGGTCCTTTGGTCAGCAAGGGGATTAAGATCTCTTGGCATTGAAAACCACAGCTCACGTAACTTTATTTTAAAATAGCTGTAGGTTTTCAAAGACATACGCATTAAAAAAAACAAAAAAAAACCAGATTTAAAATCTCTTTATTTGGTTTCTCAACTGTTTCCATATTACAGCTTTAATCATATTATACCTGGAAACACACACTGTAATAAACCTGTAATTTCTTAAGCATGTCTCAGGTGAACATACACACACAAACAGTTTTGTTGGGTGGATGGTCTTTGAGAAAACTGGATGCATATCATTTCATTCTACAGTAGACCATAAAGTCTCTATAGAAACATTATTTATTTGTTGGTATTCACAATGTCACCAATATAGTCCCAGGTTTCGTAGTCATATTGGTCCTGGGGACTTGGACAGTTTGCCGCAGATTGCGATACCTTTTATGGGCCCAACATGAGTGTTCCTCGTTGATGGAATTGTAGTGTGAAGAGCTCGCATTAACCTTACTGGTGTCTTCTTCAAGGCTTCCAAGTGTTTCTTAACATATATTAATGCAAGACTACACACAGCCTTCCTTATCAGTACCAAAAACACACTATGCGTTTAAGACAGTGATTTTAAATTACTTACACTTGTTTCATAATAATTTTAAAAACAAAGTCACACAGATTTAGCACGCTAAACATATCAGCAACATTACTATACTGTGGTCCAAGTTGAGACTGTGTATGCCAGCAAAAGTACATCGGCACCTAGCAAACTAAACATTGACCCTGTCTTCATGGTTTTTCCAGGTATTACCTTGCAGTTGTGTTTTCATGTAGGGCAGCATTAAGCTACTCTCAATCAGTACAACAGCATGACGCTTTCACTTCACATCATGGTCAACCATAGGCAACTTGCTGAGAGAGATCCCTTTTCCAGTGCTGCAGCCCTCATTACAGTGGCCTGGCATTGCAGCATGGAATGGTCTACACTAGTGGTGGTCAACTCCAGTCCTTAAGGTCCACCAACAAGGCAGGTTTCAGCATCCTGTTCCGCACAGGTGACTCAGTCATTATGACTGAGCCACCTGTGCTGAAACAGGGATATCCTGAAAACCTAACCTGCTGGTGGCCCTTGAAGATGGGAGTTGGCCACCCCTGTCTAAACTCTGCCTCTCCCTCTCATCCTCCACCTGCTATTTACACCTTCACAGCTTTTCTTAAATCAGTACAACAGCAAGAATCTTCCAGCTTACACCATTTTCTCACAAATGTGATGGCAAAAGGGTGTCACCCGGTTTCCGAGGTGCAATATACTGTATGTGCAACACCTATCATCTGTTGCAAAGTTAATGAGAAAATACGTTGAAGAGCCCAACTTTCTATCCCTGTATATGTTTCCACTCTCCCTGCCTTTTAGATTGTAAGCTCCTTGGATCAGAGCCCTGCTTCACTGCTGGTTATTAATGGTGTCATTTTATGATGGTTGTTTTTCTACCCCATTGTACTATGCTGTGGTATATGTTGCCGCTTTCAAAATAAATGATAAGAAGGTGACTATAATGATCATACTGCATTCAGGAATGTGACGAGGCACTTCTACCAACACTGCAGACAGAGAAAGAGGCAACCCTAGGAAGCAGGGAACAAACCATGTCCCAGCAAAAGCAACAATTACGTAGGCTGTGTAACCATCTGCTCCTCGCTTCGGAAGCTTGAAGCCTGATGTATTCCCCGACAAATTGAAGATATAGACCTCTAATCAATATGCTGTGAAGCCACTTTCAACGCCTGGAGAAGTGATCAGCACTATTCAAATGGGACTAAAATCCAGGCCATCATCTAAGCAGGTCATTGAGCAAGAGCTTCACGCTTCCCCAACAAGGAGAAGACCAATTCATAGTAATACATTAGCACTGGTTTCAATCATACTGGAGTTATTTTAAACATTGAAGAATCGTTAATTATATAATAGTCCAAGGTCAATAAAGTCAGGCTGTTACTCCGCTGTCAGATTGAGGTAATCACATTTTCTGTGGCAGTTCGACCTAGATTGTCTGCAATCTTTCCTGCAGCTTATACAGGTCTTCCTCCACAGTTCTGCAGCCAACATTTCTCCAACACCTTGTGGTCTGGCGCTGGGTCCCATACTTACATAATCTAAAACCACACACATGTAACCTAGTGGAAATCCATTTATTTATATTTTATTTATGACTCGGGCCTGCTAATTTTTTAAGCACTAAATTGTAATACATTTGTAACCACAGCCTTCTGGTCGAAATATCAAAAGAGCCACAGGAGAATTCCACACATGGAATTCACTCAAAATGTACATTGAGAAGAAAGCACACCTGTTAAATATATGCTCTGCTTATTCCCTGCTGTTTAATGAATTAAAATGGAAACTAGGTATTAACGTATTAAACCTTAATCCTTACCATACCACGAGATTCCAGTAAAACAATGTGGTTTATTGCAAGATCGTCAAGCTACAGTAGGCAGTCCCTGGTTCTATTTTAGGGACTCTGTTGCATAGTAATGCACTAAAAGAAATAAAACGAAAAGGAGAGCGCGCAAGGCTCATAGTGAAGACTGCTTTTTCATGTACTGTAACAAGAAAAACGGTTAAAAATCACTCACAGATGTAAATAGCATATGAGCACACAATGGTGTAGAATAAAAGGCTGTAGAATCAGAACCGGACCCACAGCAACATCCACAATATCCTGCCGAGTTTGTTCTTTCAGTCTGGGTGCCCTGCCCTTAGCACGCGAAGCCGTCCTGCTCCGTGACGTCAACGCGGTACATGATGCACGCGTCACTTGGGGGAAGGTTTCAGGCTGATCGTAATCCTGCTCCAGCAGGAAAGTCTGTGCCCGCCACGGATAGTCCAGCTAGAGTCACAGACCTACGCGTTTCAAGGATCGAATCCTCTGCGTGAGGGGCGCTGTGTCTCTATGGCTACATAGTATACTATATATGCAACCACAAGCAATCAATTAATTAATAGGTCTTGGCTACTGAAATTGTTGTTCTATTGTAATGATGCTGACATATATGCACTAGCATCATTCTTTCACTACTAAAATTCAATTAGCATTTGATCTATATACAATATAATATGTCAAAAAGCAAAATCTAATCAATCCATGTATAATTGATATATATGATAAGGAGAAATGGAGAGAGAATAATACTAAATGGAATAATCTAAATAGTACAACATCCAATAATGTACAATTAGCCATAAAATTACAGTCATATATACATGGCTGAAGGTAATTAAAAAGAATATATAATTATAGAACTGAATTATCGTAAATACATAAAAAATGTATACATTTACAATATTAAATTTTAAAATGTGGGCATTTTTATTGCTGTTCATTGGCTATCTGTATTAGATTATTGACAAAATAATGATTAAAAAGTAAAAAAAATTCAAAATAGTTGACAATATAAAAGAATTTGTATGTAAAACTATCTCTATCTCCATACATACATATGCTCACACCTAAAGGTTATTAAATATGAATGAGAAACATATATATTAAAACTACTAAAACAACAAGTTAAAATGGGCAAAAACGAAACAGGGGGAAACCCCCCCCCCCCACAATAATGGAAACAGAGGATAAAACATATGGTAAAACAGATGATAAAACATAGCCACAGTCTAGGGAATGATGTAGTACAGGATACATATAAATTATATAAATTACACAAATGGATTTTAAAATGAGATCAATGTCCTCATTTAACCCTCATTAGTGCCAGGGTTCCTTGTTCATGTATCAAATAAGTTTCCCTCCTACGGAGGGCCAGGAATCTATCACCTCCCTTATCATCAATATTAATGTGTTCAATTCCTATCACACGTCCATATCATATTTCAAATATCTCGATACTCCGCGGGTCATTTCTCCCTTAATAATATTTCCTCTCGTTTCCAGAAATCTCTGAGACTCCGTTTGGTACGTCTCACATATTGCACATCATATTTGCATTCAAGCAAATAAACAACAAATGTGGTTGCAATTGATAAAACTTTTTATAGGATATACTGTGAGGATGTTAGGATAGGCGGCAGGTCTCGCCCCCGGGTTAACACGGGTGACACACTGCAGGCTACCCACACTGCCCTGCCGCCAGATCCAGGGATTCCCCCAGGCTCGGACTTAGGCCCCGCCCCATGATGACACGCTGCGCCGTCTGACTAAGGCGTACTCCAGGCTCGGTCTTAGACCCCACCCCGCGAGGAAACGGGAAACGCGTCACGCTGCAGCAAGCAAGCACACGAGGGGTTAATCCCCACTGATCTCGGAGCACCTGCGGCCAAACTCCGCACCAGTCTACCATTGAGCGGCTCCTACCTAGTGGGCAGTACTTCCTATACCTGCCTGCAGCTCATTGGCCTAACCTCCTTTATATGCTCAGCCAGACCTCTGGCAAATTGGCTGAGCATAATACTTCCTCACAGAACCAAGTGCTTACCTCTAACCTTGTCTCCTTGTCCTGTTGCTTTGCATTCATTGCTCCTGTTTTGTATTTCCGTGTTTGGACTTTGGCTCTTACCTGGACACCGACTTCTCTCGGACCCTTGGACTCTGCTTGCTATTGGACATCTACCATCTCCACTCCTGGACCCCGGCTACCCAATCCGAGCCTCCTCTCTCCAATCCCTGACCATGGCTACTACATACGACGATCCTCGCCTCTCCAACCCCGACCCGGCTACGACTACTACTCTGCACTCCGGACGCACTCACGCGGCTGGAGGTTGGTTATTTCTAATCCCCACCTCAGCCACGTGGTCCTGTCCTGTCTGTGGTGTGCACACATTACAGCGGAGTACTTGGATTTAAATGATGTGACCCGTTAGAGACAAATGTGCACGTAATGCATCTGCCACCGCACTGAAAGTTCCCCACAACGTGCCCTAGTGTTGGTTGATTAGTCCCAAAGGTGCCAGCAACTTTCATTACCTGCTGCTAAGTATATCTGAGCTACCTGCATTGCTGTAGGGGGGGGAACAGAACAGGTTTCTGGGGTAGTAACTGATTCGTACTCACGGTGACAGCGCCTCCATCTCTTGTAGGCCCCAGGGATGTGGAGACAATCCCTGCAGGAGACCTTACTTCCTCTCCCCCTGATAGATTGCAGTCTCATGCAGGAAGGTATATTGTAACAGAAACACACTTTATTCTTACACACTGCAGATGGTCAGCATACACAGCGGTTACAGCAATTCTTGGGGCTTCACCCTCAGGATGTACCCTGGACCTCCACTGCGGGTACAGGGCCCCCACAGCAGCCCTTGCTCTTCCCTGACTCCCTATTAGAGCCAGGGTTATAGTCTCACTCCAAACACCCCAAGGGGAGAAAGCAGTAAGTGCGCAGCCAATCTGCACTTCTGGGTGAGAACCTGTCTCTCTCAAGTGTAGAGACAACTCCATAACTTTGGTAGTGCAGCCCCTTAAGTACAAGAAAAGCAGGAACCAGGTCTGAGTCCCTAATGGGACACACATAGGCCTAGTCGCATCGCCTCCCCTGTGACTCACTGAAGCTGCTGGGGGTGGGGAAAACCCATGATTACTCCTGGCAGCCTGCTCTTACCAGGGCTTACTGCCAGGAGAAGGGCAGACTGGTAGCCAGAAACCAGTCCTGGCTACATCTATATAATATATAGCAGTATAATCTGACTACGTGGGAAGCTACATCAATTAACCCCAGAGTGGGCCAGGTTCTGTGTTAACATATCGAATGCTTAATTATTACTATCAAGACTATCGATATCTGAATAAGACCTCTTGTCTTGAAGTTTATATACCTACTTTTTTCCATCTCTTGGTAGGGTTACAACGCTCAATATTTGCTCACCTGGGAGCTCATGAGATCACCCACTCTGTCCACGTATATTATATTTAGCAATTAAACCTGATGGAGTAGGAAGCACAAATTACTGCTGTCGCTCCAGAGTGAAAGCGGTTTGGAGTTAATTAACCCTGAACAACACCAATCTAGAGTAAGAGAAACTCAAGATTGTTCTTTAAAAAAGGAACCGTGTTTGCATCACCAACATTAGTGATTGCAATACCCATCAGGAACTTGAAAGAACCTTAAAAACTGTGTGTGTATTATTATACTGTCACATATTTTTCCTGTCTTCCACATACTGTATCTTTATAATGTACTGAGACTACGCGCCATATCGCTTTACTGTATCTTGGCAACATTTTTTTTACCTCCAATGCTACCAGATGGCCAACAGTGCATTACAGGCCTTCTTGCTGCACAGTGGTTAATGGGATTGTGTCCTAAGATGTCAACTTTAAACATTTGAGGTGGTTCGACCAAAACAAAATGCAATTTAAAGGAAGAAAAAAAAGTTGCAGTCTTCAAAGTATGAGGCTCTACAAAACCACAAATACTATGAATGAGTGGAACTAGCTTGTCTGACTGCCAATACACGAGACTCCTTGAAAACCTGTAATACCTGACAGGTTTGAGTGTCCGGAACTGCTGCTTAAAACAATGTTAAGTTGGGAACTTTATCATAAATGTCCTGCGAACACATTCCCTCCCTCCTCCCCCACCCCACAATAACTTCAACGCTTAAACCTCCTCTGTAAGAGTTTGCTCATGACCAGAATTCTAATCAGGTTGCCCATGCAAGGTCTTGTCAAATCATATGCCAGCCTTATACCCTTATGGTCCTTCATAAAGAGTGTTAACACTGTGGTAGCTCTGCTACAGTATGGAATGACTGGATGGTGACCAAACTTCTGCTGTTTCCGACTGTTCTAAACAACATGGGGTGAAAAGGTTGAATATTTGTTTTACCAAGTTTCCAGCTCATTATCCATGAACGGAACACTGAATAAAGAAAGACAGTACACCCTATGAAATTATCATAATTTGTATTGGCTCCTACTAGGGTTTGGCAAAATTCCATAAGGTCTGAATCAACGTTGCTTTTTGAGGACTATATCTAGAAACAACTACTAAATCATACTATAATTATACATTAGTACCTTTACTACTGGAAAGATCAACAATAATTGCTTAGGAGGTTATTTTCTAATTAATTTGCTTGGCTGCAAATAGAATACAGCATTGTCAGAGATAACCCCAATTTGTCGCTGGGAGGCCTATATGTACTATAGAAGTTTAACCATGATGGTTTTTCGCTTTCATTTTATTGCTAATTTCACTCATTCCAAAGCTACTTCTTACATTATCTGAGATAGGCCAATAAATATAGAATCATTGCAGTTAACACAAAAAGAAACTAAATACAAGATCAAATCATACCAAAAAAAAGAAGCGATAACTCTGTGCAAATGTGCAGAATATAAGTAGACTAACTATACTCTAGTAAGAAGGAATTAAGTGGCTAATCTCATGTAGACTAATGCAAAGAATGTGACCCCTTTGCTATCAGAGGAGTCAGCAACTCATTGAGGAGCATTGGCCACCTCAGGCAGCCAAGAGGTTATTAGGTCTGTATCATTAACCCTTGTATCACCAAAGAGGTTAATAAAATTCAGCTCTATTCAGTAGACTTTAAGCAATGCATGCAAATAGAAGTACTAATGGCCATGGGTATTCCAAAGTCTAATTTAAGTCAACACAACAGTATTTCCCATTTGATACGAAGAAGAATTGGATACGACGTTCTATTGGATACAGATGTTCTAACAGGCTGCATTTGTCCAATATAAGGACGTACATTTCAGATTAAATGCCATACATTCATGATTCAATCAGCACTCCTAGAAGCACGGACAGCACATAATTAAAAAGAATGTGGCTTTCAACTTTAAATGGTACATCCATAGATAGAATAAGACTAGGACTCATGTTGGGCTACAGGTATATTAAACTGCAATAGTGCCGATTGGGGAACTATCACACGGAAACTCCAATTTACGTCAACGTCCACAGTCGGCACTATTGCAGTTTAATGACTAACCCTGCTAGTCTTTTTAAGACTAAAAAGAATAACAGTTTGTGTCTTATTTGCTGGGTACATGCTACAACATTTCAGTGACATTTCTGCAGACAGACTAATGGCCCATCGGATTAACAGTGGGGGTCCCTGGCAGTCCCATTCAAACTCAATGGGACTGCCAGGGACCCCTGCTGTGTTAATCCGATGGGCCATTAGTCTCTGCAGAAATGTCACTGAAATGTTGCAGCATGTACCCAGCATGTACCTGGGTCTTGTTGGTGATAGCCCCAGATTTTCCAAGGCAAGTTTTAGAATACTGGTCGGCGCACCTGTAACTCCATCATTGCTAGAAAGGCAACGCATTGCAAGGAAATACGTTACTGGCTTATCCAGCACTGCTGGGGTTAAAATGCTTATACTGGTCTGAAACCAAGGTATACAAAACCTCTTTACAACAGTACAAATCACATCAGAATGTGTTCTTCCATGCGGAACCCTTCTGATTAGAAACAAGGTACTGATCATATCATTGCTATTTGGTCCTACATGGAACTGCAGCTTTAAAGTCACATTCCACTTAGATGGTTCTAGGTATATTTGTATTTTTGACAATGACTTCACTTTTCATTTTCCGTCTTGTCTGCTACTCCAGCATTCAGAGTAATACTGATGTAAAATACGTCTATATGGCCTCCACAATGAAGTTTCTAAGAAGTGCCATATCCCCAGCAGCGTTGGAATAACAGCAGTATGATTTCCTTATTTAGATATAATGCTTTCACTATTTCTGCCACTTTAAAACCAAAACGCACTGTATGGTCTGTGGCATTTGTAGTTGTGCTTTTAGGACCTAAAATTAAAAAAGTTCACAACAATTTAACAAAGTATTTTAAGAATGTACCTCGACTATAGTTAACCCTTGCGGTGCCTGAAATCCAGTGTTTAATAATGCACTAGGCATAAAGTAATAAAACGTTTTATTTTGTAAATACTGGATTTTTATATGTATGAGGGATGATACCATCAACTTTATTTTCTACCCCCACTGATAGCATAGCAATGACAACAACAAAAAAGTCATGGCAGAAAAACACTTAAGACACAGAAATAGCTTTTTCAAATGCTATCAGCAATTAACTTCTCTTTTTTCCCCCCTTCAGTGCCATTACTCATTTTGAATGATGACTGTTACACAGCTAATGGTGGATTGAGAGAAATGCCGTTGATGTAAATGCTATTTAATAAAACTTTTAGTCCTACAGTAAGCCCTCCAAGTCTATTGTACTCAATGATCAGCAAATCTCGTACATGAACTTACATCAAGAAGGCCTATGAATCAGACATTATATTTGTTAATGTGGGAGGTGGATGGTGTGGGCACCAGCGATATGAGTCAGGAAATAATTTTTTTTTTGGTCTTTATGTTATGGTATTTTTTAATAATGTCTCTTTTTGAGCAGCCAAAAAAGAAGCAGACAACACACACACACACACACACACACACACACACACACACACACACACACACACACACACACACACACACACACACACACACACACACACACACACACACACACACACACACACTTTAAACCCCAATAGTCACTAACAGCACAGCAATTTCATATACAGAACATAACACAACTAAACAACACTAATATTTGTAACTACAGTATATATAGATATACACACACAGTGTATAATACAATATATATTCAAAGACGAGTAGACGATACCGTTCTGTGGCTAACGAAATACTTTTATTTGTGCGATTTTATATAGAGTATACACACACACACACACACACACACACACCTCAATTCTAATCTTACCATATTGAAATAACTAATAGACTATAGTAATTTGCCAGTAAAATAAGGGATTCTTTTTTTAAGACTAATATGAATTATTTTTGCTTATAAGGAAATTAGCTCATGCAAAACGGTGAACTGCAGGCATGTCCTAACTATTATAAATTGGGAGTCTGGATAAAAGTCCCCAGAAAATGCTGTTATTGTAAAGCAGCAATTTGCGTTAATGGGCCAAGGACTTTCCAATGCTGTATTTATTTATTTTATTTTTTTAAATATGCTGCTCCGTTCAGGAAATAGAAGTGCTTGAAATGTTAAGTGTCTGGGAAGTGAAAAAAATATGCCCACAATATTGACCTTATTTCATACAAAGTGATTATCAGCATATTGACTGAAACATCGAACAACAGAATCATACTACGATCAGACATATTGGATGCAGGTCGTGCAATTCTAAGCTCCCATATGTCTGTAGCCAGGTCCCATGTGCCCCGCGCCCCCCCCCCCCTCATTACCTCCGCTTCCGGGGGTCACTCGACAGACCCGCCGGCATTTCTGGAGGGTGGGGGCCCTGCAGGGAGCGCTTCGGCGTTCCGGAGGTCCCTGGCGGCTCCCGAGCAGGGCGGCGCCATCTTGCGCAAGTTTGCACATGCGCAGTACCAAGGTATATGCGGCGGCCAGCCAGAGACATTGCGCATGCGCAGTGATAGCGCACGAACCCTAGCCTACCAGGGAAGGCTCTTGGAAGGGACTACAAGTCCCATGAGCCTCAGCAGCGACCCACTTGATGCCAGGGAGCCAATAGGGCAGTAGTATCTCCCTGCACCGAGGGATTGATACTTTTCGCGGGCTTAGGAGAATGGCGGTTGGAGCAGGGAGCTGGGTGAGTGAGGGTGCAGGGGAGCAGTAGCCCCTTGCACTAGGCCAGCTACACCCAGAGGCCCCAGATAACTGACACCATTGCCCCAGTTTGTGGTTGCTTCAGGGACAGGCCCTACGTTAGCAGATCTGCCCCTTTAGCTGTTTGGTTTGCACTCAGTGGCGCGCAGCCTGATTCCTGGGTCTGGGCTCAGACCCTTCTATATATAAAGACTAGCTTCCCAGAGACAGACATACATATACACATTATATATATATATATATATATATATATATATATATATATATATATATATATATATATACTGAGTTAAGTTATGGTGAGTAAAAAAAGTGACAAAAACCCTCCACAGGAAAGCAAATATGCAAATATAGCTGTATGCTCATCTGCATGTCTTAGGCTGGTCTGCAACCCCGCCTTTCCCCATTATCACCCAGCATACAGCACTTCCACTGCAGCAAGGGTGTGCTCAAAGCTGTGACCATGCAGCAAGCTTAAGCCTATAGGGAACCATGTTAAAAATGGTTATTGAGGCAAAAAGTGACACTGTGTGCTCATTTGCATGTCATTTCCCAGAATCCCTTGCTGCAGTGGAAGTGCTGTATGCTGGGTGATAATGGGGAAAGGCGGGGTTGCAGACCAGCCTAAGACATGCAGATGAGCATACAGCTATATTTGCATATTTGCTTTCCTGTGGAGGGTTTTTGTCACTTTTTTTACTCACCATAACTTAACTCAGTATTATGGTTTGGCCTATCCCATAAGCCTCTCTTGCATTCCCAGTAAAATCAACCCCACACTGATGAGACCCATCAAGGTCGAAACAGCTGTCTGTGGGTGGTTTTCTGGGTATGCACCTTAACCCTGGCTGTGCTCAAAGCTGTGACCATGCAGCAAGCTTAAGCCTATAGGGAACCATGTTAAAAATGGTTATTGAGGCAAAAAGTGACACTGTGTGCTCATTTGCATATCATTTCCCAGAATCCCTTGCTGCAGTGGAAGTGCTGTATGCTGGGTGATAATGGGGAAAGGCGGGGTTGCAGACCAGCCTAAGACATGCAGATGAGCATACAGCTATATTTGCATGCATATATATATCTACTCGCCACCTAGTACCACACGTGTGCTGCTTGGGCCAATAGGAGCTCGCCACGATGTTAAATCCACTCGCCCGGGGCGTGCAAATGTATAGGTTTGTCGAACACTGTGTATATATATATATATATATATATATATATATATATATATATATATATATATATATATATATATATATATATATATATATATATATATACAGCTAAACCCCGTTATAACGCGCCTCGTTATACCGCGATTCGGTTATAACGCGGTTTTCCCGTGGCTCCCGTTTTTTTAAAAAAAAAAAAAAAAAAAAAAAATTTTTTTACATTTTTTTTTTTGCACACTGCACACACTCACTGCACACACACTGCTCATTGCTCACACTGCCACACTGCACACACACTGCACACTGCACACACACTGCTCATTGCTCACACTGACACACTGCACACACTCACTGCACACACACTGCTCATTGCTCACTGCCACACTGCACACACACTGCACACTGCACACACACTGCTCATTGCTCACACTGACACACTGCACACACACTGACCACACTCACGCACACTCACACACACTTACGCACACTCACGCACACTTACGCACACTTACAGACACTCACACACACTCACACACACACACACACACACACACTTACACACACTTAGACACTCACACACACTCACACACACTTACACACACTTAGACACTCACAGACACACACTCACACACACTCACACACACTTACACACTCACAGACACTCACACACACTCACACACACTTAGACACTCACAGACACTCACAGACACTCACAGACACTCACAGACACTCACACACACTCACACACACTCACACACACTTACACACTCACAGACACTCACACACACTCACACACACTTACACACACACTCAGACACTTACCCACACTCACACACCCATATACACACACACACTTTCTCTCCCATATATACATACACACACACTCTCTCACTCTACACAGACGGGCCGCGACCAGCACCACCACCCGCTCCCCCCCCTCCTCCCGCGCAGGCAGCGGGAGCACCGGGGACAGCGGTGGGGAGAAGAAACCCCCCGCTACAACCTCCATGCAGGCAGCATGGTTCTGAGGTAAGCGGCGACCTGAGGGGACATCCCCACTCCCATCTCCTGCCCCGCGGCCTGTCCCGAGGTGACAGGGGGAAGCGGGGACAGGAGAGACATCCCCGCTCCCATCTCCTGCCCCGCGGCCTGTCCCGAGGTGACAGGGGGAAGCGGGGACAGGAGGGACATCCCCGCTCCCATCTCCTGCCCCGCGGCCTGTCCCGAGGTGACAGGGGGAAGCGGGGACAGGAGGGACATCCCCGCTCCCATCTCCTGCCCCGCGGCCTGTCCCGAGGTGACAGGGGGAAGCGGGGACAGGAGAGACATCCCCGCTCCCATCTCCTGCCCCGCGGCCTGTCCCGAGGTGACAGGGGGAAGCGGGGACAGGAGAGACATCCCCGCTCCCATCTCCTGCCCCGCGGCCTGTCCCGAGGTGACAGGGGGAAGCGGGGACAGGAGGGACATCCCCGCTCCCATCTCCTGCCCCGCGGCCTGTCCCGAGGTGACAGGGGGAAGCGGGGACAGGAGAGACATCCCCGCTCCCATCTCCTGCCCCGCGGCCTGTCCCGAGGTGACAGGGGGAAGCGGGGACAGGAGAGACATCCCCGCTCCCATCTCCTGCCCCGCGGCCTGTCCCGCGGTGACAGGGGGAAGCGGGGAGCGGAGGGACATGCCCGCTCCCATCTCCTGTCCCGCGGGATGAATATGCGCTAAAGCGCGGCGGCCATTTTTTTTTCTCGCGACCCCGTTAGTAACGCGGTGGTCTCGGGGTGGACCCCGAGACCCGCGTTATAACGGGGTTTAGCTGTATATATATATATATATATATATATATATATATATATATATATATGTAGAGGTATCAGTACCGTGTTAGCCGAGCTTCAATAATCAAAAAATAAATAGATGGATTATCCACAGATCGGTATCATCTATTTATTTTTTGATTTTATATATATATATATATATATATATATATATATATATATATATATATATACAAATACAACTGTATGCTCATCTGCATGTCTTAGGCAGGTCTGCAACCCCGCCTTTCCCCATCATCACCCAGCATACAGCACTTCCACTGCAGCAAGGGATTCTGGGAAATGACATGCAAATGAGCACACAGTGTCACTTTTTGCCTCAAAAACCATTTTTAACATGGTTCCCTATAGGTATATATATATATATATATATATATATATATATATACATATATATACATACATATACATACATATACATATATACATACATACATACATGTAGAGGTATCAGCCGAGCTTCAATAATCAAAAAATAAATAGATGATACCGTTCTGTGGCTAACAAAATGCTTTTATTTGTGCGAGCTTTCGAGATACACTGATCTCTTCTTCCGGCGATGTTACAATGAATGAAGCAAGCAAAAGCTATACTATAAACAGTGTCTATTGGAATGTTATCTGTGCTGGTCCTTCCCCCGTTGGGGATGTGTTTTATGGCTGGAGGTGTCAAAAGGTTTGCTTTCAGGAACCTTTTGACACCTCCAGCCATAAAACACATCCACACCGGGGGAAGGACCAGCACAGATAACATTCCAATAGACACTGTTTATAGTATAGCTTTTGCTTGCTTCATTCATTGTAACATCGCCCGAAGAAGAGATCAGTGTATCTCGAAAGCTCGCACAAATAAAAGCATTTCGTTAGCCACAGAACGGTATCATCTATTTATTTTTTGATTATATATATATATATATATATATATATATATATATACACACACACACACAGTGGTTGACAAATCACCAAAAAATCTACTCGCCACCTAGTACCAAACGTGTGCTGCTTGGGCCAATATTTACTCGCCCGGGGGTTAAATCTACTCGCCCGGGGCGAGCAAATGTATAGGTTTGTCGAACACTGTATATTATATATAGACTATCTTCACGGAGGCCCCGCCAAGCAGTGACTGCGGCCTGGTACAGACGGTACGGCGCATGGTGATATTATCCACGCCAGAATTCACCCCACGAGTAGGAGGACGTCTCGTCGGATCAGGCGGATCCAATCCCGTGATCTTGCGGCCCCATGGGCTGGAGCCCCGGGCAGGTACCTATAATAGTGCACTAAACACTCCAAGGGATAGCGCTATCTCCAACACATTGAGTGGGTTTGGACATAAGGGACATCAGGGAATTGTGCCCAGCACCCAGGTACTTTGGAGGAGGGACTACCCAAGTTGATGTGTGCACCCGGTGCACTGCTAGGTATGTGGTTATATGCATTATGCTGTGTGGTACAGGGTACCGAAGTTATTAGTAGTTATAGTAAAACGGTTGCTAACATATATTGTGTGCGTCTTACTATTACTGTGTTCCTGTAAGAGGACCATCCCACTCCGGTGGGAACCCTTACAGGTGGAGGCGCTGTGTTCGAATAATCAGGTAACCCTAGGCTCCCAGTGGCGGAGGTTCAGGCCTTCTGTGAGCCTATCAGGTAACGCACCACACCCGGAAACACAAGTGTATTTCCCCACAGGGTCCCTAGCTGCGATTGGTAGGGCGGAAAAGGTGTTACATGCCCAACAATTTTTCCCCCACTTTAGTACTCAAAAAGGCTGCTTAAAGATAGATAGCCAAACGTTATAGCGCCTGCTGGAGTGCTCCTGCAGATGAAATAATGCAGCATGGTAGCCCCTACTTATTCTCGTGGCCACTTCTTTTGCTGGCGCGTCATGTACAGTATGTCCCGCTGCAATGCGCCTGCGGGCGTGATAACGTTGGCTACATTTGTACGTGGCACTGAAAAAAAAAACTTGCAATGCCTTTTACTCTGCAAAAAGAACACAGTTTTCTCCAGCACTAAAAACCTTAAAAATGACAAAGTATTATAAAATATCTTTTTTTTTTTTTAAACAGAAACTGCCTGGAACTTACCCAATGAACAAATTTCCGAAGTTTAAAAATAAATTGTTTTACACAACAAAGCGATAAAAATAATGCTCCAATAAACATATTAGGGAAGTGGAAATCCACTGTTCTGTAGCCAGTATTAGTCCAGTACTTCTAAAACCGTTCAACTAAAAAGATGCTATAATTTAAGATCGTTAATATTAAATCATGTAAACTGTATTAAATCATTCTTATGCCAAACAATTTTAAAAAAAATTGAATTTAAAAAAAAAAAAAAAAAAAGGCCTTTTGATAAACTCTGGCATGAATTTAGAAGAAATTATTGGAGCTGGGCCCAATTCCCATGTCGCTCAGTAGGGATTTTTCTGCTACATTTTTTTTTTTTACCAATTTGCTCCAGATTACAATAAAACAAGAGCAACCAGTTCTGTTTTACAAGTCTTATTTTGTGTACAGATTTCTACAGTTTCTGTATTTCACAGAGGCCAGACTCCAACAGACCAAAAATCGGTGAGATTTGGAGCTTCTGGTCGTTTAAATGGAAACATCAGATTTTTATGAGTGTGACTCAATGCTTACTGTATGTTAAAAGTCAGTGAGACGGACTACAAATGTAAGCAGACAACTGTATACAAGTACCTAGGATATATTCCATTAGTAAACCACTCCTTTCCACAGGCCATACTACCAGATTTGCTACAGCTGCCATGCATATACTCACTAAACCAATATACTGCAGCGCTGTGATGACACATTTGCAGGTAGGAAGAATCAGATAAACATTCAGCAAAATACATAGCAAACTTTACCTATCTTATTTGGCTCAAATCCAGTCAATCGAGAGATATCACCCTTTGTTTGACACTGGGTTTTAAAAAAAAAATAATAATAATTTAATGTGGCCCGTCACACACACATACATACATACATATATGTATTTCATGTAATTAGTGGATTACTGCTATAACAGATTAATTTGACATTGTTAATCTGTTATTTTGGTATTTATTTCAGTTTGTTTATTATTAGCGCTACAAGGAAAGCTCCTGGTAGTTTATTCTACGACCCTCATTTAGTCCCTGCAACTGTATTAGGTGCGGTCCACCACTCATGCACCACTGGCCACCACACACACACTAAGCTGCAAACACCTGGCCGTGCCCTGCGGCTTCCTGGCAATCGGAGTCCACGCTGAACTCTCTTGCCACCTCCGCCAATCACAGCTTCACTGGCCAGACAAGGCTGTCTATCATAAACTGAATCAGTTACTGGTATGCAAAGAGGAACACACATTTAAGGGCAGCGAGGCTGAGAGGAGAGAGGTCCTTGTATACTATAGCACAGCATTTGAAATTTGGCAGCTAACAAATGAGGGGTATACATAAATTAAGAGTCCCCGTGTTATTGCAGTCCAATATACAGGCATACCCCGCTTTAAGGACACTCACTTTAAGTACACTCGCGAGTAAGGACATGTCGCCCAATAGGCAAACGGCAGCTCACGCATGCGCCTGTCAGCACGTCCTGAACAGCAATACCGGCTCCCTACCTGTACCGAAGCTGTGCGCAAGCGGGGAGACTATAGAGCCTGTTACAAATGCGTTATTTACATCAGTTATGCACGTATATGACGATTACAGTACAGTACATTCATCTATAAGTGGGGAAAAAGGGAGTGCTTCACTTTAAGTACATTTTCACTTTACATACATACTCCGGTCCCATTGCGTACGCTAATGCAGGGTATGCCTGTATAGCGATAATGGGTGCTCTAACAGTCCAGAAAAATATATATTCAATTAATTGATGAAAAAAACACATATAGCTCAACTATGGAGTGGGCGAACTACTGGATGAGTAATATATCAAAACTAGTAGCATACGTATCCTGAAGGTAACAGAAAAGACATGTAAAAACACACTCCGCTGTACCTCATTGGAGATAGCTGTATAGTGAATCCAAAACTCACCCCAATCAGTAGTAAAGAAGATGATCCATGTAAATAAGTATCCAAGAGGCTTACCCACTCCTAGAGCTTGTGCAAATCCAGATGGCGTGACCAGCCGCTTGATAAGTTACAAGCAATCCAAGGAAAATGCAAATAAATGCACAAAGCAGCACACTGCCCAGGGACACAGGTGTACAAAAATAGAAAAAAGTTTATTTATCCATCAGACATGACAAACAAGGAGGTAAGTACCCTCCAACGCGTTTCACACAACAAGGTGCTTTGTGCATTTATTTGCATTTTCCTTGGATCCCGTGTTATTGCAGCAATATATGTGATATGTACCCTTATTGGATACGCAAAGAATGGAAAGTATTAGAAATGCGGCCATCCACTAATCGTACCGCTCTTATTCCAGCCCCCGAGGGCTCTAAACATTTGCACAGCCCTGTTTTGGAGGATATTAGGAAACTTAATTTGGCAATATACAGTGTACACTATTCAATATGACACGTAGCAGCAGGGCCGTCGACATGTCTCGGGCCGGTGGCCAAGGGGGGCTGGCCGGCGCTGCAAGTTGGGCCTGACCCAGCTGCCGTTCCTGTCGTTGCCGCCAGGTCTCCCGGTTCTCCCCCAGCTGCAGGCTTCCCTCACCGACGCCAACACTGTCCCACGCCGAGCTTCTAACGCCAGCGTGCGCCGGGCCTCTCTGACATCAACGCATGCCAGAAGCAAGCTGGGCTCAGTTTCCGGCGTGCAAAGGCATGAGAGAGAGAGTCCTGGCGCACGCCAGCGTCACCAGCTTGGTGTGGAAGTGTAGGTGTCGATGAGGGAGGCCTGCAGCAACGAGAGGACCAGCAGCCGGGCCCCCGCATCCACCGGCCCCGGGCCAAAGGCCTGCGACCATCCCCAAGCTACGGAAGTTTGTATTTATTTTGGGGGGGGGGATTAAATATATTTGGAGGATGGGGGGGTGTATTTATTTGGGGGGTGGGGGAGGGTTGTGTGTATTTGGGGGGGGGGGTGTGTATTTTATGGGGGGAGGGGGAAATGAGTGTGAGGAGTGGGAAGTTCAGTGTGAGTGGGGTAATTGATGGAGAGAGGGGGTGTAAGAGAGGGGATGAGGGGTAAGAGTGAGTGAGACGGGTGAAATAGAGGGGGCTCACGAGGTGTGAAATAGGGGGACACGGGGGGGGGGGAGTGGAGGGTAGTCCTTGCTCAGGATATTTAATCTCTTGAAATCTTCCAGAGTACAGGAGCGATACTCACCATAACCGATTTGTGCAAGTCTTCCTGAGCAAAGGGAACAGCTTCAAAGCATTTTGAATAGGATCCCCTGTACCCATAAGAAAATAGTTATTTCACCCATTTTTTTGTTCTTGTAAAGTTATTATGATGCCATCATTACACATCCAGCTAAAAGTGCAGAATAATACAAACGCATTCATTTTATATTTAATTCCATGGGTAACTGAATGCAGCTGGGTTGTTTACCTTATTTTTTGTTTTGACCGCTACATAGGCCTAGGCCCCCCTTAAGTGACCGTAGCATCCAAGAAGTGCTGTTTTTAGATATGATGCCAAAACCAGTCAGATGTGTTTTTAATGAGAATGTAATAAATCTAGTTTTAAACTTTTTCTCATCTATGGTTAACTTAAAAAAATTTTTTTGTGTGTCCTGGAATAGCGATGAAGTGGAATTAACTGGCCTCTCCGTTTTCATGAATTAAACTGAATTAGCCATGTTCGTCCAGAATAAATTAGCACTTCCGTATTTCGTAATCTTTTTTTATTTGGACTAACAAATGTAATTATAAGACAAGCTTTCGAGAATTTTCCTGCCAAGCAGTACCGATTTACAAACCTTTTCTCTTAGTTTAACACAGATGTAAAATACAAGAGAACAATCTAAGGCCTCGGACACGCTTACCGCTGGCGTGCTGAGGCGCGCTGAGGCTCAGGGAAAGCAGGTGCTTTCCCTGGCCTTGCGGTTGCTTACCGCAAGCGCTCTCAGCAGGCCGTCAGGGGGCGGTCCGGGGGCGGGCGCGTCACTGGCCGGGGGCGGGCCAGTGACGTCACGGAGCTGCCTGTCTCACCGGCAAGCGGGGGAATTTTAAATTCCCCTAAGACCTGCGCTTCCGCAAGCGCGCGGAAGCGCAGGTGAGCCCCTACTAAAGCCGCTCTAATTGCGGCTGTAGGGGCTCAGTGCTGAGCGGGAGCACGCGTCAGCACGCTTCCGCAAGCACGCAGGGAACATGTCCGAGGCCTAAGGCAGATGAGGTAGAGATGGAATGGCTGAGAGAATAGTAAATAAACACACAGGGCAATAAATGGATGAAAGGGATAGTGAGAAATGTGGTCATACATCCAAGGAACGACAGAGAAGCCCAATGTTACATCCAATATGACAAAAATACACAGTAAAATACTTATATATATTCTCTTGAAAAAGGGTAATTTAGTTTAACCCTTTGGCCAAAGCATTGTAAGCTTGCGAGCCACGTCACGGCTCAGGAGTTCCCAAAAGGAGCTTGCTGGGGTTTTGTGTGTTTGTTAACTTATTCTCATACATCCAAGGAGTCAGCAGAGGTTTGGTGACACAGTTGAGTGTTGCGGGTACCGTCCACTAAAGTTAATGGTTCTACGTACACTTAATTTCCTCGAGTGAAAGTCACTTTAGTGATACAGTTTTGGCATGAGCCATCATTAAATTTACAAAAGTAACTATATAAATGTCAAAACTCTCAGATGTTCACAACACTAAAAGCAGATGTAATAATAGACTGGTTACCAAAATGTAAGCACTATAGAGCAAGTTCAGCAACTAGATGATACAGTATGCCTTTGCCTTTTGAGGGGCCCCCAATAGAATTTTCAGACTTTTGCTGCCATTATTTACAATGCACTGCAAGCCTTATAGCAACGAGAATAAGAAGCACAGGACACAGCACATAAGTGTGCGAAACTTGAAGGGACATTTTGAATTGCTGTTCATTGTGCGGGTCTCACTCTAGGTAATAACTTTAAAAGAGGCAATCCAAGCGGCACTTAATAAAAACAAAACTTTTTTTTTTGTTTTAATATACTGTATGTAGCCTTTGATTAGCTTTATTAAAAATTAATTACCCAAGCTGCTGATCGATTGGTTCTCCGGTGATCGATCACCAAAATCCTGTTTCCCATGGTTCACTAAATGGCTGCCTTTCACTTTCAATCAATCCTTTAGTCAGTGTAACTCAGCAGCTACAATGTATTCTTATTTTACGAAGGTAATATTATCTATTGTTACAGCTTGCAGCTCAAACTGCTGAGAGTATTGGCAACAAATGATCACAAACAGGAACGTGTTGCAAAGATCTTGCACTGCTTGGGAGGTGTGCTAAATCCTGCTCGAGAAATCAAAGGATTCTCAGTATAGTAAAACTCATTAAAATGGCATTAAGAGTTGAATAAAAATATTATCTAATACTTCAGAACTGATTAAAATTAAAATAAAAAACACATGTAGGCTAATGCTTGGATAGCCTTTAAATAGGTCTCTATTAAGTCATTCCATGTACACCAAAATAGCTTAGCGAATCAACATCTCTAAAAAGCATAGTTCAGCAAAGTACTTCCCTCGCACGATTGCATAATACTCCGATGCATGACATTAAACACAGATGCAGCAAGACTGATAACCATCATGTATTTGGACAGTGCTCATGCTAAACACCTGGCACGGATGGCACCGACTGCTGGTCATTTTGGCGTACGGGTAAGAGAGACTAGGAAGCACCTGGGAGAACATGCGTGAGATAAGAGGCAAAAAAAATGTAAGTTAGAATACTGTATGCAGGAAAGAGGGATAGGAAGAGAAGGTGAGGGGCAGGAGTTTAAATATAGAGAAAAATGCATATATTTTACTTAGAGTTGTAATTTTTTTTAAAAATTACGACAACTGTTAAGAGATAGGATGCAGGTCTCAACTATGGATTCAGGTCTCAACTATGGATGAAGCCCAACACTTCAGAAGCATGGCTTGCAGAACTGTCATGAACTGTATACAGAGTGGGGGGCAAGGATAATTGATGCGAACATAGAGCCTCTCATTATCAATTGACAACCCTGGCTTCACGTGGCGCCTCTCGTTTCTAACAAACTGGGCTGTTTCGACCCTTGGGCCTAGCGTCCCGTTGGGTATATCCAGCTAAACAAGTTCCATGGATCTTTTTAAAGTGAAGTTTTCCGTGGAAGTCGCCTATACCCATCTGTGGGTGAAGAGGCGGAAAGTAAAGTATATAGAGTGTACCTTGTTTGTAGGAAGATTGGGTGCACAGATGACAATGGAGTCCCATTGACTGTAGTAAGAAATATTATATTTCAGTGGTATACTTTATCCAGAACCCCAAAATGCCAATCACCTGTGTCATTCCTCTGCGTACACATTGGCTCTATAGTTAGACTTTAATAGCTTTGAGTGACACCAAAAATTGAAGTCGTGCTACCGCACCTTATTTCAACAAATTCCAAAGTGGTTATAAATATTGGGTGGCAAAGTCATGTGGAGGTCACGTCCGAGGGCTAATGCTTTAAAAACTGAAAAGGGACACCGTCATTCACTCCAAAATTTGAAGAAGAAAAAAAAAGGAGTGATTCTCCAAGTTTGTATACCAAACAAAAAAGATGGTACTTCATTGCTACCTAACAATATAAGGCCACGTCCATAGCAGGGGAAGCCGCGCTGAGCCCCGGCATCCTCATTGAGGATGTCTTTAGAGGGGGCTCACACGAGCGTCCGCAGGCGTGCTGAGGAGTTGGATTTTTCAGCCGACAGCCAAGCTGTTTTTCAGCGCGCTGTCGGCTGAAAACACCCAATCAGCGCGAAGCAGCGTCAACGTCACGGCGCCGTGACGTTGGTGCGTCGCGGGCAATTGGCCCAGCGACGTCACTGCCCCGCCTCCCTCAGCCTCCCCCCGCCTCCCGATCGCGCCCGCTGGCTCGCCTGCATGGGCATGAAATCGCACAGGCTTCAGGAGGCGAGCCTCAGCGTCAGCGCGGTTCAGCACTGCTCCCATCTCTATGGACGCAGCCTTACACTTCAACCACGGAGTGAAACGCACTCCCCTGGAGCACAGCTGGGAATTCTCTACAACTTATTTGCTCCTGGGTCTCTAGATCCTCCAACATACAGCTACTTAAAAATAGTTTGTCCACAAGCACAGGTTTGGAAGGGCTTCCAAGCAAGTGAATCCCTATTAGAGGCATTTTAAAATAGTGCTTCTGTATAATAATAATAATAATAATAATAATAATAATAATAATAATAATAATAATATACACTTTTAAAAAAAACACACACACACACACACACCACACTGATGATGTTCTTCTGGGGGAAAAAACCTACATCAGATCTACTTATTGTTTTACATTCAGTAATTATGTAAATCAGAACCTTTGATTAGCTGAAGGGTCTGAATTTTGACAAATGGGTGCAGGTGACAGAAGGATTCAGTCTGCTATTAGATACTGGAAGACATACTGTAGGTAAAAATAGTACATCTTGCCTTCTTTAGGACCAGCATCCCAAAAAATAGGAACTGTAGTACTTGCTAAATATGTACAGTTTGAGGGTATGGTTATCCATGGACACTGAAAGAATAGTTTGTGTCACCCCTGTAAGGGAAGCTTTTTCTTCCTTATTATCCTGCTCCAGAATTGAAGCCCCAGGCCCAAGATCTGTGCTGTCTGCAGGTAGAACTCCATTTTCACCATGAACAAACTGCATGGACACCTTAATCTCCATGAATCCCAATAGACTAGATCAGTGGTCAAACTTTTCAGTACGAGGGACACATCATATATTCTACACATTTTCGCGGACCAAAGAATTTTTTTAATCTTTTTATATATGAATGAATACGTTTTATTTGGATCTTTTTGGGGTAATCAATATGATATGATTCAGAACAAAAGAGAAATGTGACAATTACAAACAAAGGATGCTGTGCTTACACTGGGAAATTATATATAATGAGCGTATATATATATATATATATATATATATATATATATATATATATCATGTTTCTGCAGGCCAGATAAAATCTTGTGGGGGGGCCTGATGTGACCCCCGGGCCGAATGTTTGGAGACCCCTGGACTATATGAACGACCCATTTCAAACTGTTCAACAGTAAAAAGAAAAAAATGTTACATCTTAATTTTTACAATTAGATGTTTACATTTTAATATGATCTTGCACAAAAGATGAATGTGTTTTTGGTATGAGACTGACTCCAGATGAGTGAATTCCCAATAGTTTTAAATAAGTGATTGCTCACCTAGATAAGTTACCAGCAAGCTCTTATTGAGATTCACCATAGATGAATTAGAGTTTATCAGCTCTGAATGAGTAAAACATAAAAAAGAAAGAATGAGATCTTAATTGGCCTAAAATCTGAAGGATGTGACTTATGCCAGATGAGTGAAGCTCTTGAGAGGTCTGAATGACAGACAGCATTGATATGATTGAGATCGTTGCATTTACATGAAGCAAATCTTGGTCTGAAGTGTAAAGGAAGTGAGACTCTCCAAATATCAGACACATCCAATCAGATCTGAATGACAGACAAGATCAGTGAGATCCTGTCTGCCCTGAATGAGTAAGACCAATTTAAACTGAGTGAGATCCTGAAAGGTGTAAATGACTTAAATTCACTTTCATTTTTGTTTTTTTAAACATGAGCTCTTAGCTGGTCTTAAATCTACAGCGAGAGCCCTGCATGAGTAAAATGAATTCCAAATGGAGGGAGACCATGACAGCTCTGAATGACAGAAAGCAAACAAAAAATGAAACGTGAATTCAGAATTGGTCTGAAATCTGAATAAATTAGACTAGCTACAGATAAGACAACACCTGACCAGCTCTCAATGAGTGATACTCAATTCAAACAAGTGACATTTCAGACAGCACTGCATGAGTGAACTAAAAACAAAAATACGTGAGATCTTAATTGGATTGAAATCTAACTATTTAAGACTGCTCCAGATAAAAGAGAGATTCACTCAGTATGAATGAAATCATGACAGCTCTACATGAGCGAGACTCAGTCCAGATATTGGAGTGAGACCTTAGTAGCTCTACATGAGTGAAAGACCTTGACAGCTCTGCCTGAACACACTTTGACAACTCTGGATTGAGTGACACACTGACAGTTCTGGATTGAGTGACACACTGACAGTTCTGGATTGAGTGACACACTGACAGTTCTGGATTGAGTAACACACTGACAGTTCTGGATTGAGTGACACACTGACAGTTCTGGATTGAGTGACACACAGACAGTTCTGGATTGAGTGACACACAGACAGTTCTGGATTGAGTGACACACAGACAGTTCTGGAGTGACACAGCTCTGGGGTGAGTGACACACTGACAGCTCTGGGGCGAGTGGCACACTGACAGGTCTGGGGTGAGTGGCACACTGACAGCTCTGGGGTGAGTGGCACACTGACAGCTCTGGGGTGAGTGGCACACTGACAGCTCTGGGGCGAGTGGCACACTGACAGCTCTGGGGCGAGTGGCACACTGACAGCTCTGGGGTGAGTGGCACACTGACAGCTCTGGGGTGAGTGGCACACTGACAGCTCTGGGGTGAGTGGCACACTGACAGCTCTGGGATGAGTGACACACTGACAGCTCTGGGATGAGTGACACACTGACAGCTCTGGGATGAGTGACACACTGACAGCTCTGGCATGAGTGGCACACTGACAGCTCTGGCATGAGTGGCACACTGACAGCTCTGGGATGAGTGGCACACTGACAGCTCTGGGATGAGTCTGGCTGCAGATGTGCGAGACCCTGATGTCAGTGTGCTGAGTGCGAGTGGCTGAGCGGGGCGCACACTCACCGTTAGGTCCATACTTGTCTCGGCTCCTCCGGACCTGCTCACTGCTCAGCCCGCAGCTCTCATTCACCTCAAAGTGCCGGAGCACCTCAAACACGCTCTTGCTGTGCGCGCTGTCCATGCTGGGTTTAGACACCTGGGCTTCCCCGTGCGCCTTTAATCCACTTCTGCGCTGCGCTTCAGGCTCTGGGGGTGGCAGATCCTCTCTGTGCAACTCCCCCTCCCTCCACCCCTTGAACAAGCCTCAGTTCAGGAGAGTCGGGGTGTAGCCAGAGAAGAGGGATCTCCTATGTTTGCACACAGAAGTGCAGGGCGCAGAAGGGTGCAGGACCTGGCTGCAGCACGGCGGGGGAGGGGCGGGGGGGGATCCACTCGCCTCGATCTCCCAAGAGATCTCCGGAGCCTCTGGGAAGCCGCCTGCTGTATATCAATCGCTGCACCTTGTCTTCCTCTGATGAAAGGTGAGCTCTTCCCTTAGACCCGCCTCCTCACTGCCTGGCACCGCCCTCCCCTCCTCCTCCTCCTCCTCCTGTGTGCTGCTCATGCCTGTGCCATGCCAAAGGGAAGAAACAGTGTCTTTCTTGGAAACTTTTACTTCAGCAGGATAGTGTGGGGCAGCTATGTGTTCCAGGTGGGTAGTAAGGGAGGGTCTGACCCAGCCAGTCTAGTATACACTTAATAACCCCCTTCAAGTGCTTGTTAGAGCAGTCCCAGTTACTAATCCCCAGCACTGAAAGTCACATAGCCGTGCAATTGCTGCAGTGATGTCTTGCTGCTGAGTGTTGTGACCTGGGCTTCCTCTGCTTCAGTGTATTTGCATTATTCACTGGCTTTGAGCCGCTACCTGACGCCTCCTCATTGGCTGACTGCAGCATCCAAATTGTGCCTGCCCACACAAACCTTGCAGCCTTCTCCCCATTGGCCCATTTTTGCCTCCAAATTAGCATTTTCCAGATTTAGCCTCTAGTAATTTACATGGAAACTATTTTCAGAGCATGTATAGATATGAACAACCCCCCCCCCACCCCTCCCCTCCTCTTCAGAGCTTCACTTCCTCTTATTTTGTTGCAACTTGGTAGTTCTTGCTAACTGCAAACTTCTGACAAGAAGCTGAGGTGCAGCAAGGAAGGTGTTAAGACATTAAAACCACAGTGATAGTGAGAAAACAAGACAGTGACAGTTGGGTTGTTTTGGAAAAGCACTTCCGTGTGTAGAGACACATCTGGTGCATGGGGACTGAGAAAAGGGTCTCAATATTGCTTGCTTTCTGCAATTTCTTGAGAAAATAATTGTAATTGTGAACTGTGCAAAGTCACCACCACCACAACCAGGGAGACATAGATTGGGGAAATAAACAGCGGCTTTTATTTAGCCTGCATCTTCCAAAAACAACACCGCTTTAAGGCTGCGGTCCCAGTCATCACTGTGACGCGCGCGCCCGGCGGGGTGGGGGGGCGGTGCATGGACAGCGCTAACCGCGATCTGCGGTTTTCAGGAGAGAGGGAGAGGTTGCGACGGGAGTGGGCGTGGTTGGGTTTTTGCGGGGGCGTGGCCATGACCTCACGCGGCTGGTTCGCCCTCATTGGCTGAACCGCCGGAGGGGGCGTGGCCACGGCTCCGTCGCAAGTTCCACACACAATTTTTTTGAGTGTGTGGAATCTTGCAGTACAGCGTGGCTGCTGAATGTGCGACGACGCATGTACACGGCCCTGAGTGACTGGGGGGCCGGTGCTTGTTCGCACAGTGCACGCAGAGGCGGGCGCTGTGGCAGTCACTGGGACCGCAGCCTAAGGCAGCGCACAAATGCACAAAACAGCATATCCCTTTGTAAGGGCCTAACTCACACTTCCCAGTCCCTATCTGCAGGGCTGGGAGGATAGGCCTCTTACCAGCTTCTGACCGAAAGTCCAAAGAGGCACCTGTTATCAGAGGCTCTTTCCTTCAGTCTGGGTCTGGCTTAGTGTCCGTGGGGTGCACCCACTGGCAGGTTTCAGGGTCTCCAGCGCCCTGGAATAGAGGGTCTGGTTCAGTGGGATCTCTCTAGCAGCCCAGTCCTTCTGGGCTAGAAAACCCCAGGCAGTTTGTGCAGCACACCTTTAAACCTGCTCGATGAGCCACAGGGAGACTGCAATTAACCAGCTCCTTGCTGGACTCTTCAGCTACAGACAGGCTCTAGGTGTGTCTATCTTTTTAAACTGGGGAAAGGCCCAGTCACAGGGCTCTTGTTGGTTTAAACTGCACTCCCGCTCATGTGTGAGCAGTGGCGGATTTCCCATTAGGCCCGAGCCTAAAGGCAAGAAAATTTGGTGGTGGTGGCACCAGGTAAATGCCTAGGAGTTGCGGATCTGGAAATTCGCTACTGCGTTTGAGCTTCTGATTAAGCCAGGTACGTATGTGCTGTATATTGCACACTTTTAAATGCAGTCAAATGAAAAATAGAAGTAGGGGGTCATTCAGTTAAGAGGATGCATTGTGCAGGACCTACTGGATTGAATTTGTAGTGGCGGCTTCATTTTCATGGTTGTGGTCAAAATAAGTAACCCCCCTCCCCCTATTTTTTGGTAAGCAACAGGAAAGAGTTAACATTTGCAATAGTTTGCAGCGTTTGATGCAGTATTAAGGATCAGAATATTTGGGGTTTATGCATTTGTTGCAGGGTCTATCAACAGTTAAATGTTTTCATTATTCAATTCTATAGCAACCATTTTCTCAAAGCGTAAAAAAATGCTAATAACCTTTTTTTTTTTAAATATAACTACTGTATGTATCATGCCAAAAATATCTGCATTAGTGTAAACTTCAGTGACTAAAGCTAAACTAAGATAAAGTTATTTGCTCAAGGTCATACCAGCCACAACTTGAACTCAAACCAGTGACCTCTACTACACAGGCCAATGTAATTCGCCTTTTTTCTCCTTTTGTTATTTAAAAATAAGGATAATATTTATTCTTGTGATTAATAAGTTTATTCAGCCTTCAAGCACTGCAAACATCGTACTGCCATTCAATCAACCTCCCCCTTGTGGCTCCATGAAAGGTGCAGTCCAACATACGGTAGAACCTAATTGAACAGGCACATTTTTCCTATGTTGAATGTGAGTGATTGATAAGTTCAAAAATAAATCAGACAAGTATCAGTATTTAAAAATATTTATTAAAAAATATATTTTGACAATGTTTATAAACATTTTAACCTGAAGGGTTTTACAGCTATATATTTAGTTTAACTATCCCTTATAATTGCCCCTCTTTATAATTGGCCCGCACACGTGGAGTCACATGGAAATGGTACGTTTCTTAAATGTAATGCAAAAGTATGAGTTTGTCTAAATCAGTTATCAAAGTGCTTTAAAAAAGTAGTAAAAATACTGCAAAAAAAAAATGTAGTACTATTAAAAAAAAACATCTGGGTAAAGTTTGCCGACCATCCAACATGTTCCACATAACAATAGATACCTCTGTAGTTCCTTTACTCGTGCTGGATGGAGATACTTCCTAGCAATTCCTTTGGAAGTCACATAAACTACAGTATGCAGCTTACTAGATAGACACAAGACATTTTCTAGGTAATAGGTACAGGTGGTCTTACAGGAACCAAAACATGCATCATACTGTACCTGCTAAATAGGTACAGCTGGAGGGTATGAGTTAGTTGGGCTGTATTTTAGAACGATTTAGGCAATATGTGTTTAAGAAGAGAGACAATTTTTCTAAAGCAAATCCTGTTTTTCTTAAATGAAAAAAGGGAAATTGGACAAGTGCTCCGCCCTAGAACCATCACACTCCAACCACAGGCCTGAATTGTTTAAAGGTGTAAAACATTTAGCCGTGACAAATTTCACTACCTTTGGTTTACTGTTTTACAAAATAAAAGGGCACTTTTTTTAAAACTCTAAATGAATGTGTTTTGTTTCCCTATAATACTTGAGAACACTGTATGGTAACCACCTTCTGCAGTTACATATACAGTATTTATGGTTATCAACTTTGTTTTTGTTCTGCACCATCTGAACAAAACATCTTGTACTGCTTTGTGTTTTCAAGCTTTGTCAGCAGATCCAACTTACCAATAACATTGATCCTGGAACCTCAAATACACCAACACTCCCCCCAAACCTCGACAATAAAAACAATTACAGGGGGCGCATGAATGGATGCTTGAGCCAGTAGCTCCGGGGACTAACAGCTAAAGAATAAAAGTCTAACATCAAAATAGGTTTCCGGAGATCCCCAGGCGGACCTTACCATTAAAGACAAGCCTCCAGGGATCCTCTTATATGCAGCACCTTAACTTATACCCATCAAGGGGGGTCTCCAGGTCAGCCTGGCCTGTAGGGTAAGAGCAGCAGAGTACCCTTCTTCTTGTTTTACCAGGCAGGGACAGTTTCCTAGTACAGGGCCCTAATTATAGTGTCAGTTCTTGGGCACGGAAGAAAACAGAGCAATTCCTTCCCCAGTTTACGTAGGGACGGAATGGGGTTGCATTAGATTTCATTCCCTGGTTTATGTGGGGATCAGGGATGATGCACATTCTTCCAAATGCCAGGAAGAAGCCTATACATTGTATAGAGAGAGCCTGTCCTGATGTAACAAGAAATGCTGCTGTGCTCAATAAAGATCAATTAAAAGTTTAAAAAAAAAAAATAGGTTTCCCACTTTTTCTAGAGACGCAACTCGGTGGTCCCTGAATCAGAAAATGGCGAATCTTCCCCCCTCTCCTCATGCCCTCTGATTCAGACATGGAACAAGAAGAAAGCCCTACCGTAAGCAAAAAAGTGATAGTAATAAAGAGAATATATGTGCACCAAACTATGTTAATTAATAAATAATACCAATATATTAAATATATACTGTGCTGGTGAAAACTCAGCGTGACACCAACTCCTACAGTAATTAACATAGGAGTGTTATAAAATGTGATACAATGAATAAACAATTAAAACAGTGCTAAGATGTGTCAAATGTTAATTTGTGATGAAGCGGATATAGTTAAAACATAACCTCTCCTGTAGAGATCACACGAGTCTGCAGCTGTTTAGTAGAGGTGGCCCAACACCTACAGTAAACACTAAAGAACATAAGACAAAAAACCACGCACAACTCGTAGTGTATTATATGTGATTGTATTAGCTCATTGCAGGGTAGGTAAGTATCGCACGTACACTTAGATGGAAGATATCAGGCAGTACATGTTAGGACCATGTTACCACTATGAAGTACATTTGCAGTCATCAGGGGTCCAGGATCTCGGCATCCACCGGTATCAGATGAAAATGATTTGTGGTCTGTTGTTTCCTTCTCTCCACGGATCAGGCACCCGACCTCGTCCTTCTCCACCTCTGTCCCGCGCACCTCAGCTCAATTAAGGGGGGGTACTTCAATATAAAACTGTAGGAAACTCCCGTCACGCTACCAAACTCAAAAAGCCATAGAATGACTTACACTTAGACCCTCGTAGCAAACACTAACGTCACAGACATGAGCCGTCAGGCGACTAGCAGTTAGTCGGGATGTTTAGTGTTTAGCAAGTGCCACAGTCTTGGTCGCCTGGCAAAGAGCTGGAGAGTGTAATCGGAGCGTTTAAACAAATGCAGCTATCCTACGCGTTTCGTAAGTGTCAAACTTACTTCATCAGGGATAATTTGTTAATGGTTCACAGACTGTTTAAATACCCTGTGGGTCTCATTGATGGGTTGAAAAAGTGGGCGTATTAACAAGCCAATCAAAGGTACACCACTACATGCCTCCAGTGAGTTAAGCACATTATACAATAATTATAAAATCATAATACAATTTTAATGACAACATTATAAAAAAAACTACACATGTCAAATAAACAATACTAAGAACGTATCTAAAAACTGCTATATAGAAAACTTGATTTGCACAAATGAATTATTCTGAAGGAGACAGAAAACATGTGTTAAAATCATACATAGACACAATATAATAAACTTGTATTGAAAATGCCCAAGAACTAGTTCACTGTATCATGAAAGTGAACAGCTCAGTCTAAGAGACATATGTGTGTGTGTGTGTGTGTGTGTGTGTGTGTGTGTGTGTTTGTGTGTGTGTGTGTGTGTGTATATGTTGTGACAAACGGCTTACTCCGGGGCTCCGTCGTTTGTCCGGGACTGTTTAGAACACGGTCTTTTAGGGTAGGTTAAATGATGAGGCGTCACGTACTGTTCCTTTAAACAGGCTATGCCTGGTTTATTCAGTCCCAGGCACTGAGACTGCCACAGTGCATACAACAGAAAACAGATCAAAACAAAAGCTGCTCACCTGAGCGATAACTTAACTTAGATATCCCTGACTCAGGGTTGGAAGTGGCTTTTCCACTTCCAACATCAAAACACGGTACTTTTGCAGTCTTACACAAATGAACAGAAAGATTGAACCTGTTTGGGGAAGAGGCTTCTCCCCTCTGTAGTTCAGCAGCCTTCCAGCCTCCTGGCTCTTGTGGGGAGACCAGAGCAAACAGGAAATCAGTCTTTCATACCTGATTCCTAATTAGCATGACAGGTGACAGAAATCAGGCAGCAGACAAACTCTGGTCTGGATCTCTCATCCCTCAGTTCCAGCGCTTGCCAAACTGTGGGATGGAGTGTATGTATTATAAGGCTGCACTCCCAGGCCAAACAGGATAGAAACTGTCTAGTATCCTGGGAGCCCTATATACGGAATTTATTACCATCCCCTGGTTTCTGTCACATATCCTCCCCCCCAGCTCAGACCTCGAGGGATGAGCGACCATGGATATTAGGGAGTGCATCCTTGACAACCCGTCAGCATTGCCATGTTTGTGCCCTGACCTGTGTTCCACAGAAAATTTAAAGGGTTGTAGGCTTAGGAACCACCTGGTCACTCTAGCATTCTTTTCCCTGTTTTGACACATCCAGGTAAGGGGTGCATGATCTGTGACCAACCGGAATTTTCTCCCCAACAGGTAGTATTTGAGCGTCTCTACAGCCCACTTTATTGCGAGACACTCTTTCTCTACTATGGAGTAATTTTTCTCCTGGGGATTTAGTTTCCTACTTAAATAAAGGATGGGGTGCTCCTCACCTTGAGACTCCTGGGAGAGTACCGCCCCCAGCCCTACCTCAGATGCGTCGGTTTGGACTACGAACTCTTTGGAGAAGTCAGGTGTGACCAACACTGGTTGGGCACAGAGAGCTTCTTTCAGGCTTCTAAAGGCCTGTTCGGTTTCGGGGGACCACTTTACCATTAGCGGTCCTCTTGCTTTTGTGAGGTCAGTTAGTGGGGTTGCCTTAGTTGCAAAATTGGGAATAAACCTTCTATAGTACCCAATTAACCCCAAAAAGGTCCTTACTTGTTTTTTTGTAACTGGCCTTGGCCAATTTTGTATCGCCTCCACTTTGAGTGTTTGGGGTTTGAGTAAACCTCTGCCAATAGAATATCCCAGATACTTGGCCTCCTCCAGACCAATAGTGCATTTAGCGGGGTTAGCAGTTAGTCCAGCAGACCGGACTGCGTCAAGCACAGCTTGGACCTTTGGAAGGTGGGATTGCCAATCTTCACTATGGATTACCACATCATCCAGGTAGGCGGCAGCATACCGAGCATGTGGTTTTAAAATTTTATCCATCATTCTTTGGAATGTGGCGGGAGCTCCATGTAAGCCAAAAGGCAACACCTTATACTGAAAGAGGCCGTCTGGGGTTGAGAAGGCTGTCTTTTCTTTTGCCCTTTCTGTGAGGGGAACCTGCCAGTACCCTTTTGTTAGGTCTAGGGTTGTGAGATATCTGGCTTTGCCCAGTCTCTCTACAAGTTCATCTACCCTGGGCATAGGATAAGTATCAAATTTTGACACCGCGTTTAGTTTCCGGTAGTCATTACAAAACCTTGTTGTACCATCTGGCTTTGGGACTAAGACTATAGGGCTGTTCCACCCACTTTGGGATTCCTCAATTACACCTAGTTTTAGCATTTTTTTAACCTCTAAACTTATAGCCTTTCTTTTGGCCTCTGGGATTCGGTACGGTTTAAGGTTAACTCGGACCCCCGGTTCAGAGACTAGGTCATGTTCAATTACGCTAGTTCTACCTGGCCGTATAGAGAAGATTTCTTTGTTTCTTCTCACTAAATTCTGAACCTCTCGTTTCTGATGAACAGACAGGGTTTCAGCTATGCTAACCTCTGGGTCAGTTTCTTGATTCTCTGACGGACCTGGGGGTACTAGGGTTAACAAGACTTCTCTATCTTTCCAGGGCTTGAGTAGGTTTATATGGTAAATTTGCTCAGGTTTCCTCCTACCTGGCTGTCTTACCTTATAATTTACTTCTCCCACTCTTTCCAAGACCTCATATGGCCCATGCCATTTAGCAAGGAATTTACTCTCCACGGTGGGAACCAGAACTAGTACCCTATCACCTGGAGAAAAAATTCTGACCCTAGCACCCTTATTATATGTATTCCTCTGTGCTTCTTGAGCTTTCTCCATGTGTTCCCTCACTATGGGTAGGACTGCAGCAATGCGGTCCTGCATCTGGGCAACATGCTCTATTACACTTCTGTAAGGGGTAACCTCGTGTTCCCAAGTCTCTTTGGCTATATCCAGTAAGCCCCTTGGGTGTCGGCCATACAATAGTTCAAACGGGGAGAAGCCTGTGGATGATTGGGGAACTTCCCTAATGGCAAATAACAGGTACGGTAACAAACAATCCCAGTTTTTCCCATCTTTATCAACCGCCCGCCGTAACATGCTCTTTAAGGTTTTATTGAACCTTTCCACTAAACCATCTGTTTGTGGATGATAGACTGAGGTTCTGAGATGCTTGATTTTTAGGAGTTTACATAGCTCTTTCGTTACTTGGGACATAAATGGTGTTCCCTGGTCAGATAGAATCTCTTTAGGAATCCCGACCCGGGAAAACAGAACTACTAACTCTTTTGCTATGTTTTTAGCTGAGGTGCTACGTAGGGGAACTGCCTCCGGATATCGGGTGGCATAATCTAATATTACCAATATATGCTGATGTCCCCTAGCAGACTTTATTAGGGGTCCTACTAGATCCATAGCAATCCGGTCAAATGGTACCTCTATTATGGGAAGGGGTACCAATGGGCTGCGGTACGCCTTGAACGGGGCGGTGATCTGACATTCTGGGCATGAGGAACAATAATTCGTAATTTCTGCCAGAACCCCAGGCCAATAGAAGCTTCGGAGAACCTTTTCTTTTGTCTTTTCCACCCCTAGGTGTCCCCCCAATGGATGACTATGTGCGAGGTGTAATACTACGTTACGGAATGTCCGTGGTACCAACAATTGTTTAGTTGTAACTGATTTCCTTTTATCAACCCGATATACTAGGTCGTTCTCTACCTCGAAGTAGGGGTAAGCAAGTGACCTATCTGGTTGGCCAGGAGTACTATTCTGGTCCCGTATATTTCCCCTTGCTACCGCTAATGTGGGGTCCTCCCACTGGGCCTTCTTAAAACTCCCAGGACTGACCTCTAGGTCAGCGAGGGTCTTATCCGGTTCTGGGGTGGTAAGTGTCTGCTCAACATCTTGATTTGGGGTATTCCCTACCAAAGTAGTGATGGGGAAGGGAATTTTACAGCACTCCTCCTTTTCCCCCTTCTTATTTGGGCCCTCGTCAACCTCCATTTCTGAAAAAGGGAAAGGATTTGTTTCTTCTAATACTTCGTTATGGTCCGCTATTGAACTCTGGGCGCTATTCTGAGCGGGGGACCACATTTTTAGAAAATGGGGAAAGTCGGTCCCTATTAACACATCATGTGCCAGTTTGGGTACAATACCCACCTTGAAATCTAAAGAACCAAACTCTGTTTCAAAAAAAACATCAACAGTGGAATATTCATGATTATCCCCATGTATACAACAAATTGCCACTCTTTGTGAACTGTTTCCCTGTTTCTTCTTAATGGGCAAGAGGTATTCGGACACTAGTGTGACCATGCTCCCAGAGTCAAGAAGTGCCTGAACCCTCTTACCATTAACCTTTACAAATGCCCACAGATGGTTATTCAAGGGGTCCTCTGGGCTAGGGCCCATACATTGGGACAACAGCGAATAAGGTTCCACGCTGTTGCATTGCATGGGCTCATCATTTAGTGGGCAGATTTTTGCTGTGTGGCCCCTCTCATGACAATTTACACATTTAGGTACATAGTCTGTGTCCCACTTAGAGCCTTTTCCCGGCTCCCCATGTTGGCTATTGCCCTTAGTGTGCGAACCACTGTTGCTGGTGCTGCGTGAAGGTGGTCGCCGCTCTTCAGCGCCCCTTAACCCCGGTACCCTTTTACCGTCTCTGGAAGAGTCCTGGAACCTCGGGTAGTGGGGTTGCTCCACGACTGTGGGTTGCGGGTGCTCTTCTGCTGCATTGTACCTTTCTACGAGGGCCACAAGCTCATCCGCATTGTGGGGGTCACTCCGACTGACCCAACGGCGTAAGGCAGAGGGAAGTTTCCTCAAGAACTGGTCCATGACCAACCGTTCCACGATGTGGCTGGCTGAGTTGATCTCGGGTTGTAGCCACTTCCGGGCGAGGTGGATTAGGTCATACATCTGGCTTCGGGTGGCTTTATCCATCGTGAAGGACCATGCGTGAAACCTTTGGGCGCGAACAGCCGTGGTTACGCCGAGGCGGGCGAGGATCTCGAACTTCAATTTTGCATAGACGTTAGCTTCGGCTGGCTCTAGATCAAAGTAAGCCTTCTGGGGTTCGCCGCTTAGGAAGGGTGCGATTAGACCAGCCCACTCAGCTTCTGGCCATCCCTCTCTCTGTGCCGTGCGTTCAAACGTGAGAAGATAGGCTTCCACATCATCCGAGGGTCCCATCTTCTGAAGGTAGTGGCTTGCCCTGGTCATTTTCGGAACTGGGGCTGCCGCTGCCAGTGGAAGGTTACTGATAGTCCCCCTCAGGATCTCGAGTTCCTGCTGAAAGCCCTGAGCGAACCGCTGTTGCTCCTCTCTCAGCAAGCGGTTTGTCTCTTGCTGGTTTGCATTCGCGTTTTGCAGGGCTTCATTCGTCTGTTGCTGGTTTGCATTCGCCTGTTGCTGGTTGGCATTAATCTCTTGCTGGGCTATTAGCAGCTGTTGCTGGGCTGCATTCGTCCGCTGCTGGTTTGCATTAGTTTCTTGCTGGGCTATTAACAGCTGTTGCTGGGTTTCATTCGCGTCTTTCTGGGCAGCGACATTGCGTACCAGCGCACCCACCACGTCTTCCATCTTGTTTGCAGAGGATGAAAAAAACTTTTTTTTTTTTTTTTTTTTTTTTCAAAGTTCTTCAACCCGCAGACCCCCTAGTGCTCTGCCCGCATTCTCCACCATATGTGACAAACGGCTTACTCCGGGGCTCCGTCGTTTGTCCGGGACTGTTTAGAACACGGTCTTTTAGGGTAGGTTAAATGATGAGGCGTCACGTACTGTTCCTTTAAACAGGCTATGCCTGGTTTATTCAGTCCCAGGCACTGAGACTGCCACAGTGCATACAACAGAAAACAGATCAAAACAAAAGCTGCTCACCTGAGCGATAACTTAACTTAGATATCCCTGACTCAGGGTTGGAAGTGGCTTTTCCACTTCCAACATCAAAACACTGTACTTTTGCAGTCTTACACAAATGAACAGAAAGATTGAACCTGTTTGGGGAAGAGGCTTCTCCCCTCTGTAGTTCAGCAGCCTTCCAGCCTCCTGGCTCTTGTGGGGAGACCAGAGCAAACAGGAAATCAGTCTTTCATACCTGATTCCTAATTAGCATGACAGGTGACAGAAATCAGGCAGCAGACAAACTCTGGTCTGGATCTCTCATCCCTCAGTTCCAGCGCTTGCCAAACTGTGGGATGGAGTGTATGTATTATAAGGCTGCACTCCCAGGCCAAACAGGATAGAAACTGTCTAGTATCCTGGGAGCCCTATATACGGAATTTATTACCATCCCCTGGTTTCTGTCACAATGTATATATATATATATATATATATATATATATATATATATATATATGCAAATACAACTGTATGCTCATCTGCATGTCTTAGGCAGGTCTGCAACCCCGCCTTTCATATATATATATATATATATATATATATATATATATATATATATATATATATATATATATATGCAAATACAACTGTATGCTCATCTGCATGTCTTCGGCAGGTCTGCAACCCCGCCTTTCCCCATTATCACCCAGCATACAGCACTTCCACTGCAGCAAGGGATTCTGGGAAATGACATGCAAATGAGCACACAGTGTCACTTTTTGCCTCAATAACCATTTTTAGCATGGTTCCCTATAGGCTTAAGCTTGCTGCATGGTCACAGCTTTGAGCACAGCCAGGGTTAAGGTGCTTAAGCCTATAGGGAACCATGCTAAAAATGGTTATTGAGGCAAAAAGTGACACTGTGTGCTCATTTGCATGTCATTTCCCAGAATCCCTTGCTGCAGTGGAAGTGCTGTATGCTGGGTGATAATGGGGAAAGGCAGGGTTGCAGACCTGCCTAAGACATGCAGATGAGCATACAGTTATATTTGCATATTTGCTTTCCTGTGGAGGGTTTTTGTCACTTTTTTTACTCACCATAACTTAACTCAGTATTATGGTATATATATATATATAATGTATCAATCATATTTGTTACAATATAATATACAAAAGTAACCAAAAACTAAACATAAAAATATGTGACAGAGCCAAGAAATATAATAGATAAGGTGAGGTAAATACCCAAAGCAAATAGGTACATCCTATATAATAACACAAGAATAATTGATCAGAAATCGACATTATAAATAATCTAAAAATAAATAAAAGCAAAGACACTAGGGAATATTATAAAAATCTAAAAAGACCTGGAAAATCTGTTTAAGGGCATAACAGCTACTCTCCACACTGTTACAAAAAACCCTTATCAGACCTGAAACGAGATGGCAAGCAAGGAGCTAACATAGAAAGCAAGATGGATGAAGCCCCTTGTGCCTGGTGCGGAGATGTTTTGGTGTGCTAGCCTGCGGTGCTGTCCTCTTTGTGGCGGCTACTAATGACTAGCTGTGAAGCTTCGGACAGGTTGGTTGCCTCCAGTGGGCTGCCACCTGAACTAAAGGCCAGAAAATAAGATGGTCCCAGTCAAGATCAACCTATCATCTGCAATATTTGTGAGCTAGACACGTAATATACATGTTTATTGTTTGCACTAACAGGCTACTTTGTTTCTAATGGATTTCTTGGGGCAATAAAATGTCTCTTCCTGACAGCGCATATTATGATTGTTTTGTCTGTTACCCAGAGGTTAGGTTTAGCTCTAATAAATAGGGTTGTCTGTTCCCTCAGGCCACACAAGTTTTTAAATACAGAGTATAATTACATGGTTACCCTTCTTATGTCTAGAAAAGGTTTAGATGTTTGAAACAGCTTTGGTACAAGTAAGGGATGGGAGAATTCCCCCAGCATCTGATCGCGGCCATCTCGCGGCGACCAAATCACCGCCAGCGGTTGGCTGCAGACGGAACCTCTGCCACAGCCGATCTGCCGCTGGAATCCCCACCGCTGGCCGCTTCAAAGGTAAGTTTTATTATTGTTTAGTTTAGGGGGTTAATTTAAGGGTTTTTATCTGTTAGGTCAGGGGTTAATTTAAGGGGTTTTAGTGGATAGGTGTTAATTTAAGGGGTTTTAGTGGTTAGGGTAGGGGGTTTCAGGGTAAGGGTTTATGGTAGGGGATTTAGGCACTTACCTTAGCGGTGAAGTGGCCGGTGGCAGCAGGTTCCAGCAGCGGGGGGAGTTGCGGCGATGCACCGGCAGTCATTTGGTCACGGTGAAACAGCCGCGACCAACTGTCCTAGATCGTCCTTTATTCCTTATTTCCTTTTGTATAATGTACTAATTACAATCACATAATGTTTTAATATTGTAAACCGTGTAATTGGGCGCTCTATATAACCTGCTTAAATGGTGTAAATTTTGTCAATTCTTAAGTGCAAGTGAGACTCAATTGCAATAACAAAAAAATAATAATATATATATATATATTAAACACAAAATAGATGCCGCAGTCAAATCATCTCTGAATGACCTGATAATACATAAAACCAGGAATCAGGGTGAAAATCTGGCGGTGCTACCGACCCAAAGAGAATATAAACACAGAAAGAAAAAAAGAAGGGTCAAAACAGAGGAGCACTCAAAAAGTATGTAATGAAAAAATAGAAAAATGGACTTTATTAGCAATGCATAATTAAAACACGCAAGACAAACTTAAACACATACTACATGATTGACTGCTGTAAAATAAAACTTATAATAACTATACACAAAAAAAACCCAAACCGGGAAATACCAAATAATAAGAGTTCTAATAAAGCATAACAAAACCAGGGGAAAGAGAATTCCCCTAGTAGTGTGACAAAGATCGGCCGATCAAAAGATAAATAAGAACTCAAAATAATTAATGGACAAGCCAGAGCACAGAATAATTAATCAAAAACCTGCAAGTCAAACAGCTGAGAAAAAAATATTCTATATGCTGCATGAAATAACACATAAGCATAACAGGCATAGAAAAATATTTGCTGGGGGAATTGAGTGTAGCATACAGCAGAAATACCTAAATGGCTAAGGAAAAAATTTATAGATAATGTAAACAAAGCCACATAGGTAAATATAAAAAAGACCCTGTGAGATGCTGAAATAGGTAAATGATTCCTAATGCTGATAGTCAGTGGTTGACAAATCACCAAAAAATCTACTCGCCACACAAAAAAATCTACTCGCCACTTGGTATCAAACGTGTGCTGCTTGGGCCAATATTTACTCGCCCGGGGGTTAAATCTACTCGCCCGGGGCGAGCAAATGTATAGGTTTGTCGAACACTGCTGATAGTGAACTACAAACATATAGTAAGCAGGGTAAGGAGGAAGTCCAAGTGTAGCACAAAGTGCAGTCAGAACAAACCCCCAATAATAAAAGCAATGATAGGATAAACAGTGGTCAGGATCGGGCAGCCCAGCAGCAATAAACACTAAAGGCATGTAGTAAGCAAGGCAATGAGGGAGTCCCACGATACAGACCAGCGTCAGAAGTCCCAGCATCAAAAGAATCGTAAGTGGAGACGTAACAGTCCACACACACACAGCACACAGGTCAGGGGGTAGTGAGGGTGTTGTCACAGCTCCGCTCCGACGGCTGTTTCGGGCACGTGGTTTTCTGAAACTACGGTGGCGGACTAAGCTCATACGCCTTCTGCCAGCAAGAGGAAGTCTTTTCCTGAACCGCACGGACTAATCTACTTACGTGATTGGAACCATAGACTGTCGGTCTGAATTGCCGGAGGGACGATTCTTCGTGGTGGACCGGTAGCAGGGAAGACTGACGTCACGAAACAAGCGGGCGGCGAGCAGATACATGTTGGCGCATGGGTTTACCCCTACAATGCTTTTAATGTATTGACAAATTGTGAGTGTGCATTTGTCTTGTCATTCCTTATTAAAAACTTTGTATTTGGATTTTACACATGGATCGGGCGCTTTTTCTTTTTTTTTCTCTACTAGATCTGCTGGGCCGTTTTGAAATTCTTACAAAGAGATTCATCTATAACGTGAAGGAACACAATCATTTTTTTATCATTTTTTATTGTTATTTATTCAATATATATATTTTTCACAGATTAATTATATATTTTAACAATATAGTTTTTTTATAGATTATTATTCATATATTTAGATTTGTGTTTTTTCAACTATATGTTTTTTTATTTTTTACACCATTTTGTATTTTTCTATAGTTATTTTTTCACACTCACTTATTAATATTATCACCTGAGTTTCAAATATATATTTTGTTCATCACAATATCTAACAAATTATATTTTATATACAGGTCATCTGTGTTAGCAATTTGAACGATCTGTTTGCCACTGGGATATATTGCTGTGCGGCTGGTACACGTGTAGGCGCTGTCAAAAATATACACACATATATATATATATATATATATATATATATATATATATATATATATATGTATATATATATGTATATATATATATATATATGTGAATAAAGTGATCAATTATAACACGGTGTATCAACATACAAGGTGAATAAACATGAATATATAAAATGAAATTATTAAATACCACCACCAGATGTGTAATGTGATTAAAGTGATAAATAATTGAAAAGCAGCTCAAAAAACCCTCATGAAACCGTTCACTGGTCTCTGTAGTGCTTGATGGTTTCTCCAGGTTGGGCGAGTGCAGAGTTTCACAATTAAAACATGAAAGAGATTAAAAAAAAAACACACAATAGTGCAACCAATAGAATATTGTACTCTTGAAAGAAGTATATATGTGTCAGTTCCACTCACAGATTTTTAGATATTATAAAGCATATCAGAGATCCAATCTCTCTCTGATGGGAACTTTGTTGGCAAGAACTTGAGTCAATACTCGTGCATGTTACAGGAGACTCCCAGATGTATTCATGAAAATAATGGGGGGAAAAATCTCATAGAGCAGTAGTGTTCGCAAAATTTGTATCGCACAAAATAGAATAGGAAATACACTCACATTTTACACGTATGTTGCGCACAGTTTACGTGGTCTTGACTTTAGCCCTGGTCTCTTCGTACCCGATAGTGACGTCTGTACCAGGCGGCAGCTAGCAGAGAATGACGCCGCTCGTCTCACAGCTGAGGCTTCAGGGGATTCACTTGCGCAGTCAAGCAAATGGTACAGGAAGAAATTTTATGTGTTTTGCTAATTCCACAAAGTACAAGCAAAATGTTAACCCTTAGCACGCTGGCCCTGTGCAGAGGGTAGCAGCTCTTGGGGAGCCCCATCAGGCTGTCCGCCTTTGGGGCAACGCAGATGTACACTGGGGTGGTATAGCGATATAATGGCACATATATAGTGTGTTTTTCTCCAATATTTAATCTGGCATACAAATTATAACTAACATGTTTATTAATACATATTAAAATTATAAAACGTTATATATAAAAAAAAGTTATATAAAAAACGTCGCTTAATATAAAAAAAGAGACATAATGCCTAAAATGAAAAGGAAACAAGGGAGAAGTACAACTTATAAGTTTATCTTACTAAGGAACAGATGCATTAAGCTCTGTTAAATCATGGCAAATAATGTTGGGCTAACTAAAATAGTAACTGATCTGTCCCAGGATTACTGTGGCTTAATAAATTGAGATACTGTAGGCAGAAAACTCAATTCCTTCTTCTATACAAAATGGAATATGAATGTCTGATGTTTTTCTGGAGCCTGCCTGGAGACAACTGGAGGTCGCTCCTAAGGGGGGGATACTGTGAGGATCGAGGAGGCACGCCACCCTCGGCGCACTCCCCGCTTACCTCTCTTCATTTCCGGGTCTCCCACCACTCCTGCGCAGCCCGTCAGCCTTGGCACCTCCCCAGGGACTACCCGCCGTGCAGGGTGCACATGCCTCATCCGTAGCTGTATGCTCCCTCCGGTCGCCCTGGACTCCACCCACGCGTTGGCACCACGCAGCGTGCATGCGCAGCGCACAACCGGCACGAGCAGGATCCGAACCTTCCATTCATCACCGGTGCACGTCCCCACACCTGTCCTGCATTACAGAATAGCCACTAGTAGCCACCACTTCGGACGCACCTTCTCTGCACCTCCTGCCTCATTGGTTGCCTTCCTCCTTATATTCTCAGCTGTGCCACTGACGCATTGGCTGAGCATAATTCAATGTTCTGTTGTGTTGATTGCTTCCTATCCTCTCAGTCTTATCTTGTCCTCTTGTTTGTAGCTCTCTGTCATTGACCCGGCTTGTTTTGGATTCCGCTCTTCTTTACGACAATCCGCACCTCTCCAACCCTGACCTCTGCTTCCATACAATGACTATTCTCCTCTCTCCAACCCGGACCCTGGCTAATAGTACCTGCAACGATCCATACCTCTCCAACCCAGACCCCGGCAAGTATATCGACTATCCGTACCTCTCCAACCCTGACCCTGCTACCTCAACACCCTACACTCCAGACGCGCCCACGCGGCTGTGGGTGGTGTTTATATCCATCCCTACTTCGTCCACGCGGTCATGAATTGTTTGTGGTGAGCACATCGTGACAAAGTTAACTTAAGGGGTTGTTGCGGTTAGGGTATGGAGATAACTATAGGGGTTTTAGGGTAAGGGGTTAGGTTTTTAGGGTAATGGGTTTAGGGTAAAGCCTTAGGGCAAGCGGTTTTATGTGAATGTTTAGGGTAAGGGGTTAAGGGTTTTAGGAATGGGGGTAGCGTTAACATTAGTAGTTAAGATTAGGGGTTTTTAGGGTAAGGGATTTGGTTAGGGGCTTACCTTGTCTGTGAAATGGCTGGTGAAGCGATGTCCCTGCGGCAAGATGACTGGTGGCTAAACGCTGGCAGCAACTTGATCTCAGCAAAACGGCCGTGGCCAAATGTCCTAGACCGGCCCTGAAGGTTCTAGAACTTAGGTCACTTGGAGTAGCCTCACTGTTGGTAATGTAAATATGTTTCCGTGTATAGTTAATGTATACTGATACGGTCCTGCCCTGTTTGCTATTTTATAGCGATGGAAAGTGTCCCATCCAGTTAGCGTCCGTAGCCATGGTACTACAGAATTTTAGAGGCTCACAAAGAGGAAGCCTATGTCCTATTGGGGTTACCGAAGTAGTAGCCCTGGGACCTAGTCAGATCGGTCCTGCTGAGAGGCCCCCTGTTACCTCAGAAACAGAGTGCCTTGAACCAGGATAATGATCCCATGGTTCATGATAGTAGGGGAAGCCAAGGTGGGGGCCAATTGATACAGAGAGTTACAGATGCTACGCAGAAGATGGACACTTAAGATGACAGTAACAGCAACAAAGCATAAGTACCTCCCTAGAACATTAGAATAGTACAAACAATGTGAAGATACTGTACGTAGAAGTATGTCAATTGTGGATAATATCAATGTTTGAGGAGCATTGTGGATGACTGTCCATAAAGCTCTTGTTTATACTATTCCTGGCTCCCTTAATTATTCCATCAGCATATTTACGCCCAACCATGCGCAGACCCAGCACTCTGACAAGGTACAGTATGAGAGACTGAGTAAAGCCATGTACATAGTCCAATGATGTAAACTTAGGAGCTGGGCGAGGATGGTAACACTTGCTAACATTTACTGTATGTTCTTAATGAGCAGCAAATTAAGTTCTTGGGCGAGTTTCTAGATATAGTACAGAAATTAATCTTTATTGAGGAGATTTTAACATGTTCAGAACCCAAGTTTCAATAAATAACTTGAGGTTGGCCACTCACAGAGTCAAAATAGACACAGTTTCCAAGATTTTTAGGGCTAAAATCAATTTAATACAGTTACAGTAGGTCCGGAAATAATTGGACACTGGCACAATTTTCAAAATGTTGGCTCTGTACGCCACCACAATGGATTTGAAATGAAACAACTGAGATGCAATTGAAGTGCAGACTTTCAGTTTTAATTCAAGGGGTTCAACAAAAATATCGTTTGAAACGTTTAGGAATTGCAACCATTTTCATACACAGTCCCCTTATTTCAGGGGCTCAAATGTAAATGGACAAATTACCACAATCATAAATAAAATGTTCATTTTTAATACTTTGTTGAGAATCCTTTGCAGGCAATGACTGCTTGAAGTCTGGAATGCATTTACATCACCAAACGCTGGGTTTCCTCCTTTGTGATGCTTTGCCAGGCCTTTACTGCAGTTGTCTTCCGTTGTTGTTTGTTCGTGGGTCTTTCTACCTTAAGTTTTGTCTTCAGCAAGTGAAATGCATGCTCGATCGGGTTAAGATCAGGTGATTGACTCGGCCAGTGCAGAATATTCCACTTCTTTGCCTTAAAAAACTCATGGGTTGCTTCCGCAGTATGTTTTGGGTCATTGTCCACCTGTAAAATGAAGCGCCGTCCAATCAACATCACAGAATTTGGCTGAATCAGAGCAGACAATATATCCCTATACACTTCAGAATTCATCCGGCTGCTTCTGTCTTCTGTCACATCATCAATAAACACTAGTGACCCAGTGCCATTGTAAGCCATGCATGCCCATGCCATCACACTGCCTCCACCGTGTTTTACAGATGATGTGGTATGCTTCGGATCATGTCTTTTCCATACTTTTTTCTTCCCATCATTCTGGTACAGGTTGATCTTAGTTTCATCTGTCCAAACAATGCTAATCTAATCTGGCCTTTCTATTCTTGAGGCTTATGAATGGTTTGCACCTTGTGATGAACCCTCTGTATTTGCTCTCGTGATGTCTTCTCTTTATGGTAGACTTGGATAATGATATGCCTACCACCTGGAGAGTGTTCTTCACTTGGCTGGATGCTGGATGTTGTGAAGGGGTTTTTCTTTAGCATGGAAAAGATCCTACGATCATCCACCATTGTTGTCTTCAGTGGACGTCCAGGCCTTTTTGTGTTGCAGAGCTCACCAGTGCGTTCTTTTTTTTTCTCAGAATGTACCAAACTGTTGATTTGGCCACTCCTAATGTTCCTGCTTGCTCTCTGATGGAGTTTCTTTTTTTTGCAGCCTAAGGATGCCCTGTTTCACTTGCATTGAGAGCTCCTTTGACCACATGTTGTGGGTTCACAGCAACAGCTTCCAAATGCGAATGCCACACCTGGAATCAACTCCAGACCTTTACTGCTTAATTGATGATGAAATAACGAAGGAATAGCCCACACCTGTCCATGAAACAGCTTTTGAGTCAATTGTCCAATTACTTTTGGTCCCTGTAAAAAGAGGGGGCTACATATTAAAGAGATGTAATTCCTAAACCCTTCCTCCAATTTGGATGTGAAAACCCTCAAATTAAAGCTGATAGACTGCACTTTAAGCCCATATTCATTATTTAACTGTAACTTGAATTTATTTTGGTACACAGCTGAAATAACAAAACTTGTATCAGTGTCCAATTATTTCCGGACCTACTGATGCAGCGGCCGTTATTCGAACGGATCACGAATTGGAAAACGATATAATCCCCTAATTCTCCCCGGTTTTGGCGCATTATTTTTTTTAACTGACCGCGGGACCCCTGCTGTGTGAATGATACCGGCGTCTGCCTTTGTATAATAGACGCGCAGAAAGAGAGTCTGAATCAGTCCCTCTAACAGCGCGCCTCACACAGGCGATCGTTGGGGTTTTATTAAAATTCTAAAATTACAGTTTTGTAGCAGGGGGTCTCCTGAGCTGAACAAAGTTTATTTCAGCCTTGGAGACCCCCTACTTCCCGAGTTACAGGCCCAGTTATGGGGTGCCGGTATCCCCGCCATGTTAAAATTGTGGGTCACGTGACTGGGGGACTAGGTCCCCACTGAAAAGCGGAAATCATCAAAAAGCGGAACATAGCAAAAAAAAAGCTATGTTCTCCTGTGATATCCCGTCCCTCCTCCCTCCTTCTCCGTGCCAGAATGCAGCATTCTGTGCATCAGTGGAGTGGGGCGGCCCCATCTGTGCATGCACAGAGTCGGCGAACCTTTCTGCACATGCACGGAGTCGGCCTTCCCTTCTGCGCATGGCCAGTAACATGACTGAAGTCAGGAAACAGTACCGCCGTATTAGAGTAACACTTAAAAGCGGGTCCCTACTGTATACAGGGAAATACTAAAAGTCAGATAGGAACTTGGGCAATTCCTTATGAAGGATGTTGAGAAAACAATTGAGTAGACGAATCTTGACAAAGGTCCAAGGAAGGACCGAAACATTGATTCTACATTAAACCTTCACATGTTTTTCAAGACTTCTGGAGTGCCGACTGTTACTATTTTTTCTGAATGCCATGATCTCAGGATGTGTCAGCACCCGAGGCCGTTTGCAGTGTTTATACTGTTAGTGCTCCTTTGAAATCACTTCCCCCTGATTAAACCTAACCCTTAAATGAAACACACTGTGATGGTGAAGGGGTACCCAGGCCATTAATAAAGGTATTTGGCCTGGCTGGGTGCCCTCTGATTCAACATTTGAAGAACAATGTAAAATATTGGAATTACGTTTTATTGAGAAAAAATATGATAAAGACATTCTTGACACAGCGTTTACTAGAGCTAAAACCTTAAATAGAAAGGAACTGATTGAGCCTAAAAATGGACCTTCAAAGAAAAATAATCATTTTGACACTGCTTTTTTAACAACGTTTAATAGGGAATCAAAGAATATTAGTAAAATAATACGTAAACATTGGCACATCCTGCGTAATGACGCAATCTTGAAAAATGAAATTCCAGAATATCCAAAAATTATATTCAAAAAAGCACAAAATCTGAAAAATATCATTGCCCCAAGTGCTATAAAAAGGTCAGATACCAATAAAAAAGGATGGTTTCAGAAACTGGAGGGCTTTTACGGCTGTTCTTTGTGTAAAGCCTGTGAATATAAACAATTGGATAAAAAGAACTTTAAAGGCAATAACAGGAATGAAGAGTTTAAGATAAAACAATACACGAATTGTTACACAGAGTATGTAATTTACGTACTAGAATGTCCTTGTGGGCTACAATATGTGGGCAAAACTAAAAGAGCAATAAAAACCCGCATCATAGAGCATCTTAGTAATATCAGACGAGGGGTACTGACACATAGTGTTTCTAAACACTTTGCTAATTATCATAACTCAAGCACGAAGGGTTTGAAATTTACTGGTATAGAAAATGTTATGCAACACTGGAGAGGCCGCAGCAGAGAAGTTGATCTAAGTAAACGTGAAATGTTTTGGATTCACAGACTTAACACCCTCATGCCCAATGGTCTTAATGCAGACTTTGAATTAACACCTTTCCTCACCTGATTATATACCATTGTTATTCCCTATTCTCTGCTGTGCCCTCTCCCCTTTTCCTATCCCTCCCCCCTCCCCCCTTATTTTGTCCCCCATTGCACTTTCTAACATCTTATAGACCGATTGATGTCTGCTGACAATATGTATTTCATGCATACTGACCGATCTTTGTTCTCTCTCTCCCATCTCTCCTAACTGCCATGAGTTATTTGGTTTGATATCTTATGTCATGTATTAGCTTTATGACCTAGTGTCTATTTTAATCTTATTTGTGAGGTTCATTTTGACCACAGAGTCATGTACCTTTTAGAAGGAGGACCTGTGTTAAATTTAGCCAATTTTAATTAATTGATTATATGCACTATATATGTTGTGTACCCACTGGGGGTATTACTTGCTCCTGAGGAAGCTGTGGTGAACACAGTGAAACACGTAGAGCCATCTTTAGCCTGCACAGCTGTTGTGAAACTGAAGGTGCCGAGCCTGCTGCGTCTCCCTGCTGCCCGCTTCCGTGTGTGCCATACCGGAAGTCGTCATTCCTTTACCGGTTGTGACATCACACGCCATTCATCGCGATCCGACGAGGGTCACTTGGAAGTGTAGCATCAAGTCCCATCTTCCAGCGCTCCACTGCCTCAAGAAAACGCTATGTGTACAGTACATGTATTATGTACTTATTGTGAGTACATTTCTTATATGTTTTTAACTTATAAATTTGAATTTTTGATCTACACCATGGTCTCCCCTTGTTTACCTGCATTACCAGTTGTTCGGGTTCCTGCAACTGCAGTGTATTACTTACCTGCTGACCTGCTAAATACTGATATAACTACTTACTTGGTGTAAGTAGGCACTTAATAGAGCCAAGATTTTTTATAAACTATATGTTATTATACTGCACCATTATTTTTGTATCTTCTATTTTTGGGGTGTTCCTGATACCATCGCTCCCTTCCAACACCTGTATCTACATTATCTTGAGGGGAATCTGTACATATTCCCCGTGAAGGTTGAGAATCTGTCTTTTGTTGCACCTTACAATTCACTGCATACGTGTATTTATTACTTTCATCACCAGCACTGTTGTTTAGCGCCGTTCTAAATCACTTGGGTTTACTGGGTGCCCTCTGAGCCAGATTGGGAATTGTAGAGTGTCAGCTCTGCAACCCAGCAAGGGTGGTAATACTGCAAATGTATTCAAAATGCCTGTTTCTCTTCCCCCTCCCCTCCCCCCAGGGATAAGGGGGCGAGAGTAATGCTATATATCAGCTGTATAAGCCATGTGACAGGGTTCCCTGAGTCATAGTGGGTAAATGTAAAGTGTCAGCTCTGCAGCCCACTAATGGCTGCAACCCTGTAATTGTGTTAGAACGGTCTGTGTGTGTCCCGCTAGGTATAAGGGGACCACATGTATAAGTCATGTAACAGAGTTCCCCTCAGTCATATGGGGTAAATGTGAAGTGTCAGCTTTGCAGCCCACTGCTGGCTGCAAGCCTGTAAATGTGTTAGAATTGTCTTTGTGTGTCCCGCTAAGCATAAGAGAACCACATCATTATGCTGAGTTACATTGTATCAGTTATGTAGCATGTGTATGCATTGCAATAGTGTTTCACTGCCAACCGCAAGAAAGGAAAAAGGGTTTTAAAAAACAGCAGCCTTTTGCGTAGCGCATAAGCAGTGATGTAACTTTGGCTGGGAACTTCCTAGAGCGCTGTCTTTGAGGTGAGCGCTGCTGGGGTAAAACCATTAAAAAGGTTCACGCAATTTTTATAAAGCCTTATAAAAATTGATGAGTTAAAGTTACCCTAGTTTAACTGTTTTAACATTACAGACATAAAGGGATTTTTCCTTCAGGCGTCCAGAACAGGAGTGGTGCCAAGAAGTCAGGGAGCGCAGTACACCAGTGGAACATGTGGGGAAAGAGCATACACAAATAATAGTGCAACACTGTGTGGTTAAATAATGATTAACATGATACTACATAGAAAAAACGAGTCCATGAATCTGATGGAAAGTGAACAAAGAATAATGATGCTACACGAATCAGAGGAACATGAGATGTATTGATCAAGCAGACACCATATAGCATACAGATGCAATGGGGACTTACAGGAAAGCCCCAAATTCGGGCAATGTGTATAACACATAATCAATGTCCGGTGTGCCTTTGTTAACTCTGGACCTGGTCACGTGGAGTGGAAGACTGAGTGGGAGATCAAAACCCGGAAGTCCTGCGGTGCCCTGCAGTGGAGGAATCGCCAGCACAGCTTTACCCCCTGCAGCAGTTCATCACTCACAGGTTATCACCTCCCACACCGGACACTGATTGTGTGTTATACACATTGCCCGAATTTGTGATAACCTGTGAGTGATGAACTGCTGCAGGGGGTAAAGCTGTGCTGGCGATTCCTCCACTGCAGGGCACCACAGGACTTCCGGGTTTTGATCTCCCACTCAGTCTTCCGCTCCACGTGACCAGGTCCAGAGTTAACAAAGGACTTGACAGGTTAACGTGCTAAGTGGGGAGGGGGAGAGGTAAAAAGTTTGTCCCTGACAGATGTCCAGGTGTCAGGGGGCAGGGAGACAGCCTATCACCAGGGAAATGGGCTTGGCTAGGTATGCTAAGTGACTTAGGGCCGAAGTTCGCACATGCCCGTGGCATACCATGAAGCCTCTGACAGGCTTCCTGAAGTATGGGCGAACCTTGCCAATAGGTGGGATGTTGTGTTCCCACGCCGCGATTGGTTGCACAGTGTAAAGATAGGACTTGTGAGGTTTTAAAAGTCTGTGCAGCCAGTCAGGAGGTATATTCAACATGCTGTAAAAAGATTCACCTGAGATTCCATCTAAGATCTTTCCTGTAACCAGATTTAACATTGTAACTAAGTAAGTGTATTTTCATATTATTTTGTAAATTAAGCTATGTATGTTCATTGTTTGAATAAATTACAATTTATTTTATCTCACGTTTTGCTCAATCAAAGGATCTGGGTATTTTTGTGTTAAAAGCATTGGTCTCCCGTGAAAGAGAGACACACACACACACACACACGTCTAGAGGTTAAAATGCAAACAATTTCTTCAAAGTGCAGGTCTCCTCTAAGACAGAGATACAAAGTAGAGCTCTACTCACAAGTTGATAATGAAGTTCTCCATTTAATGTGACAGCCAAGGACAATGGAAATACAATGTTTCAGGTCCCATAGGACCCTTCATCAGGTAAACCTGTGAGTAGAGCTCTACTTTATATCTCTGTCCTAGAGGAGACCTGCACTTTGAAGAAATTGTTTGACTATGTTGTCTTCGCTGCACAACGAGTATTCTCCTCGCCTGAAACGGTTTCCCCGCACTTTGGAATTGTAGAGGTTCAAATGGCCGCTGCTTGTATTACAAATACCAACTATTAATAACATATAAACACCTTTAACTACTAAAACCCAGCCAGAGTGCTCCTCCAGACAGTAAAGCCAATGGTGCTCAACCGTGGCCTGCAATCAAGTACAGAACAACCCTGGCTGCTAAGATGATTCATCATCAGCTGCAAGGATGAGCCCCAGGTAACCACTGCCCAGTGAGCCCTGCCAATACCCCAATTAATGCCACAACTAGGCATCACAGTACCCACAGAGCCCTGTCTGGCAAAGTTCCCCAGCACGTAACCAAAAAAAAAAAAACAGCCGCCAACAACAAGGTTATTTAATATAACCTTAAATAAGTCCCTCTACCCTGCACCTTGCAGAGTTACATTAAACAAATCCAGACCCAGACCCAACAAATGCACACTGCCTGACCGAAACTGCCCATCATTATCCGAATCAAAATCCGGATAACTGATCACCCTACCACCTACCAACTGCAAAATGAACTTCCCAACAGCCTTATTAATCTTCTGCCTACTCTTTTCAATTGCATGCGCAAACCAAGCCTGGTCTTGCTGTTTTGAGCGCCATACCCTAAATATCCTAATGTTAACCCATTACCTTATAACCTTAACCCCTTACTCTATAAACCCTAACCATAACCCTTTGCCCTAACAACCTTAACCCCTTACTCTAAAAACCTTAACCCATTACCCTAACCTTAACCCTTTACCCTAAAAAAATTAACTCCTAATCCTAAAGCTAATCACCACCTCAGGGCCAAAACGTCCGGTAGCTAAACAGCGATGGCCACATGTGCCTCGGCGGCTGAATGGCTAAAAGTCAGTTTCCGAGCCCCACTTCAAATCTTTCTATAAATAATATTCAACCAAATAAGCTGCAACTTGCCCAACCTAACCTGAATCTGCGCTAGATCCTTCCTGATTGCATGGATTAAATGCAAGATCCAATGACTTAATCAAACACGAAGAGGCCTCCTATCCCTGATTACCACCATCAATTCTGGCAACAACTGGTTCCAAATTATCCCCCTTTTATCTACTCAAAAACTACAGCAAGATCCCCGCACAGATCCAAATTCCTCCCATAAGGCCGAACCTCTGCCCATTTTTTGATCTAATGAACATAAGGGTCACCGAATATCCAGAGGTCCACGTTAGCAACACATAACGAATGACAAAGAAAAAAACAAATAAGAATACAAAACTCACTACTTTCAAAGATGCATTTACCGTAACTGAGATAAAGGTTTAACTCCAACTCCCAATTCGCCGAATCACACCGATGCCCAATTCCAACAGGGCCGCCTTAGTCACTGCCCCTATGTTGAAGGAATGAGTTCCAAACTGTTTGCTATCAAAGCCAAAACTACCCAGACATATTTGGGGAACCCTGCTGGAACTAATATCTCAACAAGGCCTCAACCCGTTTATGCACTAATAATGGGACAAACACAGGAGGCCGGACCTCAAGGAACTCCCCCAGCCTCCTAATTGGGATAATTGAACTATTCAAGCATGCAATATGGACCCAAGAACCCCTGCCCAGCTAATCTTTTTTGACCATGCACCAAGAGACTGACGTGATTGGTTCCCCAAACCATGTACTCGAAATCTAAACCGCCTCCACATTTCTTAGATGCACAAATCAGCTCGCTTACCCCCACCCAAAGCCCCTTAAAATGTCAGCACAAAGGCCACATTAAACAATCATACTTTGAACTGAGAAGCGCACACCTTGAGTGTAACCTTCAACAAGCCTTCCAGCAGAAGAGACGTAACTGGCTTCCTTCCATCCTGCACTGACGATACCCCTTTGGACCCTGCGACTACCCTATGTACCACAAAATCCTTTGATGGATCCCCAAAACCGAATAACCTCACAAATTTGAAACATTTGCTAGCTTATTTGCTAGCTTATTTTACACTGATCTGTCTGCCTTTTCTTTAAGCACTAACACATACATTAGCATTGCCTCATCCTCCCTGATCTCAAGACCCAGGTCCTCTCCAACTCCTTGAAACTGGAAACTGGAAGGAGAACTCCTTGCATTCCCACCAGCCCACTGTATTACAGTAGCTCTCCCCATACCAGGTGCAATCGATGTCCATACTAGGTTCATCATTTGTCCACCGCCAGGTCCACAGCTTTGGGGGGAAACTCTGGCTGCTTTGAAGCCCAACCTCCTGAACTCTGCCAGCTGCATAGGAGACAAAGAATCAGCAATACATGTAACCACCTTGCCCTGAAAGATATGTTCAAGCTCAAACACCACAAAACAAGAGTTTGCGGCAGCACTACAACTGGAGACCATGCCCCAAGCCATTCACTGCTTTCACCACCACCAGTCCAGTAAATTACTTTCCGATTAGCAAATAGGTTACCCCATAACTTAACTGTGATGAGCAGAGGAAAAATCTTGTGAAAAGTCCAATTTTTGACCAAAGGGTAACCTGGTCAAACCTTCAGCCAACGCTCAGCACACCACAATCCTCGAAGCAAGCCCCAAGCCTATCGACCCTGCTGTATCTGTAAAATGCTAAAGCTAGTTATTTGGATATCTGTTCACCTCTCCAGAGAGTAGGATTACAATAACATTTCCCAGACTACCAGATCCTTATGAATGCCGAACGTCACACAAACCAAAGGATGCCGGTGCTTAGCTCCATCTCGCACATAAGTCAGACCTGCTTGGACCCACGAACAGCAAGTCATCCAGGTAATGGAGGACTCCAACTGCCTCCACTCTAAAAAAGTACTAAAGGTTTCAAAATAAAAACATTATAACCCGTACCCCATGGGTAAGCACATATTGACAAAATAAGCATATTTTAAATTACACCTGAGCTGATGGAAACAGCAAGGATGCACTGGCAGCAAACAATAAGGGGCTTGAATGTCTGCTTTTGCCAGCAGAGCATTCTCACCATACCATCCTACCAATGTGGCTGCCTGATCAAAGGACACGTAGCTCACTAAACAAAGCTGCCTATTGATACAATCATTAACGGACAATCATTCTGGATCGGACAGATGTTGAATGAGCTGAAATTACCCCTTCTATTTTTTGCTGACAATGCCGAATGGTGATATCCTAAGATCAGACAATAGTGAGGACGAAAATGGACCTTCCATCCTACCTAAACTGCGGAATCCAAAAACCCTCCTGGAAACCGACCACCAAGAGGCTGGCCACCTCCTTATTGCGATAGCCAAAATGCCATTACCGGCATAGTCACTCTTTGCCAAAACTTACTGATCTGGCTTGTCCCTCTAAGATTGCTCTTACAGAAGCACCTGGCTGCTGAGTGGGCACCACCAAACAGTTAGCACCATGTCAGAACAGGCACCTACTAAACTTGCATTGATCTTCGTTAAAGGCCCAGTAATGACTTTTCTTGCTACTGGCTGACAGGTCGGCAGACAACCTATTGTGGGCCTGAAATAAGGCAAGTTTGTGTCATCATTAGCTACATGCCTTTTTCGACCCACGACAATTGCTTGCATACAGCCATTTTTTTTGCAGAAATTGCTCATCACATAAACAGTAACAATTCCTTTGTGCAAACCCCACCATATCTTGGTATTTGAAAATGGCTGAATAAAGGTGTGGTGACTTTTCTCAAATTACGTTCGATAAAATGGAAAACTCTTAAAGCCAATTAGAAAACACTTGGGGAAATAACCTTTTTTCAATAGCTTCCTGCCTAGCTTCCCCTTTTTTATGAGACCTGGCTAAAAGCTATCTGTTACCCGGCAGCAAGGATAGAATTTCTACATAAACTCCCCTCCCAGATCTTCACGTCAGGTAACAAGTTCAACACCAACTAGTAACACACATATAAGCGCCCCGAAAACAAACATCTGAGACACACATGGAACCCAGCAGCGCAACGACAACCTTACTGCCAACAGCAAACACATCCCCTACACCCACTTCATGCCAAACCTGGCAAGATATAACCCCTAGGAAAAAAAACAAAAAGAAAAAAGCGCAAAAACCCATAGTGTAGTATAGTCAGTTTATATGAAAGAGATTACGGTTATAAACACTTACATAGGTAAGTTGTTATAAGGCACTTCAGTATACGATAGGCTGGGTTACAATGACCACCGGAACAGTCATAGTCCACTTGTTTGCCTACTGGGAGCTCCCTGTCGTTCTCTGTTGTCCTCCACTCGATCAGTGGCGTGTGTCCGCTTCCGCATCACGTAACTCGTAGCTTGCAACATCAGCATCCACGTCATCAATCGGGGGTTGGCCTTCAGCAGACACTCACTCCCCCTCCAGGTAAGACGTGTAGGATCTTTGTATGCTCCGTGTGTTCTCAGTTATGTCCAGACACATAGGCAACCTTTGCAGAAACAGCCCTACGCGTTTCGAGGAGCTTCTCCTCTTCGTCAGGGGCACTATTGACGAGGATTACGCATTCTCAAAAGTCCAACTTTTGAGGAACAAGGTTTCATTGAAACATGGAATGAGATATTAGATAGGAGCTTGATGGCTCTAATGAAACTACTTATCTCATATAGGGACAATCAGTCCAAAAACCTAAAAATACAAATTCAGAGTATTTTTTTAAAAATTGCCCAATATGAGACAGATAAGAATTTTTCCAATTTTAGTGATATATTGAATCAACGTATCAAACAATTGAAATAGATACTATTAACAATAAACAGAAAAAAATCTTACGGGATAAACAAGATTACAAAGATAATAAACAACACAATTGGGGCAATGACAAAACAATTAAAAATACAGATAAAGATCTACATAAGACCAACCACAAAGACAATGCTATTAATAGAATTCCTAGTAACAATAATTTTCAAACAAGAGGGCTAGCTAAAGATTTTAATTCAAGACAATCATTAAGAGTAGATGTAGACAATGCATTACATGGAGAAAGAAATCCAGAGACTGTTGCTCCAGATATACCTTTTGAGTCATAGGTATTCACCTATTAGGAATCCTGAGACTCCACAATCTAGGAGAGATATTAGAATTAACAATTGTCTGGGATTAGGGGCAAGACCCAAAACCCATATACCTAAAACTAATGCCACAATAGTCAATTTACACAAAGCATCTACACCTAAGGAGCATTTTTTAGGCAGAACTACAAGATCCCGAACCAGAAATACATATCAAGAAAAGGAGAAAGAGAGAATAGAGAGAGACCTAAGAAAAATGGATTTCTTTCAACCACGAATGACGAAGAGGCCCCACGAGGCACCAGAAGGGGCAAGAGAGGGGGTGTCAAGAGACAAAAGAAAGGACAAATTTGGTACCCCTCAAAGGAAACATTAAAAGAAGTTGGTATTTTTAACCTATCCTCTAAAGCAATAAACAATGAACAGATGTGTGCTTTACAAAAAGGGCTGTCTTTTGCGCCCACTAGTAAACCTAAGCTGTTTGATCTCTTCATAGATTAAAAGAAATTCATTAGGAAAATGACATTAAAACATAATTATTCCAAAATACAAAATCTATTTCAAAACAATGATGATGGTACCAATTTAGGAATCTTGGATCCTATAACAACATTGATAAATGATAATGACTGTTCTATAAGTGATTTAGCTGATTTCACCATTCAGGAGATTTACCTTTGATTGATGATTCTAACCATATGGAGGCAGGATTTAAACATACTTCTTTTAGACCGAAATCCATTTTTAACCAGGTTCAATCAAAAGGGACATTTTTAGATACATTTTATGCCTTGGTATAAAGAGATTTTAAATTATTATGTGAACAAGATTTTAACAACAATATAATAAAGAATAATCTCTATAGATGGAAAATTAAAGCTATAGAAGAGTTAAAAGCTGATGATAATATAGTGAAGGCAGGCAGATAAAGGGGGGGGGGGAGGGTACTGTTGTGCAAGATCGGGTAGATTATGTGGAAGAAGGCCTACGCCTGATCAATGATAACACTGCCTATGAACTACTGCTAAGGGATCCCACACTGCATTTTCAATCAGACCTAGATGCAATGCTTAAAGAAGCCCTTGCAGTGGGTATATTAAATCAGAGAGAATTTGGTTATTTAGCAATTACACATCCTAACATCCCTTTTGTGTATCACCTCCCTAAAATACACAAAACTCTTAACAAACCCCCAGGTAGACCTATTGTGGCCGGTATAGATAGTTTAACATCTAACCTTTCCAAATATGTGGATTCATTTTTACAGGAATATGTTATCCAACTTCCTTCCCACATCAAAGACACTACCAATGTGCTTAATTTATTAAATGGTACAGTATACAATGGCAACAAGATTATATATGGGTTACATGCGATGTGGAATCATTGTATACGAATATTTTACATAAAGAAGGATTATTGGCGATAAAATATTTTTTAATGAGAGATACCTCCTTGACAATTTTACAATGTGAGTTTATTTTAGATAGTGTACAGTTTATATTAACTCTGAATTATTTTAAATTTCAAGATGCATTTTATCTTCAGAAAAAAGGGACAGCGATGGGGACATCCTTTGCCCTGAGTTATGCTAATTTATGATGGGGTATTGGGAAGAATTTTATGTATGTAATAATAATCCCCATATTGCTAATCTCGTATTTTTTAAAACGGTTCATTGATGATATTATAATCATATGGAATGGTAGCTCAATAGAATTACAAAAATGTATCGATTACATCAATTTTAATCCTTTCAATTTAATATTTACATATGAGCATAGTCCCACCAATATAGTCTTTTTAGATTTAGTCATTTCAAGCAATGAACACAATCAAATCATTACCAAAACTCACTACAAGGAGGTTGACTGTAACAAATCTTTAGATGCAGCTAGCAACCATCATCCCAGATGCGTTACAAATATAGCATATAGCCAATTTTTAAGAATTGGGCGCAATTGTAATAGAAAGGAAGATTTTATTAGTCAGTCAGCTCTACTTAAAACTAAATTAATGAATAAAGGTCATAATGAGAAGAATATTGATCAAGTGTACACTAAAGCACTTTACACTGAGAGATCTATTACATTACAAAATAAAGATAAAGTAAAAACAAAGACTAATATAGGAACTAAGGATGTATTATTTATCACCAAGTACACTGCTGCATCCAAACAAATTAATAACATAATGAGCAAACATTGGAATGTATTACAGTGTGATCCAATTTTAGCTCCTATTATTACGGATAGGCCGAAGGTAATTTACAGAAGAGCTAGGACTTAAAAATGTATTAGCACCTTCAAAACTTAAAAAGTCCTCTAGTGCACAAGGAAACACTTTAATACCCCAAAAAACTGTAGGAAATGACCAATGTGGAGGCAGGTGCATTACGTGCAAACACATTGCTAACGGTGCCACATCATTTAAATCCAAAAATTCATCTTATACATATTCGATTAAAGATCTGATCAATTGTAAGACTTCATTTGTGGTATATTTATTAGAATGCACATGTGGCCTACAATATGTAGGGAGGACCAAAAGAAGCCTCAAACAATGCTTTTTAGAACCCAGAGGGAATATACTTAAGGGAGTAATGACCCATGGAGTCTCAAGACACTTTAGTTTTAAACACAATAAGGATCCCAAAAAATTAAAAAATCACTGGGATAGAATATATTAAACCCAGTGATAATGGAGGTGACAGAATGCTGATACTTAGGCAAAAAGAGACGTATTAGATACATCAGTTAAATACTATGTCACCTAATGGGTTAAACGAAGATATTGATCTTGCAGCATTTTTATAAATATAATCTGCCCCCCCCCCACCCTTTTTTAAAAAAAAATGTCTATTTTTATTATATAGTATTCAATTTTATTTGTGAGTATTTAGGTATTTTAATAAGTACTGATTGTATTAAAAGTATATTTTTTTGTTAATTGTTTTTGCTGTTATAGTTGTTGTTTTTAGCATCCACAGTGTTTTTTTTATACATACATACATTAGTTTTATTACAATTAATAAAGAACATGTTTCAATATATACATATATACCTCTTAAATTATCTTGATTTGTAATGTTATTGCCAGTTTCAATGGACGAATATGTGCATGCTACAGACAACAGCTGTGGGAACCTATTATATAATGGTCTTCCATTGGTGGTAGCGAAATAAGCACCCCTATATATATGAATAGCAACATGCAGCAATAGCACCCCTGATGAAGAGGAGAAGCTCCTCGAAACGCGTAGGGCTGTTTCTGCAAAGGTTGCCTATGTGTCGTGACATTACTGAGAACACACAGAGCATACAGAGATCCTGCACGTCTGACCTGGAGGGGGAGTGAGTGCTGAAGCCCAACCCCCGATTGACGACGCGCACGCTGACATCGCGAGCTACGAGTCACGTGACGCGGAAGCAGATGCACGCCGCTGATCGAGTGGAGGACAACAGAGAAAGACAGGGAGCACCCTGCAGGCAAACGAGTGGACTACGACTGTTACGGTGGTCATTGTAACCCAGCCTATCGTATACTGAAGTGCCTTATAACCACTTACCTATGTAAGTGTTTATAACCGTAATCTCTTTCATAAAAAATGACTATTGGGTCACTATGCCACTAAACCACTATGGGTTTTTGCACTTTTTTCTTTTTGTCTTTTTTCCTATAGTTTCCACCGGACCTGAGGGTTAGATCCGGTTTAAAGAAGCTGCATACCCATATATTGACAGAATTGGACTCTGTGATTTAGTGTATATTGAATTACTATTATACTTTATATGTATATGCATTGAAGTTTACTTTTCATTTTTGGATTATACCATAATCATTTCTATAGGTAAGAGCGCCAGCTTAATTATCAATATATATTTTTATATCATAGAGGGATTATCCCTATAAATTAATACTTCCATTAATTCTACATATTTTGGGAAAATATCAGCAACTATCTTTCTTACAAGAAATAACCCTTGCCAGCAAAGGTGTGTACCCTTCCCAGGCCACAGCTATGCCAGAAGCAGCCGTTCCAGCCCCAGATGCAAGAGCATGTGCCAGCAACATGTTGACCCCTGCAGGCCCCTTTAAGTGGCCCTCCCAAGCTGACAACACTTCTCTTAGCATGGTCAATAAATCCCCTACTCATAAACCCCCGGAACCGTTCTAACCCCAAGGAGCTTGTACCTAGTTATAGGTGCTAGCTCAGCTTCCTCACTACCTTTGGCCATCATCACTTGCTAAGTAACATACTCAGTAAGACAATCTCCCACCAACTGCCTCTAAAAAGGCCAACTGATCTTTCACCCCATACCCTTGAGGAACCCATGAGGAGCCTGGTCTCACATCAGTACAGTACACTACAGAATGGGCCTCACCACCTAGCTCCTCCTCAGGAGTTCCACATGCTAAGAGGGATTCATCTCAGGGAAGGAGACCACAGCCCTTTGCACCAGGGCCCTTCTCTTACCCCTTCAGGTCTGCTGCTGTCCTACTCTGTCTTGCGCTGCCACTGTGTGCTAAACTTGAATCAGGCTCCATGTCTGGGCTGAGTCTCTCTGTGGACCTAGTGCCACTCTGACCACATTTTCTGCTGGAATTTCGCTTCCACTCCCGCCGCCGCCGCCCCTCTCAGGATGTTTTGAGCTGCTGCTACAGCCACCCATCTTCCCTGCTTCATGTCTCCACCTGAAGCCAAATGGAGAAGCTCCTGCATAACAGGTACATTGGTGAAAAAAGTTTGTGAACAACTTAGGATTTTCACATATTTCACTTATTTCAAACATAAAATGTTATTAGATCTTAATCTAGGTCCTAATAATAGATAACCTGATCAAACAAATGACACAAAAACATGATACTTTTTCAACATTTATTTATCCACAAATTATTCAATATCCATGTATGAAAAGGTATTTGACCATTTAGATTCAGTACCCCTTCAGCAGCAACGACTTCAACTGTTTCCTGTAACTGCTGGTCAGTCCCTCACATTGGTTTTGAGGAATTTTGGCTCATTCCTCCTTACAGAATTGCTTCAACTCAGTGACATTTGAGGGCTTCCTTGCATGGATAGCTTGCTTCAGGTCATACCATAACATTTCAATGGGGTTTAGATCCCGACTTTGACTAGGCCATTCAAAAATGCAGAATTTCTTCTTCTGCATTCATTCTTTTGTAGATCTGCGTGTATGTGTAGGATCATTGTCTGGCTGCATGACCCACTTTCGCTACAGCTCACGGACGAATGGCCTAGCATTCTCCGCTAGAATCTTCTGACACAATGAATAATTCATGGTTGTGTCAATGTAAGCTGTCCAAGTCCTGAAGCAGCAAAGCAGCCACAAACCATCAAACTCCCACCTCCATGTTTGATGGTTGGGATGAGGTTCTTCTGTTCAAACGCAGTTTTGGTTTTCGCCAAGCATAACGGTTCTCATTGAGGCCAAAACGTTCTACCTTTGACTCGTCTGTCCAGAGAACATTGTTCCAGAAGTCTTGTGGATCATCTATGTGCTCTTTGGTGAACTTCAGATGGGCAGCAATGTTCTTTTTAGAAAGCAGTGGTTTCCTTCTGACACCCTTCCATGAACACCATTCTTGTTTATGATAGTTGAGTCATGAATAGTCACATTAGCCAAGGCAAGAGTGGTCTGCAGATCCTTGGATGTTAATCTGGGGTTCTTTGTTACTTCCTGGATGATTTGTTGGTTTGTTCTTGGAGAGATTTTGGTGGACAACTACTCCTGCGTAGAGTGACTGTAGTCGTGAACTTTCTCCATTTGTATGACAGTGAACTGGTGGAGCCCCAAATCCTTAGAAATTGTTTTGTACCCCTTTGAGACGGATGAGCATCAATAACTTCTTTTCTGAGGTCCTCAGAGATTTCTTTTGATTGTGGATTCAAGTGTTTCCAGACACCTGTATGGTTAAGACCAAACTCACAAAGTTTCTGATCTTTATATAGGGTGAGACCTCCCAAAATGCACATCTGAAGATTTACCTAATTATTTAAACACCCATTATAAATATCCCCTTTAATTTAGCTGATAAAACTAGGGTTTCATTTACTTTTGCACATACCCTGACTCTTAATTACTGATTGTTTGTCTAATTTATACATCATTTTGTTTCAAAAGACACGGAATTGATTAATATAAATCCAATTGAATATTTAAGAAAATACTTTTTTTAATTCAAGAAGGTTATCACGGAAAAACTATGGAATTTCCGTAATTTTTATTGGGGGTTCACAAACATTTTCATATTAAATAACATTTTACAAACATGAAAAATTGCCAGCTGAGCTTACAGATCACACATTATGTATAGTTCTTTATAAAATGCATATAATACCTAAACATTTTCATGGTTGTTAGCATACACGTTCATACTATGTAATTGATCTACAGATATATAAAAATAAGATACAGTACATATGCACTCGTATCATTTTATTTTGATGAACATTACAATTAGTTACACTGTTGTTGACAACTAACAATCACCATGAAAACTGTCTTTTTTAAAGCTAGGACAATGAGTGTGATGACGTCACATATTTAGTTTAAACACTAGTGAAGGTTGATAACATATTCACGTTCTTTCACTCAGATACAACAGCAACAGAGATTACCAAAGGCTACACGGATTTGTATAGAAATTTTTAGAAAAACATACACAACTGTAGGTTCAATCATGTTGACTTGTGCTAAATCAAAGGAGTCATGGATCATCTGTTGTTGCTGTATCCATGGATTGGTTCATATAGGCATCCCTGAACCATGAACTCATTTCTTGTGCAAGTGTTGCATTTGTTATCAATAATGTGCAGGCTTTTGACAGCTACACGAATAAATATTGATAACAAGCATATAGGACAGCAAACATGAAATATAATTTGTAGTTGGACAACATTGTTCATTCATGCATACATGATATAACCCAAAACTGTTATATTTGTCAAAAGTTACATAGAAAAATAATACATACCATATCCAGATGTGCTTGGCCAAACAACACAGATGTTAAATGTGAGGAGGAGAATAAACACTATCCTATGATGATAAGAAGGTGACACATGTCATTCAACAACACTTTCATGACTGTATTTCTTAATATTCATATCTACCTTGTTGGTTACCTGAAAAATAGGTGTCGATCACATTCTGACGTGTTTCAACACCACTGGCTGTCTGCTCATTGTCACCTGCAGCATATATGGGAGGCTCTTCCTCAAGCCCCTCCCATATGTCGCCTTCAAGATTATTATGCAATGCAATATTGTGCAGAATGCAACAACAAATGACTGTCAGACACCTTCTCAGGCTTATACTGTAATGCACCGCCAGTTTTATCTAAACACCTGAACCGACTTTTCAAATGTACGCTCGATAACTGACCGAGTGGATATGTGTGCAACATTATATCGCTCCTCTGCAGGTGATTGCGGATTAGCCAATGGTGTCAAAAGCCACGGTCGGATCCCGTAACCTGAGTCACCTATAATAGAGCGTGAAAAGTAATGTACACACGATACATTGTAGTCATGTTGTAACTTATATGTTTCATTGTCAATTGTGATTATTGTTGAAGCCAAAATATTTAGGACATTTTATTTCATGTCCCATGTCTGAGATGATAACTAAACATGCACATATATCATGTTAAAACAAGAAAAACATATTTCAATAATGATCACTTACACAATCATATGTAGTATATGCAAAATTGCATTAGGTAACGATACCGATGTTGGATTACAATATGTGAAATCATATATCTCAAGTAACATTTGTATTGATGGGCACTTTTGTTCTAGTGTTATTGTGTGTGTGTATGGGTGGACATATTAGTAAATATTTATCCAATACACTATTATGCTATATAGAATATGTAAATTGCAGAATAATTATGTTTAAGATTATTTGCAATTATGATAAAAAGTTCATTTCATAAACACAATTTAAAATGTGACAACATTAAACATGATGACATATGTATGTTAACACTTCGGAAAATGTACTCACCCACCAGCCAACCATGCCCAAAATACCCATTTTCAAAGGCATTGAAAACTGATGAGTTTCTAAGGATAGATGAATCATGGCTGAAACCACAGAATCTGGCTACCACATTCATAATCTTCATCGTGGCATCGCATACCACCTGCACATTCAGGGAATGGTAGTGTTTCCTATTACGGTATGCATGCTCACTCTGACTAGGCGGGATCAAGGCAACATGGGTGCAATCGATTGCACCCATCACACATGGCATCCCGGCTATGTTATAAAAGCCATTTCTGACTTCCAGCCACTCTGTCTGGTCTCTAGGAAAATGAATATAATTCCTAGCGCGTCTAGTCAGTGCACATAGAAACTGCCTAAAGGCCCGCGAGAATGATGACTGCGAGACCCCGCCCACTATGCCCACAGTTGTTTGAAAAGACGCAGAAGCCAAAAAATGTAATGAGCACAGCATTTTATCAAGACCAGGGACTGCACGACCTCTGCTTGTTACACTATCCAAATCTGCTCTTAGTTCTTCATAAAGAGCTAAGATTGCTGCTGAACTCAATCTATACCGATTTATAATCTCCTCCTCACTCAGGCCATCTAAAAGTGTTCTTTCACGGTACACACGTGGATGGATTACCAACACATTTCTCCTCTGTCTTCTCCTCCTATCCCTCTCCTGTCCCTCTGACAGATGTGAGAGTTACAGACTGATAGTTCTACTTAAATACCAATGTAAAGTTACACAGCAGATAGACTAAACTAGATTCTTCCAAAACTGATATATATTGACCATGTTGGTTTTATTGGTGATTGGATAAGTTGGACATGTATGTCTAAAACCTTAGATGCTTTTGGGTTTAGCGGCCCATTTCTTGCAGAAGTTAATGCCCTATAGAGGAATCTTTCAGCTACTTTTCCACAGGAAGGGACCAGGGAAGCTCTTTATCCGCTCTTTTATTTTCTCTGACCGTGCTGCCACTGGCCTTTTGCATCTGGGAGCCCACATGATCTGCCACTGAGGCCAATTTTCTGAATGACAAACCCCCGGAACATTACAAGCCCAAAATATTGCTTTTTCAAATGACCCCCCAAAAAAGTCTGTTACAATGCCTTAACCGGAGGAGAATGCACTCCTAGACCATTACCCTTCCACCACCACTTTATCTGTCCGGAACAACACTTCCTGAAAGGCCAAGCAATCATCCCATAACTCATGTGCCACCAACAAGGGGAATAACTCCAAAAAGTTATTTTTTTTATCAAAGGGAATTTAAACCATTTTTCAAAACCTATAGAGCCTGATGCTCTGGTAAACAACGGCAAATTCCTGTTTGTAACAGACCTATTTCTCCCAAGGGTTCTACTATTATACCTCAAAAGCTATACTTGCCACAGCCTCAAGTCATCCCTAATCCCAGCTTTCACTCAAATAAAATTCTGAAAGTGCCTTATACTGTACCAGCTGTTGCTGCAGGCAACCTTCCATATAACACGCCTAGGCAATACCTAAGATGCAAAAAAACCCAAATGACTTTAAAGGGATTAATAATGCTTAAAATGTAGCCTTTTTTTAGAACAAAATTCCTTTAACATGCTGCATAGCTTGCCCAATTTATCATGGGGAAGCATTAGGGTGTCTATCTCTATCTTTTTTTTAAACCAGAGACAGAGCATGAAACACAGACAGAGCTCACTGCCCATCCAGTGAAACTTATACACGGTACAGTGCCTAAATATATATGTATAGATATCTTTTGAATAAAATGGTCTTTTACTTTAACATTTTGGCCAAAGTGTTGTAAGCCCTTGAACCACTACACGGCAGACCACATCTCAAGGGTACCTAACACTAATATAAATTCTTAATAACCTGTGCATTACCAGGAAGAATGATTTATAATAAATCTGTCAAAATTAGTTGCATAGTTCTAAGTCTGATTGAAGCTCTTATTAACCTGTACATTACCAGGAACAGCACTCTGTATTAGATTTGTCACAATCAAACTGCAAGCAAGCAAGTTCCCCTGAGAGTGGGAGATGCAATGGAGTGAGCTTTTAACCATTTAAATGTGGGAGGGGGTGAGCTTCAAACTAGGTAGGAGGATCCACCCTCCAATCAGCTAAGACCAGCTGAACAAGATGTTTTATCTATCTTTATCCTAAGAAAACTAAAGACAGAAGGATCTTCTGTCTTTTCAGATCTTATAGGGACACCAAAATGTTCTGCCATTGCAAAAATGAAAAATGAAGTCAGAACTACTTGGATCCACAATAGGGAAATAATTCAAATAATGTATATTCCCCGTAGCCTGGACGCCCCTGCCAGACCACCCACTCCAAGAAAGTGCTGAAAGTCTAAAAGTAGAAACATGATATTGAATACCATATGGGCAAGCAAAGGTCCACATAAAACCATCAAGTTTACAGCATAACAAGTAAAAACACTCAGAGTGGACCAGCAGAAGGTGAAAAGCAACCTGTATATTAGTCTTACCAAATTCCCTAACCCAGGCAGCAACCAAATCAAATGATGTGTAAGACAATACATAAATCTTTGTCTATACCACTATTAATAAACAAACCTTTTAGATAGGATAAGTTAAGTATCGGCTGAATACACATTTCTCTTTGAAACTATCACAAGTGAGATACTCTCAAAGATGGTACGGGAGGTATTTAAAAATGCCTCGCCATCTTTCCAATAGAAACTTTCTTGCTAATTCTTGCTAATCATCTTCCTTGAAATGTCAGGCTGCTCCCTTTATAGACATTAATTTCCCGGGCTCACCAAAATTCTCACTGTAAGAGATGTGTGCACCGTTTTTAGGGTGAAATTAACATATGGCTTTATTGAGCCTGTCCCTTTAAAAAGCACAGCAAACAAAATTATACAAAAACTACAAACACCTATCCCTTTGTAAGGGCTAACTTACTTCCCCAGTTCCTCTCTGCAAGGCTGGGGGAAAGGGGGTGGGGGAGTGGGGGGTGGAGGGGGCGTTCCAGCCTCTGACAGGTTCCTGTGTCCCCTGTGTCCAGGTAAAGAGGCCTTGTCTCCTTGTGTCTTGCTGTCAACACACAGTCCTCCTGTGAATTCAAGACCCCTCGCCTCATGTCAGCACCCTTGTGTGCTGAGAAAAATCTCATTCCTGTGTCTCACATTATGCTCTTTCACAGAGCTCTCATTAGTCCAGGTGTAGACTGGCCAATTGAGTGGCTGCAGTTAACCAGCTCCATGATGGATTCAGAGCTCTGAAGCAGCTTTTCTCTAAAACAGGGATAAGTCCCTGTTACATACCTCCCCTCTTTGTGGGAAGCTCGGGCTTACCACGGCCGAAGCCCATCCTTCCACTCTCACTTGAGAGACTTCTGTGGCTTGAATGAGAATGGATGGAGTAAAAGAACCCTCAGTCACGCTGTGATTGGAGCCCTTTCTCCAAGTTACTAATATCTCCCCAAGAAGATGCTTGAAATCAGCAGTCTACAGTCACTCGAAAGGGAATTTTCTCAAGCATACTGTAGTCTTTCTTCTTCAGAATGCTTGGTCAGGAGTTTTCCCATGCATCGGGTAATTTTTTCTTCCCTGAGTTTAGGGTGACCACCTGCATCGGGTTCCATATACATACTCACAGTTGGTTCAAGGTGGGCAGATTTATTATCCCTTTTGATTGACCACCGTGGTCTCTTTTTTTCATAGTCAACTAATGTTGTAGTTTTAGAGGTGTGCTCACCAAAAAAGTTCTGCCTCATTCTAGCCAAAGACTGAATCTTTCTAGCAGCTATTTTCCTTGTGAGGAATCTGGCTTGGGTCATGATGTGTGGCCACAGTAGCATGACTCTATTGGTATTGCGCTTCTCAGTCGTAATTCGGTACTTCTTTCCTGAATTATGTGGAAAGCCGATTTTAGTACTGATTCGAAGTCCGGGGTGACCAGGTCCTGGTTTTTCTGGCTAACGACGAAACGCCTTGACTAGAGCTGGAGCATGAAGATCCTGAGACTTCACCCAGCTTCTTTCCTCAGGACCATACCCCTTCCAATCAACCAGATATTGAATCGATCCTCTGGAGTTAAGAGAGTCAAGTATCTGCCGCACCTCATATTAAATTTGACCCTCAATATTTACCGGACTAGGAGGGGGAGGATCCTCAGAAAAGTGATTAATCACCACAGGTTTCAGGAGGGACACATGGAAAGTGGTGGGAATTTTTAAAGAGGAGGGGAGCTCCAGCTGAAAGGAGACTTCATTTATCTTCCGGATGATGCTGTACGGGCCAATGAACCGTGGTCCAAGTTTAGCAGAAGGCTGGCGTAAACGGATGTTTCGTGTTGAAAGCCATACCTTATCCCTGACGGAGTATGGGTGTGATGGCCTCTGGTGCTTATCCGCTGATTTCTTTTGGCTCTCGGTAGCCGAGCGAAGGGTTACCTGAATCCCCTTCCAAAGGTCCTGAAAATTCTGTGCCCTGGTATCCACCACTGGGACATCTACTGGTGGGAAATGAAGGGGAAGGGTACGGGAATGGTAACCCCAAGGTGTGAAAAATGGGAAACATCCCAGGGAGTCATGTGATAGACTGTTGCGGGCAAACTCTGCTAGTGGTAGGAGCTCTACCCAATCATTATGGTGTTCATTAGTATAGCACCTGAGGTAATGCTCCAGGGATTGGTTGGTATGCTCGGTTTGCCCATTAGATTGTGGGTAGTAAGCAGATGAGAAATGGAGCAATCCCTAATCGCCTGCAGAATGCCTTCCAAAATTTTGAGATTAACTGAGACCCCCTGTCTGAGATGATCTGTAAAGGCAGTCCATGCAGACAAAATACCTCCTTGGTGATGATGTCTGCCAGTTCCGGGGAGTAGAGAAGCTTTTTTAGGGGTACAAAATGAGCCTGTTTTGTAAAACGATCCACAATAACCAAAATCGTAGTCATGCCTTGAGAGGGAGAAGTCCCACAATAAAGTCCATGGAAAGATGCGTCCAAGGACTGGAGATATAGGCAGTGGCTGCAGAAGCCCACAAGGAAGTGTTCAAGGAACCTTTGTTCAGGCACACATACTGCAGGCCGAAACAAAGTCCTGTACCTCTGTTTTTCATTCTGGACACCAAAAGGTCCTCTCCAGGAGCTCACATGTTTTCTGAACTCTCGGGTGGCCTGCGAGCTTGGATTCATGTCCCCATCGAAGAACCTCCTGCCGAAGGAGAGGGGGAATGAAAAGTTTGGATGGGGGAATGGTTATTCCGTCGGGAGCCTTGGTCTGGGCTTTTTGAATACGATGAAGAATCGAAATAGTGACACAATCTTAGATGAGGGAATGATGGGGCCCTTGTCCGTTGAATCAGTGTCATCTGTGGAGAACTGACGTGACAGGGCATCCGCCTTTACATTCTTGGAACCCTGGCAGTAGGAGATCACATAATTAAAGCGACTAAAAAAAGAATGCCCATCCAGCCTGGTGAGTGTTGAAACTGCGTGCCCCCTCAAGGTATTCCAAGTTTTTATGGTCCGTAAGAATCGTGACTGGCACGGCGGTTCCCTCCAGAATGTGTCTCCATTCCTCTAGAGACATTTTAACGGCTAGAAGTTAACGAATTGCCCACATCGTAGTTGTGTTCTGCAGGAGAAAATTCTTAGAGAAGAAGGAACATGGATATAACCGACACTGAAACTCACTTCTCTGTGACAGGACTGTGTCTGCTCCAACGTCAGAGGCATCCACTTTGATGGTGAAAGGATGACGAGGATCAGGTGTTTCAGGATGGGTGCAGAGGAAAAACGTTTCTTGAGCTTCAGAAAAGCCGCCTCAGCCTGAGGAGACCAGTTCATGTGATCTGCCTGTTTTTTTGTCATGGGTGCAACGATTTTGGAAAAATCCCGAATTAATCGCTTTTAATCCTTTAGGTACTGGCCAGTCCAGAACAGCAGAAATCTTGGCAGGATCCATTTCTTGGCCCTGGGCAGAGATGATGCATCCGAGAAAAGACGGGATTTCTTGAATTTGCACTTCTTGAATTTAGCAAAGAGATTGTTCTCCAGGAGGCGTTTAAGGACCACCCTCACCTGCTGATGATGTTTTCCAGGGTTTTAGAATAGATGAGGATATCATCAAGGTATACAATTACTGAGGAGTTTAACATGTCTCTGAAAATTCAGTTCATAAATAACTGGAACACTGCGGGTGCGTTGCATAGGCCGAAGGGCATCACCAAGTACTCATAGTGCTGATCGCGTGTGTTGAAAGCGGTTTTTCACTCGTCACCCTGCCTTATCCTTATACGGTTATAAGCCCCTCTTAAATCGAGCTTGGTAAAAACTGTTGCCCCACGTAGATAATCAAAGAGTTTGTGATCAGAGGAAGAGGATACCGGTTGTTGACACTCATTTTATTCAAACCCCGATAATCAATACAAGGTCTCAACTATCCGTCCTTCTTTGCCATAAAGAAAAAGCCTGCACCAGCAGGAGAACAGGATTTGCGAATTCTCACTTTAGGTTCTCATCAATGTAGGTCCTCGGTCTCCGGTTCGGAAAGAGGATACGTACGTCCACAACGAGGAGTCTTCCCACGAAGGAGATCAATCGCACAATCAAGTGGTCGATGCACAGGAAATTCTTCAGCCTGCCCCTTGTCGAAGACCCGCTTATGGTCTTAGTAACAGGCCGGGAGACCAGGTAAATCCTCCAGAGCCGGTAGCAGAAGAGTACGCACAGGATGACAGGGTGAAAGACATTTGCCATGGCAGGCAGATCCCCAAGTTATTATCTGACCTGAAATCCAGTCGATCTGGGGATTGTGGGTATGTAGCCTGGGAAGTCCTAGAACCACATCGATGGCTGGGGAATTGATGATGTCCAGCTAGACGAGTTCGTGGTGCAAAACACCAACTGTAGCTTTGATTTGAACCGTCTCTTGTGATACGACCCTTGCTCCCAATGGTCTGCCATCAATGGAAGAGATACCTATCGGTACGTCCTTCCTCTGGAGAGGGATCTTTATCCGCTGAGCTAAGGCTACGAAAGCCTTGGTTATCACGGAATGGTCTTGCCAGGCTAGGCAGATGGGGACCATCAAACGACAAGGAGATGGGGAGAGGGTGCAGATACCCAAAGGAAACTCCCCTACTTGTTCTGGGCACGGGCGTTTTCCTCACGTTTCATTGGACAGGGCCTGAATAGGTGGAGTCAGCGGAAGAGACCAGAATCTATGAGAACGATCCTGCTCCTGACGTCTCCCTCATCCGAAGGTCCAGGGACATGCAAAGGGCGATCAGTCCTTCCAGATCTGCGGGTAGGTCCCTGTAAATCAAGTTGTCCTTCAGGCTCTCCTCAATGCCCTGACAAGCAGCCTTCAAAGCCCCCTCGTTCCAATCGGTCTCCGCTGCCAGGGTCCTAAACTCTATGGCATATTGTCCCTGTGACAGGGTGAAGTCAACCCCTATCAGTTATGCCTGGGAAACATATGTCTGAGTGCTTCATCCAGCACTCAGAAGGTTAACTCAGGAGGAAGCTAGGTAATCAGGAGGTAAGCTGACACCTGATAACCAGCAAGGTAGAAAAGGATCTTGTTACTGGCAGTAGCTGGCTGCTTTAAACCAGAGCACGCTGCTATGTGAGCTGCTAGCCAGACGGATTCACCAAACTAACTACTTCAACCAAAGTAAGAATTGTTCATTTGTTTTTCCTAACTGCTTAAAATACACTTACGGTTTGGTAATGGTTTAGCCAGCCAGCCTGCTAGATAGGCCTGGAGTGTTAGTCAGTTCTCCCAATGTGGAGCAGGATTTGTTTTGTTTAAAGGGACAGTGTACCCACATGTTATGTTATGCTGTGGAGAAATAAAGCCACTGAACGTTTTCATTATCATGAAACTATACGTGTGGACTGTTCCCTGACCTCGGCTACAGGCCGTCCTGCCACAGTCCCATCGTGCGAGAGCCTTGCTTTAACTGTAGTAGTGGAAAACCAGCAGAAGCCGCACGGCCGGGGGTATCACAGATTGTATGGAAGGCTTGCATGAAGGCGACAGAATTGTCCAACAAGGGAATTTTTTTCATAAAGAGGTGACGCCCAAGCTAATGCTTCATCCGTGAGGAGCGAGAAGATATATGCAACTCGAGAGCGGTGGATAGAAAAGGATGACAGTTGTGTGTCGAACTGCATGTGGCTTGTTCTGGAATGCTCTGCAGGCCAAGGGAAGCCCTCCATAGCAGACAGGAGCAGGGATCCGAGGCTCCCTTAGGATCACTGATACTGGTGCAGCGTCGCTAGCTAAAGGCGCAGGCATAGATGGGGGTACAGAGTTGGCTGCACATGGTCTGCAGTTTAGCAGAGATTTAATCTAGTTTCAGATCAAGCATAGCTAGACGGGTGGCATGGGTGCCCAGAATCTGGCCCTGACAGGTAACGGTGTTCGCTACCTCTGCGGGGTCCAGTTGCATGGCCCGTGCAACGTGTAACGTTGCAGACTGCAAAACAGGATACGAACCCGCAGAGCAGAGGTTGGGAGTAATAGACCGACCTTGGCCTGGGATCAAAGGCCTTGGATGCAGGGGTAATCAGGTAAAGATGAGACCACGAGTATTCTAAAGCTTGCCTTAAACTAGCCCGGTTATATTCTGGGTATGTGCTGGGTGTAACCTGGCTAGTTTAAGGCAAGTTTAAGGCATTTCTGCATTGACTAATGACCCAAAGGATTAACACAGCAGGGGTCCTTGGCAGTCCCATTCAGTTTAAATGGGACTGCCAGGGACCCCCGCTGTTAATCTGATGGGCCATCAATCAATGCAGAAACGCTGGGTCTAGTTTAAGGCAAGTTTAAGGCATGTATCCAGCATGTACCTGGGTCTTTTTGGCGATTGCCACTGGGTTGTGTTAGAATAACCATGGGCACTACAGTACGTTCCGGGGTCGAGGCAGGCAGCAGGCAAAGGGTAGTGAGGTCCGTTTTTCGAGGTCGAGGCAGGCGGCAGGCAAAGGGTAGTCATGTCCGGTTCCTGAGGTCGAGGCAGGCGGCAGGCAAAGGATTGTCAGGTGTGGTTCCGAGGTCAAGGCAAGAGACAGGCAAAGGGTAGTCAGGTCCGGTTTCGAGGTCGAGGCAGGCAGCAGGTATAACAAAGGCAAGGGAGAGCTCAGACAGGACAGGGTAACCAGTACTTTTCAAGCAAAGACTAGTAGCAACTGTCTGCTATTTAAGGCCAGAGGCAGCTGCTGGCAATGAGCGCCAAAGAGAGGCTGATTTCCTGTCAGGGGAGTAAGGGCGGGATTTGCCAGGAAGCAGGATGGCCGTGGTAGCTTTGGACCAGATGATGTCACTTCCTGAAGGGTCAGACAGATCCCTTATAACTTGTAGAGTTCGCAGCTCTCACTGACATCTCTGTAGACTTTTTCTTCTTTACCTTTGCAGATTCTGAGACCTCAGCAGTACTGTGCACACATTCTTTCTCATTAGTGATACTGGATGTGCACTTGCTAAGAAAAAGTTGCTTGCTGCTGCAGTTCCTTGGCTCGCTGACATTTTTTTCCCTCTGGCTGCTGTCCTTTTTCTGGGGCCACATAGGGATCATCCTTATCATCAGAATAAGGTCTGAAAGGACACTGCTCATGTAGCTGGGTTCTTTACACCAGGAACACATTTTCTTCACTGTTTTTGCAGAGTCTGTATTTGACTTCAGCTGGGTGGCCATTTTAAATTCTCAGGTTGTTTTTGTTTGTTTTTTCCACACAAGTGGTTGGGTAGACTCTGGTCACAGCATCAGTCCCCGTGGGTCACCGTGTGTTGCAATCCTCCCAGTCAAACTGTGGCATTCTGGCTTTCTCTAGTGCAGTGTAGTTTTCCTGCCTGAATGTGTAGCCCATTAATTCTGGTCACTTCTGCACGTGATTCTTTGTTTTGCTGCTAAGGCTGTTGCAGAAACTGTATGCAGGCAAAAACACATCAAAAATTCACAGGCAGTCTCCGGGGGCCCTTTGAAATTGAAGGGCCACCTCTCATCCCAACTTTTGACACCATATGTAAGAGATGTGTGCAGAGGTATGCAAATGGAGATCGTTACGGTGAAATTAACATATGGCTTTATGAGCCTGTCCCTTTAAACAGCACAGCAAACAAAATTATACAAAAACAATAAACACCTATCCCTTTGTAAGGGCTAACTTCCCCAGTCCCTCTCTGTAAGCCTGGGGGGGGGGAGTCCCTTATCCACTTATCACCCCAAAGTCTCAGTAGTACCTTAAAGCAGGTGGCCCTTTAGGTGAGTGGTGTCCATGTCTCTTGGTGTGCTTGATGGTCCAGCCTCTGACAGGTTCCTGTGTCCCTTGTGTCCAAGAAAGAGGTCTTGTCACCTTGTGTCTTGCTGTCAACACACAGTCCTCCTCTGCATTCAAGACCCATCTCCTCATGTCAGCACCCTTGTGTGCTGAGGAAAATCTCCTTCCTGTGTCTCACATGGCACTCATTCACAGAGCTCTGATTAGTCCAGGTGGAGACTGGTCAATTGAGTGCCTGCAGTTAACCAGCTCCATGATGGATTCAGAGCTCTCAGGCAGCTTTTCTCTAAAACAGGGATAAATACCTGTTACACTCACCCTCAATAAAAAAAGTAACCAAGAAGCCATTCTGAAAACCTTCCCTCTATAATTGCACTACCTGTAGACATATGCTCACTGGTATTTCTTTTAAGCAACCCCACATTGGCTTTTCAATACAAATTAAATATCACTTGAAGTACTGAACCAATTCATCATATACATCACTGTGTGCCCCTGTAGCCTCTTATGCGTGGGGAATGCTCTGTGAGTGCATTGGCCCTTCGCCACTCGTCTACCCAAACAACATGGAAAGAGAAGAGATTCGAACAACTGGTTGCCCTGCGCTTATTGAAACATGAAAAACAACTACCAACATTACATCAGATAATCATAGACCATGTACCCCAAGCCCACGAGGAGGCAATTTCCTGTTAAAGACATGTTGGAAACATTTCTTAAACACTTTTTACCCAAAGGTCTTTTGAAAATGTGGCCCTGGGGTGCTGTTGGAGCTTTTGCTATGCCAGCTTTCCTTGTTACCTTCACTCCTCAGTTCCCATCCTTTTGCTTTTCTCTATTATGCTTACTTACACCCTCCAGTCCAAATAGACAAAGCATGAAGCTGTCCTCTTGTGCGAGGACATGTTGATTAATTTTTCATTTGGAGGCTGTTCAGCTTTGGCTTAGAACATGGAACTGTTCAGAGACTGTATACACATGCCAGTGTAAGGAATACGCTCCTGGGTTTGGCTGAAACTCATCCTTACAGAGCTATAGTGTTTCCAGACAAGCCGCTGTCTAAAACCTGCAATCAAAAATCACCTGCTCCTGCAATTAGACTGCAGCCTGCTTCTTGCTGCCTCCTATGCAGCGCTGCCTCATTGACTGCCTGTTCTATTTAACTCCTGCCCCTCCCTCCAGGAAGTTGCTGAACATAGACTTTCTCAAGTAACTGTGCTTGCCACAGCATCTCTGTTTGGCCTGCCTTGGCCTTCTTGCCATAGCTCCTAGTTTCTGGCAGACTCTGCCACGCTGAAGCGGTTACAATGAAGCCCTCTTTTTTTCTGTCCTGTCTGCAGTTCCTGTTCCCCGTGACCTTCCAGTGGCCTCCACCACTCTCAGCTGTACCCGACTAGGGGGTGCTGTTCTGTTCTGAAGCACTGGATCCCCAATTCCTGTTACCTACTCTCTGCACTGAAGCAGCGCAGTTCCAGTTCCTGCCCTCTTTGCTGAAGTGGCGTAGTTCCAGTGTCCAGCTCTCTATGCTGAAGCAGTAGTTCCAGTTCCTGCTCTCTACGCTGAAGCGACTTCTACCTTGTTTCCTGATCATGACCTCAGCTCGTGACCGCGACCTTCACTCCTGTGCCGCCTACCCTGACTCTGGCTTGTCTACCGATTACTCTATCTTCTCCAGTCCTGACCCGACTATGTTTGACCACGGAATTCGCAACCTGGATCCAGCTTCGTGGTCTAAGGTCGGTGTATACCTATCCGCACCTCAGCCCCGCTGTCCGGTCTAGGTTTGTGGTGAGCTTAACCATTACAGCCAGTTGATGGGAGGGGATTGTCTTTCCTAAAGGTTGTGATACTTTATATGTATCCATTACTGATATGATATCACCACTTATTGCTACGTGACGATTGATGGTGTGTCCCATGGAGGAGACAACATTTTGTGAAGCCAACACATGGTTTAGCTATCCATGATTACTCCAATGTATGGACATCCCTACTGGTCATGCAAGTTACTACAGTATGAATCATCCAGGTTTGACAAACAGCATCACACGCCAGGGTGGGTGGCATACCCCAAAGAGGGGACAATACTCTTCATAGTTTTATTGTGAGGCTAAGGCACTTAGTCAAAATATTTAATACGGGTGACAATATAGCAAATGACTGAGGCCTATACTGTATAACAGTAACAAAGAGGGAAAGTGTCCTGTGAGATGTGAGAGTTACACACTGATAGTTCTACTTAAATACTAATATAAAGATATAAAGTCAAATATTAGCAAATAAACTAAACTAGATTCTTCCAAAACTGATAAACTATTGACCAAGTTGGTTTTATTAGGATAAGTTGGACCCGTGTTGCCCCTCTGTTATAACAATTTAGTCAGTTTCCAAGACACACCATTACCATTCATGGCATGCTCAATATATGTCACAATGACCTCTATCTAGTAGTTCTGAGGCCAGGGCACATTTGGTCCATTTCTGTGGCACTGTATGTCTGTTGCAGTGACTTTAATTCTACTATACTTCCACAATGTGACCTAGGAGGTGACTTAATGCCTTGGGTGTTCATTAAGCGAATTGTACAATATTACATGAAATTCTGTGTTTCCGGATTGTAGAATACAAAGGCACCTGCTGTGTCATTACTGTGCAATGGTGACAATACTGACTATCTGAGCATGTGGTATGTAATATATAGTGACTTTGAACTATTTCCCTCTCTCCATGGATATGAACGACCCTATATCTTCTGCCATGTCTATATTATTGTATTTTGCTCATCATTTCTGAATGTCCCGCTTGTTTGTCCTTCTCACTTGGTACTCAGACTTATAGGCTGACATTACTTTGAGCTTTTCACATGTATCTTCTATCAGTCTTGTATGAATAATTATTTACCTTTGTCATTCTGACATAAACCTGATTGATACAGTGTCTATACTGTAGGTTCTATGTTAATTAGGATTTACTATGTATTTGCAACTGTTTACAATTTGTTACTGTATGACTACATAGTCTTTCTTTACATTGTTAGTCAGTGTTACATGACTTGATCGTTTTCATGCGTTTTTTTTCCCTTCTTTTTTGTTGTTGCACTTCCGGTGTTTACTGTGGTGGATTGGTATTTAAAGTACACTATCTTCACTATTTTTTTTTTTTTTTCAACTTATTTTTTTTGTTTTTTTGTTTTGTTAAGAAAAATGGGGAGTGGGATACAAAACACAAAAAGGGGAACATGTTACTTGCGAATCACATACAGTTGTATCAAGTGAATAACACATTCAATGGGGAGACAATAATGACATCACTGTTATTACAGCGTTTAAAGTAGTGAATACAGAAAATTAACTCAAAAGACTTAAAAGGGGAAAAAGAAAAAGAAGGAAATGTCATTGCTTTTAGAATATTCATTTCTTTTGTTGTCATACCGGCTTAACCTCCATGCATTTGTAGAGTATCCGAAACTGGATACTGGATACCCTCCAGGCTCACCTCTGCATTTTATACAATTACGATTCCTATCACACCAGGGTTATCTCAATAGTGAAGCTCTTGTTATTTATTGTTATATATATATATATTTTTTTTTATTATTAATTTCCCTAGCTAGTGTGTTTTTACCCCACCTATTTTTTGGTTTTCAGGACTGGAGAGTAGCTCTCGAAAGATATCTATTTCCTATATAGGTTCTCCACGGTTCCCAGACGTCTATGTATTTCTGTACTGTGTCGTTTTGTATCCCCGTCAGTTTTTCCATAAGACAGATCCTCCATAATCTCGCTTTTACAGCGTGTATGGCCGGCTGCTGTTCCTGTTTCCAGGCTTTGGCTATTTCGCATCTGGTAGCTGTATATATGTGTGTCAGGAGTTTGTCGTCAGTTTTTTCTATGTTTTCAATTGGTCTGCATAGCAGTACCTTCCAGGGGTCTAGGGGGAAGTCATACCCAAGAATTGTCTGCGCCATATCATGTGTGGCCCTCCATAGCTTTGTTACCTTTGGGCACGTCCACCACATATGTATAAACGATCCCTGCTGGCCACACCCCCTTGTACACCCTGGGGACATGTTTCTGAAAAATTTGGACAATCGTAGTGGGGTGTAGTACCATTGGTGGAGCATTTTATATGCATTTTCCTTTATTAATACACATGTGGAGCTCTTTGCTATTCCTTCAAATATGTTATCCCACTGCTCTTGATCTAGTTCTCCCAGCTCTTCTTCCCACCTCGTCCTCAATTTGGGCTTTATCTCCAATTCCTGTTTACCTTCTGCAAGTATGCTGTATACTTTAGAGATTAGGCCCTTTGTGTCCTCCCCCATGAGGCACAAATCCTCAAATTTTGTGAAGTCGCTATACGGACCTGTCTTCTGTATGTGATCCCTCAATTGAAGATACCTAAAAAAGGCCGAATCAGGAAGGCCATAGTCTCTCTTTACTACCTCAAACGTCTTAATAGCATTGTTTGCCCATAGATCTTTTACCCTTATGATATCTGCCTTGCACCATTCTTTAAACGCTGTTGGTTCCGTGCCTGGGGTAAAGCTAATATTGTCAAATAGTGGTGTCAACTGAGATTTGTTGGTGGATAGCCCATGTTTAAGTTTCAATGAATCCCACATGGCTAGCGAGTGTGTGATAGATTCCAGGGGCACCATCAGTGCTGGTCTTTCTTTCTTTGTTAACCACAGTATCATTTCTATGGATGACCCAGATATCACATCGGACTCAATTTCCACCCACTTTTTCTTCCGTTTATGTGCATGCCAGTGAACCAGTTGGCTTACATGCGCCGCTTGATAATATTGCCACAAGTGTGGCAAGGCTAGCCCTCCTAACTGTTTGGATCTATATAATGTGGGCAGTTTTATTCTCGCTTTTTTGTTATTCCATATGAATTTTGTGATAGCTTTCTGCAGCTCATGCATGTCCCTGGCTCTGACCTGTACTGGAAGTGTGTGGAAAAGGTACAATATTCTTGGCAATAAGTTCATTTTGATGGCAGTTATTCTACCCAACCATGATATATGATATCTGGACCATTCTTCTAATTCTTTTTTCAGCGTTTTTATTAGTGATGGGTAGTTGGTCTCATATATAGTGTCGGGTGTGTTAGTCAACCATATTCCCAAGTACTTTATAGCCTGTTTCTTCCACGCGAAATCAAAGTTTATTTTTATTAGCTTTAGTTGTTCCTGAGGGAGATTTATATTTAGGGCTTCGGATTTTTCGTTGTTTATTTTAAACCCCGATAGTTTCTGGAACTCTGACAAGTTACTAAATAAGTTTGGGAGTGAGGTGAAGGGTTTTGAAATGGTTAACAATATGTCATCGGCGAACAATGCTAGTTTGTATTCTTTTTGTTTGACCTTAATCCCCCCGATATCTGGGTTCGCCCTGATTTGGGCTGCTAACGGTTCTATCGCCAATGCGAACAATAGGGGTGACAGGGGGCAGCCTTGTCTTGTGCCATTCCTTATGTTGATTTTCTCAGTCTGCATATTAATATAGGATACTTTAGCTGTGGGTTCTCCATATAGTGATGTAACAGCATTCATAAATTTGCCTTTTACCCCGAATGCTCGAAGTGTCTCAAACATATATCCCCAATCAATACGATCAAAAGCCTTTTCGGCGTCTAGAGATAGTAGCATCGAAGGCGTTTTATCGAGTTTGGCTATCTGGATTAAGTCAATTGTTCTTCGTGTATTATCCCCGGCCTGGCGACCTCGTATGAATCCAGCCTGATCTGCGTCTATCAGTTGCGGAAGATACGTATTCAATCTTGTGGCTAATATTTTGGAAAATATTTTGAGATCGTTATTGATCAAGGATATCGGTCTGTAGCTTTTGCATTGGGTGGGGTCTTTTCCCTCTTTATGTATTAATATTATTTTTGATTCCAGCATCGTTTGAGGAAACTGCTCTCCCTCAAGAGCTTTGTTAAATATCTTTAGTAATTGGGGAGCTAATATGTGGGCTAATTTTTTATAGTAAATATTGGATAGACCATCTGGTCCAGGGGCCTTGGAGTTCTTCAACCCCGTTATTGTTTCTAATACCTCTGTCGACGTAATTGGCTGGGATAGTGTTGTTATATCCTGTTCTGTGAGTTTAGGCAAATTTATTTTTCTGAGAAATGCTCTCTGTTTTTTCTTGGTGGTGTTCCCTTTATCTACTTTATCTCCATTGTATAGCTCTTTGTAATATGTGGTGAATTCATTAGCTATTGTCTGTGGGTTTGTTGTGCACACCCCATCTTTATCTTCACTATTTTTTTTTGTCTTGCCAAAGGTTCCTATGAGAACCAAAATGTTAGCCACCTAATAAATCACTTCAGCACTTTGATTAAGTCTTGTGAGTGCTTTGTGGGGGGGAGTGGGAGGTCTGAAACTGAGCATTGGAGGAGAGTCTAGCCAGAGGAGTGCCCAGTCAGGTGGTGCCGCAGGGCTCAGATTAAGTAGGGCCCAGGTTCAGCTGGAGAATGGCCAAGCTGTAGGTGGGCCCAGCCGGCAGATGATTCCAGAAGTTGGACCCGCCGGGCCGTGACAGTTGTCTGAGCTCTCACTGTGTGTGTGTGTGTGTGTGTATGTGTATGTATGTATGTGTGTGTATGTATATATATATATATATATATATATATATATATATATATATATATATACTTGTTAGGGATTTGTAGATTTTCATTTTTTTTCCTCCTTGTTTTATATTTTGCATATATAAAATAAGTTTTTATATCTGGATACAGAGTGCCTCAACAAGTAGTCATTTTTTTTATACATGTCACGCAGTCATCTTTTATAGTAGTAACCCCAACTGTGATTTTTTTTTCTCTACTTCCCGGAACCTGGGGTTCCCACAGAGCTTATCCATTGTTCCCTTGACTTCTTGGGTGTCCCCCCCCCCTCCTCTCCCCTCCCCTCCCCCCCCCCTCCCAAAATATTTATAGTTTTTTTTGTGTGTGCCAGTTTTGACACCAAAAAGCTGCTAATAAGGCGCCGGGCTACGCAAATGGAATAGAAAGCCACGACTTCATCTCCCCGATGATGTGGATTTTCAATTGGCCGCCAGTGCTACCATGGTGTTTATTTTGTATCTGCTAAGCAACACACGGCATTCCTATAATACTTGTCTGTATGTTTTTATTTCATTTCCCAAATAAGGTGTATAAAATGTGTTTGATTTCTGTACTAATATCATTGTGGTGATCATAGCCCAATATGTTTAAAGTTTTGCATGTGAATAAAAGCAAACAAAAATAGATAAAGGATCCCAGTTATGAGCACTCAGTACCTAATTTGGATGATAAAGATGAGTAGATGAAAACACTTTTATTTATATACAAAATATAAAATAGGTTGGGTTTTATAAACTAAATGGCAAATTAGTAGACTATATAGTGTCAGCAATGGTTAAAATATTGCCAGAGTCTGTATGGCTAAATTCACTAATGTATCAAGAATGGGGCTTGTCTGAACCCAGTTTGAAACACTCCTTGGCTAGCCGAAAGTATATTATACTGTATTGGCCCAAATATAGTACGGCCTCGCACAAAATACGACTCTAAAGTTTTGAAGGTGTTCTACATGAAAAATAAAAGGTGTTAGGCTGCGCATATAATACAAGTATAGTTTTCGGAAGGACATTTTTAAGAAAAAAATGATAGCACTATATTCGGACCAATACGTTTATATATATATATATAGCATAGTTACCATTTTATACATGGTTCCTATAGGCTTAAGCTTGCTGCATGGTCACAGCTTTGAGCACAGCCAGGGTTAAGATGCATAGCCAGAAAACCCACCCACAGACAGCTGTTTCGACCTTATGGGTCTCATCAGTGTGGGGTTGGTTAACTGGCTATGCAATGAAGCGAAAGGATGGGGTTTACCATACTGAGTTAAGTTATGGTGAGTAAAAAAAGTGAAAAAAACCCTCCACAGCAAAGCATATAGCAAATGTAAATATACTGTATGTTCATTTGCATGTCTTAGGCAGGTCTGCAACCCCGCCTTTCACCATTATCACCCAGCACACAGCACTTCCACTGCAGCAAGGGATTCTGGGAAATGACATGCAAATGAGCTCACAGTGCCACTTTTTGCTTCAAAAACCATTTTATACATGGTATAAAACGGTCTTTGAGGGTAGGTTAAATGACGAGGCGTAACGTGCTGTTCCGTTAAACAGGCTACTGCCTGGTTTATTCAGTGCCAGGCACTGAGACTGCCACACGGAATACAAAATAAAACATAAGCAAACAAAACCCTGCTCACCTGAGCAATAACTTAACAAAGGTTTTCCCTGACTGGGGTTGGAGCGGCTTATCCGCTAACAACAACAAAAATAAGGAACTTTGCAATTTTAGAAAAAAGGAACAGAATGATTTAACCTGTTTGGGGAGAGACTTTTCCCCTCTCTGCTTCCAGCAGCATTCCTGCCTCCAGTCTCTTGGGGAGAGGGGAGAGGAACCAGGAAATCAGCCTTAAATACCTGATCTCTATCTAGCAGGACAGGTGACAGAAATCAGGCAGCAGACAAACTCTGGACTGGATCCCTCATCCCTCAGTTCCAGCACTTGCAAAACTGTGGGATGGAGTGCATGCATTCTGAGGCTGCACTTTCCAGCCTAACCAGGGTAGAAACTATTCAGTATCCTGGGAGCCCTATATATGGAATTTATTACCATCCCCTGGTTTCTGTCAAAATATATATATGTATATTTATATATATATATATATATATATATATATATATATATATATATATACAGTGTTCGACAAACCTATACATTTGCTCGCCACGGGCGAGTGGATTTAACCCCCGGGCGAGTAAATATTGGCCCAAGCAGCACACGTTTGGTACTAGGTGGCGAGTAGATTTTTTTGTGTGGCGAGTAGATTTTTTGGTGATTTGTCAACCACTGTATATATACTGAAGACAGAAACAGGCATCTCACAACCCTGACCGAATCGTTCAGACAGAAGGGATACAAACCAAAGACTATTGCCAAAACTATTACATCTGCACTAAAAGCCCCACGAGAACACCTGCTACAATACAGACAGAAAGAACCTACCACACGCACACCACTAGTGACCACATACAACCCTACCCTGGAGGGAATACGAAAAATAATCAAAGATCTGCAACCCATGCTGACAGAGGATGCGACATTAAAAGAAATCTTTCCCAAACCTCCCATTCTTGCGTTCCGGCAACCACCAAACCTCAAACAGAAATTAGTCAGCAGAAAACTTCACAACGATTTTAAAGACATGAATAACGGCACAAAACCGTGCAGCAACACACGCTGCAAACTCTGCAAACATATTTGCCAGGATCCCACAGCCAGTCACAACCATAGAACATTCAATGTTAAAGGATCATACAGCTGCACATCCACGAATACAGTGTATATGATTCAATGCAACAAATGTGACCAAGGTTGCTACATTGGGGAAACCAGCCAAAAATTACAAGGAAGAATGAATATGCACAGACACTCTATACTCCATCACGAAGAAGGAAGATACTGCTCACCTGTGGGACATCACTTCTCACAACCAGATCATTCCATAAATGATTTAAAAATCAAAATCCTCAATGGAATGTTTAAAAGCACCCAAGAACGGAAAACATTTGAGCTCAGAATGATAAGACTCTTTGACACCAAAACCAAGGGACTTAATGTGGACATGGGTTTTCTCACACCCTACCAAAATTGTCTGTAATTATCCTGCTTGCCTCTATTCTTATCCACACTTTCTCCCCCCCCCCCCCCCCCCCCAGCATCCCTTCCCCACCTTTCTTTGACACTGTCCCTTGGCTTCAAACACTTAACACCCGACCTTATCTACAGTAAATATCTGTTTTTTTTTTTTTTTTTTTCTCTACACTGTTTTAGCATTGATTCCTGTGTAAATCAGTATTGCTTGACCTGAAGAAGAGAGGAGAACTCTCGAAAGCTTGTCCTATGACATAAATTGTTAGTCCAATAAAAAAGGTATCACCTAATACTGAAGAACTCATTTATTCTGCACTATATATATTGTGACAAACGGCTTACTCCGGGGCTCCGCCGTCTGTCCGGGACTGTTAGAACACGGTCTTTTAGGGTAGGTTAAATGATGAGACGTCACGTACTGTTCCTTTAAACAGGCTATGCCTGGTTTATTCAGTCCCAGGCACTGAGACTGCCACAGTTTAAACAGAAAACAAAGCCAAACAAAAAGCTGCTCGTCTGAGCGATAACTTAAACTTAGATGTCCCTGACTCAGAGTTGGAAGTGGCTTGTCCACTTCCACCAACAAAATAAGTACCTTTGCAGTCTTTAGACAAACTAACAGAATGAATGAAGCGATTTGGGAAAGAGGCTTTCTCACCCCTCTGCAGTTCAGCAGCCTTCCAGGCTCTTGGGCGGGGCTCAGAGGAAACAGGAAACAGGTCTTATATACCTGAACTCTAATCAGCATGACAGGTGACAGAAAACAGGCAGCAGACAAACTGTGGAATGGAGTGCCTGTACCACGAGGCTGCCCTGTTCAGCTTAGACAGGACAGAAACTGTTCAGTATCCTGGGAGCCCTGTATATGGAGTTTATTACCAACCCCTGGTTTCTGTCACATATCCTCCCCCCCAGCTCAGACCTCGAGGGGTGAGCGACCATGGATATTAGGGAGTGCATCCTTGACAACCCGTCGGCATTGCCATGTTTGTGCCCCGACCTGTGTTCCACAGAAAATTTAAAGGGCTGTAGGCTTAGGAACCACCTGGTCACCCTAGCGTTCTTCTCCCTATTTTGACACATCCAGGTAAGGGGTGCATGATCTGTGACCAATCGGAACTTTCTCCCCAACAGATAATACTTGAGTGTCTCTACAGCCCACTTTATTGCGAGACACTCTTTCTCGACTATGGAGTAATTTTTCTCCTGGGGATTTAGTTTCCTACTTAAATAAAGGATGGGGTGCTCCTCCCCTTGAGACTCCTGGGAGAGTACCGCCCCCAGCCCTACCTCAGATGCGTCGGTTTGGACTACGAACTCTTTGGAGAAGTCAGGTGTGACCAACACTGGTTGGGCACAGAGAGCTTCTTTCAGGCTTCTAAAGGCCTGTTCGGCTTCGGGGGACCACTTTACCATTAGCGGTCCTCTTGCTTTTGTGAGGTCGGTTAGTGGGGTTGCCTTAGTTGCAAAATTGGGAATAAACCTCCTATAGTAGCCAATTAACCCCAAAAAGGTCCTTACTTGTTTTTTTGTGACTGGCCTTGGCCAATTTTGTATCGCCTCTACTTTGAGTGTTTGTGGTTTGAGTAACCCTCTACCAATAGAATACCCCAGATACTTGGCCTCCTCCAGACCAATAGTGCATTTAGCGGGGTTAGCAGTTAGTCCAGCAGACCGAACTGCGTCGAGCACAGCTTGGACCTTTGGAAGGTGGGACTGCCAATCTTCACTATGGATTACCACATCATCCAGGTAGGCGGCAGCGTACCGAACATGTGGTTTTAAAATTTTATCCATCATTCTTTGGAATGTGGCGGGAGCTCCATGTAAGCCAAAAGGCAGCACCTTATATTGAAAGAGGCCGTCTGGGGTTGAGAAGGCTGTTTTTTCTTTTGCCCTTTCTGTGAGGGGAACCTGCCAGTACCCTTTTGTTAGGTCTAGGGTTGTGAGATATCGGGCTTTGCCCAGTCTCTCTACAAGTTCATCCACCCTGGGCATAGGATAAGTATCAAATTTTGACACCGCGTTTAGTTTCCGGTAGTCATTACAAAACCTTGTTGTACCGTCTGGCTTTGGGACTAAAACTATAGGGCTGTTCCACCCACTTTGGGATTCCTCAATTACGCCTAGTTTTAGCATTTTTTTAACCTCTAAACTTATAGCCTCTCTCTTGGCCTCTGGGATTCGGTACGGTTTAAGGTTAACTCGGACCCCCGGTTCAGAGACTATGTCATGTTTAATTACGTTAGTTTTACCTGGCTGTGTAGAGAAGATTTCTTTGTTCCTTCTCACTAAACTCTGGACCTCTCGTTTCTGATGCACGGACAGTGTTTCAGCTATGCTAACCTCTGGGTCAGTTTCTTGATTCTCTGACGGACCTGGGGGTACTAGGGTTAACAAGACCTCTCTATCTTTCCAGGGCTTGAGTAGGTTTATATGGTAAATTTGCTCAGGTTTCCTCCTACCTGGCTGCCTTACCCTATAATTTACTTCTCCCACTCTTTCCAAGACCTCATATGGCCCATGCCATTTAGCAAGGAATTTACTCTCCACGGTGGGAACCAGAACTAGTACCCTATCACCTGGAAAAAAAATTCTGACCCTAGCACCCTTATTATACGTATTCCTTTGTGCTTCTTGAGCTTTCTCCATGTGTTCCCTCACTATGGGTAGGACTGCAGCAATGCGGTCCTGCATTTGGGCAACATGCTCTATTACACTTCTGTAAGGGGTAACCTCGTGTTCCCAAGTTTCTTTGGCTATATCCAGTAAGCCCCTTGGATGTCGGCCATACAATAGTTCAAACGGGGAGAAGCCTGTGGATGACTGGGGAACTTCCCTAATGGCAAATAACAGGTATGGTAACAAACAGTCCCAGTTTTTCCCATCCTTATCGACCGCCCGGCGTAACATGCTCTTTAAGGTTTTATTGAACCTTTCCACTAAACCATCTGTTTGTGGATGATAGACTGAGGTTCTGAGATGCTTGATTTTTAGGAGTTTACATAGCTCTTTTGTTACTTGGGACATAAATGGTGTTCCCTGGTCAGATAAGATCTCTTTAGGAATTCCGACCCGGGAAAACAGAAGTACTAACTCTTTTGCTATGTTTTTAGCAGAGGTGCTACGTAGGGGAACTGCCTCCGGATATCGGGTAGCATAATCTAATATTACCAATATATGCTGATGTCCCCTAGCAGACTTTATTAGGGGTCCTACTAGATCCATAGCAATCCGGTCAAATGGTACCTCTATTATGGGAAGGGGTACCAATGGGCTGCGGTATGCTTTGAACGGGGCAGTGATCTGACATTCTGGGCATGAGGAACAATAGTTTGTAATTTCTGCCAGAACCCCAGGCCAATAAAAGCTTCGGAGAACCTTTTCTTTTGTCTTTTCCACCCCTAGGTGTCCCCCCAATGGATGACTATGTGCGAGGTGTAATACTACGTTACGGAATGTCCGTGGTACCAACAATTGTTTAGTTGTAACTGATTTTCTTTTATCAACCCGATATACTAGGTCGTTCTCTACCTCGAAGTAGGGGTAAGCAAGTGACCTATCTGGTTGGCCATGAGTACTATTCTGGTCCCGTATATTTCCCCTTGCTACCGCTAATGTGGGGTCCTCCCACTGGGCCTTCTTAAAACTCCCAGGACTGACCTCTAGGTCAGCGAGGGTCTTATCCTGTACTGGGGTGGTAAGTGCCTGATCAACATCTTGATTTGGGGTATTCCCTACCAAAGTAGTGATGGGGAAGGGAATTTCACAGCACTCCTCCTTTTCCCCCTTCTTATTTGGGCCCTCGTCAACCTCCATTTCTGAAAAAGGGAAAGGATTTGTTTCTTCTAACACTTCGTTATGGTCTGCTATTGAACTCTGGGCGCTATTCTGAGCTGGGGACCACATTTTTAGAAAATGGGGAAAGTCGGTCCCTATTAACACATCATGTGCCAGTTTGGGTACCACACCCACCTTGAAATCTAAAGAACCAAATTCTGTTTCAAAAAAAACATCAACAGTGGAATATTCATGATTATCCCCATGTATACAACAAATTGCCACTCTTTGTGAACTGTTTACCTGTTTCTTCTTAATGGGCAATAGGTATTCGGACACTAGTGTGACCATACTCCCAGAGTCAAGAAGTGCCCGAACCCTCTTACCATTAACCTTTACAAATGCCCACAGATGGTTATTCAAGGGGTCCTCTGGGCTAGGGCCCATACATTGGGACAACAGCGAATAAGGTTCCACGCTGTTGCATTGCATGGGCTCATCATTTAGTGGGCAGATTTTTGCTGTGTGGCCCCTCTCATGACAATTTACACATTTAGGTACATAGTCTGTGTCCCACTTAGAGCCTTTTCCCGGCTCCCCATGTTGGCTATTGCCCTTAGTGTGCGAACCACTGTTGCTGGAGCGGCGTGAAGGTGGTCGCCGCTCTTCAGCGCCCCTTAACCCCGGTACCCTTTTACCGTCTCTGGAAGAGTCCTGGAACCTCGGATAGTGGGGTTGCTCCACGACTGTGGGTTGCGGGTGCTCTTCTGCTGCACTGTACCTTTCTACAAGGGCCACAAGCTCATCCGCATTGTGGGGGTCACTCCGACTGACCCAACGGCGTAAGGCAGAGGGAAGTTTCCTCAAGAACTGGTCCATGACCAACCGTTCCACGATGTGGCTTGCTGAGTTGATCTCGGGTTGTAGCCACTTCCGGGCGAGGTGGATGAGGTCATACATCTGGCTTCGGGTGGCTTTATCCATCGTGAAGGACCATGCGTGAAACCTTTGGGCACGAACAGCCGTGGTTACGCCGAGGCGGGCGAGGATCTCGAACTTCAATTTTGCATAGACGTTAGCTTCGGCTGGCTCTAGATCAAAGTAAGCCTTCTGGGGTTCGCCGCTTAGGAAGGGTGCGATTAGACCAGCCCACTCAGCTTCTGGCCATCCCTCTCTCTGTGCCGTGCGTTCAAACGTGAGAAGATAGGCTTCCACATCATCCGAGGGTCCCATCTTCTGAAGGTAGTGGCTTGCCCTGGTCATTTTCGGAACTGGGGCTGCCTCTGCCAGTGGAAGGTTACTGATAGTCCCCCTCAGGATCTCGAGTTCCTGCTGTAAGCCCTGAGCGAACCGCTTTTGCTCCTCTCTCAGCAGGCGGTTTGTCTCTTGCTGGTTTGCATTAGTCTCTTGCTGGGCTATTAACAGCTGTCGCTGGGTTTCACTCGCCTGTTGCTGGGCTTCATTCGCGTCTTTCTGGACAGCAACATTGCGTACCAGCGCACTCACCACGTCTTCCATCTTGTTTGGAGAGAGAGAAAAAAAAACTTCTTTTCTTTTTTTTTTTTTTTTTTTTTTTTTTTTTTTTTTTTAAAGTTCTTTAACCCCCAGACCTTTCAGTGTTCTGCCCGCATTCTCCACCATATGTGACAAACGGCTTACTCCGGGGCTCCGCCGTCTGTCCGGGACTGTTAGAACACGGTCTTTTAGGGTAGGTTAAATGATGAGACGTCACGTACTGTTCCTTTAAACAGGCTATGCCTGGTTTATTCAGTCCCAGGCACTGAGACTGCCACAGTTTAAACAGAAAACAAAGCCAAACAAAAAGCTGCTCGTCTGAGCGATAACTTAAACTTAGATGTCCCTGACTCAGAGTTGGAAGTGGCTTGTCCACTTCCACCAACAAAATAAGTACCTTTGCAGTCTTTAGACAAACTAACAGAATGAATGAAGCGATTTGGGAAAGAGGCTTTCTCACCCCTCTGCAGTTCAGCAGCCTTCCAGGCTCTTGGGCGGGGCTCAGAGGAAACAGGAAACAGGTCTTATATACCTGAACTCTAATCAGCATGACAGGTGACAGAAAACAGGCAGCAGACAAACTGTGGAATGGAGTGCCTGTACCACGAGGCTGCCCTGTTCAGCTTAGACAGGACAGAAACTGTTCAGTATCCTGGGAGCCCTGTATATGGAGTTTATTACCAACCCCTGGTTTCTGTCACAATATATATATATATATATATATATATATATATATATATATATATATATATATATACAGTGTTCGACAAACCTATACATTTGCTCGCCACGGGCGAGTGGATTTAACCCCCG